>NC_050097.1:203055169-203358199 GCF_902167145.1 Zea mays | reverse complement strand
CCGTCGGTCCCCATCGGAGTCTTTGCGGGCTTGGCGTCCTTCATCCCAAACCGCTTTAGCAGATCTTGCGTGTACTTCGTTTGGGAGATGAAGGTGCCGTCCTTGAGTTGCTTCACTTGGAACCCAAGGAAGTAGTTCAACTCGCCCATCATCGACATCTCGAATTTCTGCGTCATCACCCTGCTAAACTCTTCACAAGACTTTTGGTTAGTAGAACCAAATATTATGTCATCGACATAAATTTGGCACACAAACAAATCACCATCACATGTCTTAGTAAAAAGAGTTGGATCGGCTTTCCCAACCTTGAAAGCATTAGCAATTAGAAAGTCTCTAAGGCATTCATACCATGCTCTTGGGGCTTGCTTAAGTCCATAGAGCGCCTTAGAGACCTTACACACGTGGTTGGGGTACCGTTCATCCTCGAAGCCAGGGGGTTGCTCCACGTACACCTCCTCCTTGATCGGCCCGTTGAGGAAAGCGCTCTTCACATCCATTTGGAACAGCCTGAAAGAATGGTGAGCGGCATATGCTAGCAGGATACGAATAGACTCTAGCCTAGCCACAGGAGCAAAAGTCTCCTCGAAATCCAAACCTGCGACTTGGGCATAACCTTTTGCCACAAGTCGAGCCTTGTTTCTCGTCACCACCCCGTGTTCGTCCTGTTTGTTGCGGAACACCCACTTGGTTCCCACAACATTTTGCTTCGGACGAGGCACCAGCGTCCAAACTTCATTTCTCTTGAAGTTGTTGAGCTCCTCCTGCATGGCCAACACCCAGTCCGGATCTAGCAAGGCCTCCTCTACCCTGAAAGGCTCAATAGAAGAGACAAAGGAGTAATGCTCACAAAAATTAACTAATCGAGATCGAGTAGTTACTCCCTTGCTAATGTCACCCAGAATTTGGTCGACGGGATGATCCCTTTGAATCATCGCTCGAACTTGGGTTGGAGGTGCTGGTTGCGCATCTTCCTCCATCACACGATCATCTTGTGCTCCCCCTTGATCACACGCCTCCTGTTGATGAACCTGTTCATCGTCTTGAGTTGGAGGTAGCACCATAGTTGAGGAAGATGTTTGATCTCGTTCATCGTGTTCCTGTGGCCGCACTTCTCCAATCGCCATGGTTCGTATAGCGGCCGTTGGAACATCTTCTTCATCTACATCATCACAATCAACAACTTGCTCTCTTGGAGAGCCATTAGTCTTATCAAATACAACGTCGCTAGAGACTTCAACCAAACCCGATGATTTGTTGAAGACTCTATACGCCTTTGTATTTGAGTCATAACCTAATAAAAACCCTTCTACAGCTTTGGGAGCAAACTTAGAATTTCTACCCTTCTTTACTAGAATGTAGCACTTGCTCCCAAATACACGAAAATAAGATACATTGGGTTTGTTACCGGTTAGAAGCTCATACGACGTCTTCTTGAGGAGGCGATGAAGGTAGACCCTGTTGATGGCGTGGCAAGCCGTGTTCACGGCTTCCGACCAAAAACGCTC
Organism: Zea mays; assembly: GCF_902167145.1. Lineage (NCBI taxonomy): Eukaryota > Viridiplantae > Streptophyta > Magnoliopsida > Poales > Poaceae > Zea > Zea mays. The sequence continues at coordinate 203,356,694 of NC_050097.1, read as the reverse complement.
GGGGGTCTTGAACTCTCCAAGCATAGTCCTCGCCATGTCGATTAGCGTCCTGTTCTTCCTCTCTACCACACCATTTTGCTGTGGTGTATAGGGAGCGGAGAACTCGTGCTTGATCCCTTCCTCCTCAAGGAACTCCTCCACTTGAAGGTTCTTGAACTCGGACCCGTTGTCGCTCCTTATCTTCTTCACCTTGAGCTCAAACTCATTTTGAGCTCTCCTGAGGAAGCGCTTGAGGGTCCCTTGGGTTTCAGACTTATCCTGCAAAAAGAACACCCAAGTGAAGCGGGAAAAGTCATCAACAATAACTAGACCATACTTACTCCCTCCTATGCTCAGATAGGCGACGGGTCCGAAGAGGTCCATATGCAGCAGCTCCAGGGGTCTTGAAGTAGTCATCACATTCTTGCTGTGATGTGCTCCTCCCACTTGTTTACCTGCTTGACAAGCTGCACAAGGTCTATCCTTTTCGAATTGCACGTTAGTCAAACCTATCACGTGTTCTCCCTTTAGAAGCTTATGAAGGTTCTTCATCCCCACATGTGCTAAGCGGCGATGCCACAGCCAGCCCATGCTAGTCTTAGCTATTAAGCATGCATCTAGACCGGCCTCTTCTTTTGCAAAATCAACTAAATAAAGTTTGCCGTCTAATACACCCTTAAAAGCTAGTGAACCATCACTTCTTCTAAAGACAGACACATCTACATTTGTAAATAGACAGTTATATCCCATATGACATAATTGACTAACAGATAGCAAATTATATCCAAGACTCTCTACTAAAAATACATTAGAGATAGAATGCTCATTAGAAATTGCAATTTTTCCTAACCCTTTTACCTTGCCTTGATTCCCATCACCGATTATAATTGAATCTTGGGAATCCTTATTCTTGACGTAGGAGGTGAACATCTTCTTCTCCCCCGTCATATGGTTTGTGCATCCGCTGTCGATAATCCAGCTTGAACCCCCGGATGCATAAACCTGCAAGGCAAATTTAGGCTTGGGACTTAGGTACCCAACTCTTGTTGGGTCCTACAAGGTTAGTGCAAATTTCCTTAGGGACCCAAATGCAAGTTTTGTCTCCCTTGCATTTTGCCCCTAACTTCCTAGCAACTATTTTCCTATCCTTTCTACAAATAGCAAAGGAAGCATTTAGTGCATGATAAATTGTAGAAGGTCCATTCATAACTTTTCTAGGAACATTAACAACATTTCTCCTAGGCATATTATGAACAACATTTCTCCTATCAACATTTCTATCATGCACATAGGAAGAACTAGAAGCAAACATGACATGAGAATCAAAATCATCATAAGCATTAAAACTCCTGTAAGCATTTCTAGTTTGTCTCCTATCATGGTACATAAAAGCATGGTTCTTTTGCACACTACTAGCCATAGGGGCCTTCCCTTTCTCCTTGGCGGAGATGGGAGCCTTATGGCTTGTCAAGTTCTTGACTTCCCTCTTGAAGCCAAGCCCATCCTTAATTGAGGGGTGTCTACCAATTGTGTAGGCATCCCTTGCAAATTTTAGTTTATCCAAATCACTCTTGCTAGTCTTAAGTTGGGCATTAAGACTAGCTACTTCATCATTTAATTTAGAAATGCACTCTAGGTGTTCACTACAAGCATCAACATTAAAGTCTTTACACCTAGTGCAAATCACAACATGTTCTACACAAGATGTTAATTTACTAGATTTTTCTAGCTTAGCATTTAAATCATCATTTATGCTCTTTAAGCTAGAAATTGTCTCATGGCAAGAAGATAATTCACAAGAAAGCATTTCATTTCTCTTAACTTCTAAAGCATGGGATTTTTGTGCTTCTACAAATTTGTCATGCTCTTCATATAAAAGGTCCTCTTGTTTTTCTAGTAATCTATTCTTGTCATTCAAGGCATCAATCAACTCATTAATCTTATGAATTTTAGATCTATCTAATCCCTTGAATAAGCATGAGTAATCTATCTCATCATCATCACTAGACTCATCCTCACTAGAAGAAGCATAGGTAGGGTTTTGAGTACATACCTTCTTCTCCCTTGCCATAAGGCATGTGTGACGCTCGTTGGGGAAGAGGGTCGATTTGTTGAAGGCGGTGGCGGCGAGTCCCTCATTGTCGGAGTCGGAAGAGGAGCAATCCGAATCCCACTCCTTTCCGATATGTGCCTCGCCCTTGGCCTTCTTGTAATGCTTCTTCTTTTCCCTCTTGTCCTCCTTTTCCTGGTCACTTTCATTATCGGGACAGTTAGCAATGAAATGACCAATCTTACCACATTTGAAGCATGAGCGCTTCTCCTTTGTCTTGGTCTTGTTTGGCTGTCCCTTGCGACCTTTAAGCGCCGTCTTGAAGCGCTTAATGATGAGGGCCATCTCCTCATTATTTAGCCCGGCCGCCTCAACTTGCGCCACCTTGCTTGGTAGCGCCTCCTTGCTCCTTGTTGCCTTGAGAGCAATTGGTTGAGGCTCATTGATCGGTCCATTCAAGGCGTCGTCCACGTATCTTGCCTCCTTGATCATCATCCGCCCGCTTACGAATTTTCCGAGTACCTCCTCGGGCGTCATCTTCGTGTACCTGGGATTCTCACGAATATTGTTCACGAGATGAGGATCAAGAACGGTAAATGACCTTAGCATTAGGCGGACGACGTCATGGTCCGTCCATCGCGTGCTTCCGTAGCTCCTTATTTTGTTGATAAGGGTCTTGAGCCGGTTGTATGTTTGGGTTGGCTCCTCGCCCCTTATCATTGCAAACCTTCCAAGCTCGCCCTCCACCAACTCCATTTTAGTGAGCATGGTGATGTCGTTCCCCTCGTGAGAAATCTTGAGGGTGTCCCATATCTGCTTGGCATTGTCCAAGCCGCTCACCTTATTGTACTCGTCCCTGCACAAAGAGGCTAGCAACACAGTAGTAGCTTGTGCATTTTTATGAATTTGTTCGTTAATAAACATAGGGCTATCCGAGCTATCAAATTTCATTCCATTCTCTACAATCTCCCATATGCTTGGATGGAGAGAGAATAAATGACTACGCATTTTGTGACTCCAAAATCCGTAGTCCTCCCCATCAAAGTGTGGAGGTTTGCCGAGAGGAATGGAAAGCAAATGCGAATTCGAACTATGTGGAATACGAGAATAATCAAATGAAAAGTTCGAATTGACCGTCTTCCTGTAGTCGTTGTCATCGTCCTTTTGGGAAGAGGAAGATTCGTCGCTGTCGTAGTAGACAATCTCCTTGATGCGCCTTGTCTTCTTCTTCCCATCTTTTCGTCTATGACCCGAGCCCGAGTCGTTTGACTTGTCATCCTTTGGCTCGTTGACGAAGGACTCCTTCTCCTTATCGTTGATCACGATTCCCTTCCCCTTAGGATCCATCTCTTCGGGCGGTTAGTCCCTTTCTTGAAGAGAACGGCTCCGATACCAATTGAGAGCACCTAGAGGGGGGGGTGAATAGGTGATCCTGTATACTTCAAAACTTAAGCCACAAAACTTTGATTAAGCGTTAGCACAGTTAATGCCAAGTGGCTAAAGAGAAGATCTTGCACAATATGATAACCACAAGGAGTTCAACACAGAGAAGACACAGTGATTTATCCCGTGGTTCGGCCAAGTACAAAACTTGCCTACTCCACGTTGTGGCGTCCCAACGGACGAGAGTTGCACTCAACTCCTCTCAAGTGATCCAATGATCAACTTGAATACCACAGTGTTATGCTTTTCCTTTCAATTTCCCGTTTGCGAGGAATCTCCACAACTTGGAGTCTCTCGCCCTTACACTTGAGATTCACAAAGAAATACGGAGTAAGGGAGGGAAGCAACACACACAAATCCACAGCAAAATGCGCACACACACGGTCAAGAATCGAGCTCAAAGACTATCTCACAGTTCTCACAAGAACGAAGCTCGAATCACTTAGAATAACAAACGGATGCGCAAAGACTGAGTGTGGATGATCAAGAATGCTCAAAGGTTGCTTGGTGTACTCCTCCATGCGCCTAGGGGTCCCTTTTATAGCCCCAAGGCAGCTAGGAGCCGTTGAGAGCAAATCTGGAAGGCTGATCCTGCCTTCTGTCGTCGGGCGCACCGGACAGTCCGGTGCACACCGGACACTGTCCGGTGCCCGATTTCCTTCCTTAAACAGCGCAGTCGACCGTTGCTGATCTGGGAGCCGTTGGCGCACCGGACATGTCCGGTGCACACCGGACAGTCCGGTGCCCACTTCCGACCGTTGGCTTGGCCACGTGTCGCGCGCAGAATCCGCGGTCGACCGTTGGCCCTAGCCGACCGTTGGCTCACTGGACAGTCCGGTGAATTTTAGCCGTACGCCGTCGGCGAATTCCCGAGAGTGGCCACTTCGGCCGAGGCAGCCTGGCGCACCGGACACTGTCCGGTGCACCACCGGACAGTCCGGTGCCCCAGACCGAAACAGCCCCTTGGCTGTACACAGCCACCTCTTTCCTTTTCTTTTTCTTCCTGTTTCCAATACTTAGACAAGTATATTAGTACACAAAACCAATGTACTAAGACTTAGAAACATACCTTTGCTCTTGATTTGCACTTTATTCATCCATTGCATAAATTCACATTTAAGCACTTGAGTTGGCACTCAATCACCAAAATACTTAGAAATGGCCCAAGGGCACATTTCCCTTTCAGTCTACAGCCGCCTTCATGACTACACCGCCATGGCGCAGGAGGTCCATGGCCCAGACTATGATCCGAGCACCGAGTCGATCGACCCCGATGTGCTCATGAGGGTCAGAGGAGGCAAGAGACATGGGCGGTACTGGATTGCCAACGGGGCAATCGACTCGTCCTCCACTCCCACTCTGTCTCAGGTGAGAGCAAGGAGCACGGGCTCGAGTCCAGCCATACGACCTCGGCACGACAGCTCACAGCATCGCATACAACAACTCGAGGTTAGTGCTTGTGTAACTCGTCCTTCCTTTAGTTATATACCTACTCTTTGAGTTACTATAACGTTGGCTTGTAATATTACAGACCCAACTAGAAGAAGAGAGGAGGGAACGTCACGAGATGGAGGCGAGGATGATGACGGAGCGGGAGGCGGAGCGCCGGGCAGATCATCAGAGGATGGCGGAGATGTTCCAGTACATGCAGAGCCTTGGCGCCGCACAGGGCATCGCTCCGCCACCTCCATTGTTCCCTCCAGTTGACCCTGCTCTCTTCCACACTCCTATGAGTATCAAAATTGTAGTTAGATGTTTGTAATGCATCTGGTATAACACATGCAATCTCTTCTCTGTGCAGGGCCAATCTGGGGTGGCATTCAACAAACCTCCGGAAGGGTTCAGCCCAACGCAGCCTCGGTCAAGCCGCCCACCTCCATGAGTGTTGTGTTTTCATTGTTTTAGACTTCAGAACTTGTGTATAATACTTATGTCTGTGTTTGATACTTATGTGAGAGCTTGCGACGTTTGAGACTTATGTTTGTGTTTTATACTTGTGTTGAACACTTATGTTTGTGATGGATATTTATATTTGTGGTGACAGTTTTATGTTTGTGTTGGCTATTTATGTTTGTGATGATATCTGTGATGTATATATGTGATATATATGTGATATCTTTTGTTTGTGTGGATGGAATACAAAAAACAAATAAAAAAGGTATATACTAGTCACTTTGCCGAGTGTTACACTCGGCAAAGAGGCGCTTTGCCGAGTGTCAGGGTCATAACACTCGGCAAAGAGCAAAAACCTGGGCACCGGTTTAGGGACTTTGTCGAGTGTTATGTTGCTGGCACTCGGTAAAGAGACTGGCTTTGCCGAGTGCCGCACAGAGCACTCGGCAAAGAGCCTAACATGGGGACCCTCCCTAGCGGGCTCTTTGCCGAGTGTCCCAAAAGGTACTCGGCAAAGATGTACTCTTTGCCGAGTGCTTCTGGAAAGACACTCGGCAAAGATAACTCCTTTGCCGAGTGTCATCCATGACACTCGGCAAAGACGCCGTCTCCGTCACCCGTCACCGTAACGGCCGCTTTTCTTTGCCGAGTGCACCTTGGCACTCGGCAAACCTCTTTGTCGAGTGTCCGAGAAAAAGTACTCGGCAAAGAAGGCTTTGCCGATGCACTGTTTGCCGAGCCTTCTTTGCCGAGTGTCATACTCGGCAAAGCCTTTACCGAGTGTTTTTAAGGCTAAGCGCCCGTTTCCGGTAGTGGTGGACAGTATAAGTAGAAATGTATCTAGACTTGAAAAACCGTGCTAGAGACGTTCTTTCATCAAGATACCGTCTCTTATGTTTTTTGCACTTACCCTCTTAATACCCTTTAAAATATAGGACAATTATGTAGATGGTACATGCCCTTAGTTTGCTATGTGTAGCATTCGGTGAACCGTAGCAGTTACAGAAAGCGTGATAAGCAAAATTAAGATCACACTTATGATAAAGTTTGACACAAAAATATAGCTATGGTGTAAACGATATAGACACAAGAAAGTGTGACAGAGAGCAGTTGAAAAAACTACTATTATAGGACCGATCCATGACGTAGCGGTCACGAAGCAAATATATCCTTACAAACATCTCCGGATTGCTTGCATACCCACTTCTCTACTATATATTATAATATGGGAATTTCTTCCCACGTTGTTCCACCCGTGAATAAAAAATAAAAAATCCAAAAAAATGTGCACAAAACAAACTACCGCCTCCTAACCACTGCACCACTTGTGGCTTATACTATATAATATAAAACATATGTATTATAAACATATGTATATTGATAATTTTAAAATAAAAAATTGTGATGGTTGGACTGGCACTACGGACCGAGAAAACAGACTGGTACAATAAGCCCACTTTAAGTCGTGTCGAGCTGAACCATGACACTATTAAGGGGGTGTTTGGTTGCTCGTGCTAAAGTTTAGCCCGGGTCACATCAAGCGTTTGACTTTTAAATAGGAGTATGAAATATAGACCCAACCAACTGGACTAGATTCGTCTCGTCTTTTAATCTTCGGCTGACAAATTAGTTTTATAATCTGACTACATTTAATACCCGGAACGGAGGTTCAAACATTCGATGGGACATGGTCTAAATTTTAGCGTGGTGTAACCAAACACCCCCTAAATAGGGCATGTATTAGGCCAGTCCGCTATTTAGTCATCGATAGCCCATTATCTTCTTCCTCACCACCCCTGATATCACATTGTTTGATCCCACACCATATACTTTGCAATTCACACACACTTAATCTATGAGTTTGAATCATGTTTAAATAGTTATCTCATTTAAGCAATGTCTACATCCATGATATATAAAAATTGTAGCGATGAGCGAGTAACTAACTAAACAATATTAACATGGGAAATCATACAGTTTGTATGGCTTGAAGCTCAAGCGGACAAGCCCGAAAGTGTGAGCTCTACTGCGTAAATGGGCTTAGTGGTCCTCACAGAGAAAGCAGGCCCAGATTTGCGTAAACGTATATTCTGCTGCTCTTGGATTATATGTAGGAGGCCCAGATTTGCATAAACGTGAGAAGATGTCGTTGTTCAATCTATCGCAAGTTGCCTCTTGGACTGGATCGATGTGCGCGTCCTTGGATACAAGGTGCGATCCATTGCAGCTTGGCAAGACACTCAAGAAAGGACATGCGTGTAAGTGATCTAGCCGGTCTCAACAACGTCTTTATATTCATCCTCTACATTTTTCATCTACAGTCCCGTTTGGATTATTGGAATTAAATTCCAATCTAGCAATAGTAATTTAGGCATATATCAATTAAGTTAATTCGATTTTATACAAAATATATTTATATACTATTATTAGCAAGATGTTAGAGATATTTATGTGCTATATTTTTTATGTAGAGGAGTGAGACGAAGAGTGTCATGTAAGTTACAGAGTAGAAACAAATTCTACTAATACATAAAATCATTTCTCATCCTCCACCCTATGAATTTAGGGTAGGTATATATATAAACTTTTAAAAGTAGTGGAATATCAAATTCCAAACTAAATAAGTTACTTTATTGAGTGAATTCTAATTCCTCTAAAATGAAGGGATCCAAACGTCCCGTAAAATATTTTATTATTTATATCTAGTTCATCTCTAGAAATGTTGTCTATATATAAATATTTACCTTAAAGGTTCATTTTATTTCTTTTACATACCTTTATTATATTCTTAGATGTTTAATACATAATCTAGTTTTGCTAATTTTGTTGCTATTTAATGTATTAAAATAGATACAAGAGAGGAGAGTATGCATACAGGACGAACAAACATTCTCTATATCTAGAATATCATTTATAAGATGTTGCTGAGACATAAAGGATGAGAATCTCACCTAAGTATAGGATAGGGGAGAGACTCTCAACTAGCATCCCTAAATAAATATTCTTCAACTTTTACAACATCCTTTAAAATATTCTATCCTCTATATACAGGCTCTCTCCAATAATATCCTCTATATTTCATGATCTACAACTTATTTTCTATTCTTTTCCAACCATTGTAACAGAATTTGCACCAATGTTTGTTTGTCATGGTCAAATATAAATTGTCTTTCACAATTCTTTCAATGATAATCGAAGGGAGCTCTTGTTCTCCAAAATCTTGAATCCTAATATTGCCTTTTGTCGGGGACCATAATAAGGGGTACCCTCAAAGCTCCTAATTCTCAGCTGGTAACCCCCATCAGCATAAAGCTGCAAAGGCCTGATGAGTGCGATTAAGTCAGGGATCAGTCCATTCGAGGGACTTGATCACGCCTCGCCCGAGCCTAGCCTCGGACAAGGGCAGCCGACCCCGGAGGATCTCCGTCTCGCCCGAGGCCCCCCTCCAGCGACGAACATATTTCCGGCTCGCCCGAGGCCCTGTCTTCGCCAAGAAGCAACCCTGACCAAATCGCCGCACCGACCGACCAAATCGCAGGAGCATTTAAGGCAAAGGTGGCCTGACACCTTTATCCTGATGCGCGCCCCTCAGCCGACAGAGCCGAAGTGACCGCCGTCACTTCGTCGCTCCACTGACCAGTCTGACAGAAAGGCAGCGCCGCCTGCGCCGCTCCGACTGCGGTGCCGCTTGACAGAGTGAGGCTGACAGGCAGTCAGGCCCGGCCGCAGACACCATACGAAACTCCGCCCCGCCCGACCCAGGGCTCGGACTCGGGCTAAGCCCCGAAAGACGGCGAACTCCGCTCCGCCCGACCCAGGGCTCGCACTCGGGCTAAGCCCCGGAAGACGGCGAACTCCGCTCCGCCCGACCCAGGGCTCGGACTCGGGCTAAGCCCCGGAAGACGGCGAACTCCTCTCCGCCCGACCCAGGTCTCGGACTCGGGCTAAGCCCCGGAAGACGGCGAACTCCGTTCCGCCCGACCCAGGGCTCGGACTTGGGCTCAGCCCCAGAAGACGACGAACTCCGCTCTGGCCTCAGCCAACGGCCTCCGTCTCGCCCGACCTAGGGGCTTGGACTCGACCTCGGCCATGGAAGACGGACTCGACCTCGACCTCGGAGGAGCCTCCACATCGCCGAACCTAGGGCGCAGGCCGGCCACGTCAACGGGAGGCGCCATCATTACCCTACTCCAAGCTGACTCAGGCTACGGGAAACAAGACCGGTGTCCTATCTGGCTCACTCCGCCAGATAGGCAATGATGGCGCCCCGCACGCTCCCTGACGATGACGGCTCTCGGCCCCCTTACGGAAGCAAGAGGACGTCAGCAAGGACTCGACAGCCCCGACAGCTGTCCCTCCGCCAGGCTCCAGCGCTCCTCCGACGGCCACGACATCACACAAACCGGGCGCCAAAATCTCTCCGGCCGCCACGATGGCGTGTACTTAGGGCGCTAGCTCTCCTCCGCTAGACACGTAGCACTCTGCTACACCCCCCATTATACACCTGGATCCTCTCCTTACGCCTATAAAAGGAAGGACCGGGGCCCTCTTAGAGAGGGTTGGCCGCGCGGGACGAGGACGAGACAGGCGCTCGCGTGAGGCCGCTCGCTCCCTCAGCCGTGTGGACGCTTGTAACCCCCTACTGCAAGCGCATCCGACCTGGGCGCGGGACGAACACGAAGGCCACGGGATTTCCACCTCTCTCACGCCCATCTCCGGCCACCTCACTTCCCCCCTTCGCGCTCGGCCTCGCGCCGACCCATCTGGGCTGGGGCACGCGACGACATTTCACTCGTCGGCTTAGGGACCCCCCGGTCTCGAAACGCCGACAGTTGGCGCGCCAGGTAGGGGCCTGCTGCGTGTTGACGAACAGCTTCCCATCAAGCTCCAGATGGGCAGTCTCCAGCAACCTCTCCAACCCGGGACGGTGCTCCGTTTCGGGAGTCTTGAGTTCATGTCCCTCGACGGCAGCTACGACATGATACTCATTCCACTGCCGGGCGACAGCGGCAATGGCGGCCGACAGTCCGCCCGCCGGCGGCGGAATCGACGACGTCTTCCCCGCGTGGTGGAAGAACAACCTTCGAGCTCGCCCCGTCCTCTTTCCCACCGACGGAGGAGGAGGCGGGGCAACCAAGGCCAAGCAGGAGGCAGCGCCTCGTCGGCTGTCGAGCGAGTCGACAACGCCAGCACCCCAACGGGGGGCACGCCGGACATCGACCTCGCGCTTGAGACGAAGACGAGCGCTGTCTCCCCGCGACACGCCAATCCCGAGCAAACGGACGACGCCAGCACGCTCGCGGAAGGCTTGCTGGACGTCACCCTCGTACCTGAGACGACGGTGCAGTCAGTCCCCGACGTGACTTCATCACCGCCCGTCGACCAAGAGGTACCGACCGATTCCCATCCCATGCCTTTCGGATTCAGCCTCGACCCGCCTAGCGGCTTCGCTCTGGCGGACGCTCTCGTAGAGGCGAGTCCGAACCCTCTGGGGTTTCGTATGCGGTCACCTTGGGACCGGCTGACGGACGTCTCGACCTACGGGCCCTCTGGGTCCGAGGAAGACGACGGGCCCAGCTTTTGCTGGGATTTCTCTGGACTTGGCAACCCCAGTGCCATGCGGGACTTTATGACCGCATGCGACTACTGCCTTTTCGACTGTTCCGACGGTAGCCGCAGCCTCGGCGACGAGGACTGCGGCCCAAGCCGCGAATGTTTCCACGTCGATCTAGGGGGTCCCTCCGAAGGCAACCATCTCGGCATGCCGGAGGACGGTGATCTCCCTAGGCCGGTGCCTTGCGTTGACATCCCGCGGGAGCTAGCTGTGGTCCCCGTTCCGGCGGGGGGTCACGACCCACAGCTCGAGCAAATCCGCGGGGTGCAAGCCAGGCTCGACGAGGGAGCAGGAGCGCTTGAGCCAATCCGCCGGGACGTCGGGCAGGCATGGGCGGGCCAACCTCCGGCCGGAGAAATACGTCATCTACCCCAGGGCTTCCAGCACCGCATCGCCGACGATGTCAGGGTCAGGCCTCCACCCGCATCCAGTGGGGTCGGCCAGAACCTGGCTGCAGCAGCAATGCTCCTCCGTGCGATGCCGGAGCCATCAACCACCGAGGGGCGGCGAATCCAGGGAGAGCTCAAGAATCTCCTAGAAGGCGCCGCGGTCCGGCGGGCCGAGAGCTCCGCCTCCCGAAGGCAGGGGTACCCCTCAGAACATCATGTCGCGACTTCCCGATTCATGCGAGAAGCCTCGGTCTACACCGAGAGCACGCGCAACACAGCGCCTGCGGCCCCCGGTCGCCTCGGCAACAAGCACCATCACTGCGACCGTCGGGCCCACCTCGACGAGAGGGTGCGCCGAGGCTACCACCCCAGGCGTGGGGGACGCTACGACAGCGGGGAGGATCGGAGTCTCTCGCCCGAACCACCCGGTCCGCAGGCCTTCAGCCGGGCCATACGACGGGCGCCGTTCCCGACCCGGTTCCGACCCCCGACTACTATCACGAAGTACTCGGGGGAGACGAGACCAGAACTGTGGCTCGCGGACTACCGTCTGGCCTGCCAACTGGGTGGAACGGATGATGACAACCTCATCATCCGCAACCTCCCCCTGTTCCTCTCCGACACCGCTCGTGCCTGGTTGGAGCACCTGCCTCCGGGGCAGATCTCCAACTGGGAGGACCTAGTCCAAGCTTTCGCCGGAAATTTCCAGGGCACGTACGTGCGCCCCGGGAATTCCTGGGACCTTCGAAGCTGCCGACAGCAGCCGGGAGAGTCTCTCCGAGACTATATCCGGCGATTCTCGAAGCAGCGCACCGAGCTGCCCAACATCACCGACTCAGATGTGATCGGCGCGTTCCTCGCCGGCACCACCTGCCGCGACCTGGTGAGCAAGCTGGGTCGCAAGACCCCCACCAGGGCGAGCGAGCTGATGGACATCGCCACCAAGTTCGCCTCCGGCCAGGAGGCGGTCGAGGCTATCTTCTGGAAGGGCAAGCAGCCCCAGGGCCGCCCATCGGAAGATGCCCCCGAGGCGTCAACTCAGTGCGACGCCAAGAAGAAGGGCAAGAAGAAGTCGCAAGCGAAACGCGACGCCGCCAACGCGGACCTTGTCGCCGCCGCCGAGTACAAGAACCCTCGGAAACCCCCCGGAGGTGCCAACCTCTTCGACAAGATGCTCAAGGAGCCGTGCCCCTATCACCAGGGGCCCGTCAAGCACACCCTTGAGGAGTGCGTCATGCTTCGGCGCCACTTCCACAGGGCCGGGCCACCCGCGGAGGGTGGCAGGGCCCACGACGACGACAAGAAGGAAGATCACCATGCAGGAGAGTTCCCCGAGGTCCGCGACTGCTTCATGATCTACGGTGGGCAAGCGGCGAACGCCTCGGCTCGGCACCGCAAGCAAGAGCGCCGGGAGGTCTGTTCGGTGAAGGTGGCGACGCCAGTCTACCTAGACTGGTCCGACAAGCCCATCACCTTCAACCAAGCCGACCACCCCGACCATGTGCCGAGCCCGGGGAAATACCCGCTCGTCGTCGACCCCGTCGTCGGCGACGTTAGGCTCACCAAGGTCCTCATGGACAGAGGCAGCAGCCTCAACATCATCTACGCTGAGACCCTCGGGATTCTGCGTATTGATCTGTCCTCGGTCCGGGCAGGCGCTGCGCCTTTCCATGGGATCATCCCCGGGAGGCGCATCCAGCCCCTCGGACAACTCGACCTTCCCGTCTGCTTCGGAACACCCTCCAACTTCCGAAGGGAGACCCTGACGTTCGAGGTGGTCGGGTTCCGAGGAACCTACCACGCGGTACTGGGAAGGCCATGCTACGCGAAGTTCATGGCCGTCCCCAACTACACCTACCTGAAGCTCAAGATGCCGGGCCCCAACGGGGTCATCACCGTCGGCCCCACGTACAAACACGTGTTCGAATGCGACGTGGAGTGCGTGGAGTACGTCGAGGCCCTCGCCGAGTCTGAGGCCCTCATCGTCGACCTGGAGAGCCTCTCTAAGGAGGTGCCAGACGTAAAGCGTCATGCCGGCAACTTCGAGCCCGCGGAGATGGTTAAGTCCGTCCCCCTCGACCCCAGCGGCGACGCCTCCAAGCAGATCCGGATCGGCTCCGAGCTCGGTCCCAAATAGGAAGCAGTGCTCGTCGACTTTCTTCGCGCGAACGCCGACGTCTTCGCGTGGAGTCCCTCGGACATGCCCGACATCCCGAGGGATGTCGTCGAGCACTCGCTGGACATCCGAGCCGGAGCCCGACCCGTCAAGCAGCCTCTGCGCCGATTCGACGAAGAAAAGTGAAAGGGAATTAGGCTTACACCTAGTTCCTAAATAATTTTGGTGGTTGAATTGCCCAACACAAATCTTTGGACTAACTAGTTTGCCCAAGTGTATAGATTATACAGGTGTAAAAGGTTCACACTCAGCAAATAAAAAGACCAAGTTTTGGATTCAATAAAGGAGCAAAGGGGCAACCGAGGGCACCCCTGGTCTGGCGCACCGGACTGTCCGGTGTGCCACCGGACAGTGAACAGTACCTGTCCGGTGCACCAGGGGACTCAGACTCAAACTCTTCGCTCTCGGGAATTCTCGGAAGCCGGCGCGCTATAATTCACCGGACTGTCCGGTGTGCACCGGACATGTCCGGTGCTCCAAGGAAGCGCGGTCTCCGGAACTCGCCAGCCTCGGGTTCGCGCGGCAGCCGCTCCGCTAAAATTCACCGGACTGTCCGGTGTGCACCGGACTGTCCGGTGTACCAGCGGAGCAACGGCTCTTTTCGGCGCCAACGGCTCCCTGCGGAACATTTAATGCGCGCACAGCGCGCGCAGAAGTCAGAATCGCCCATACCGGTGCACCGGACATCAAACAGTACATGTCCGGTGTGCACCGGACACCCAGGCGGGCCCACAAGTCAGAAGCTCCAACGGTCAGAATCCAACGGCAGTGATGACGTGGCAGGGGCACCGGACTGTCCGGTGTGCACCGGACTGTCCGGTGCGCCATCGAGCAGACGCCTCCAGCCAACGGTCAAGTTTGGTGGTTGGGGCTATAAATACCCCAACCACCCCACCATTCAATCCATCCAAGTTTTCCACTTCTCAACTACTACAAGAGCTCTAGCATTCAATTCTAGACACACTAAAGAGATCAAATCCTCTCCAATTCCACACAAAGCCCTAGTGACTAGTGAGAGTGATTTGTCGTGTTCATTTGAGCTCTTGCGCTTGGATTGCTTCTTTTCTTTCTCACTTGTTCTTGAGATCACAACTCCATTGTAATCAAGGCAAGAGGCACCAATTGTGTGGTGGCCCTTGCGGGGAAGTTTTGTTCCCGGCTTTGATTAGAGAAGAGAAGCTCACTCGGTCCGAGGGACCGTTTGAGAGAGGGAAGGGTTGAAAGAGACCCGGCCTTTGTGGCCTCCTCAACGGGGAGTAGGTTTGCAAGAACCGAACCTCGGTAAAACAAATCTCCGTGTCTCACTTGCTTATTCGCTTGGGATTTGTTTTGCGCCCTCTCTCTCGGACTCGTTTATATTTCTAACGCTAACCCGGCTTGTAGTTGTGTTTATATTTGTAAATTTCAGTTTCGCCCTATTCACCCCCCCTCTAGGCGACTATCAATTGGTATCGGAGCCCGGTGCTTCATTAGAGCCTAACCGCTCGAAGTGATGTCGGGAGATCACGCCAAGAAGGAGATGGAGACCGGCGAAAAGCCCACTACAAGCCACGGGAGCACTTCATCGGAAGAGTCCCGCACCAAAAGGAGGGAGAAGAAGAAGAGCTCCTCCAACAAAGGGAAGGAGAAGAAATCTTCTTCTCACCACAAAGAGAAGAAGGAAAAATCTTCTTCCCACAAGCCGCATCGGAAAGGCGACAAGCACAAGAGGATGAGGAAGGTGGTCTACTACGAGACCGACACTTCATCAACATCGACCTCCGACTCCGATGCGCCCTCCGTCACTTCTAAGCGCCAAGAGCGCAAGAAGTATAGTAAGATCCCCCTACGCTACCCTCGCATTTCCAAACATACACCTTTACTTTCCGTCCCATTAGGCAAACCACCAACTTTTGATGGTGAAGATTACGCTAGGTGGAGCGATTTAATGCGATTTCATCTAACCTCGCTCCACAAAAGCATATGGGATGTTGTTGAGTTTGGTGCGCAGGTACCATCCGTAGGGGATGAGAACTATGATGAGGATGAGGTGGCCCAAATTGAGCACTTCAACTCTCAAGCAACGACAATACTCCTCGCCTCTCTAAGTAGAGAGGAGTATAACAAAGTACAAGGGTTGAAGAGCGCTAAGGAGATTTGGGATGTGCTCAAAACCGCGCACGAAGGAGATGAGCTCACCAAGATCACCAAGCGGGAAACGATCGAGGGGGAGCTCGGTCGGTTCCGGCTTCGCAAAGGGGAGGAGCCACAACATATGTACAACCGGCTCAAGACTTTGGTGAACCAAGTGCGCAACCTCGGGAGCAAGAAGTGGGATGACCACGAAGTGGTAAATGTTATTTTAAGATCTCTCATTTTTCTTAATCCCACTCAAGTTCAATTGATTCGTGGTAATCCTAGATATACTAAAATGACCCCCGAGGAAGTTATCGGGCATTTTGTAAGTTTTGAGTGCATGATAGAAGGCTCGAGGAAAATCAACGAGCTTGGCGACCCATCCGAAGCCCAACCCGTTGCATTCAAGGCAACGGAGGAGAAGAAGGAGGAGTCTACACCAAGAAGACAACCAATAGACGCCTCCAAGCTCGACAATGAGGAAATGGCGCTCGTCATCAAGAGCTTCCGCCAAATCCTCAAGCAAAGGAGGGGGAAGGACTACAAGTCCCGCTCCAAGAAGGTTTGCTACAAGTGTGGTAAGCCCGGTCATTTTATTGCTAAATGTCCTATATCTAGTGACAGTGACCGAGGCGACGACAAGAAGGGGAGAAGAAAGGAGAAGAAAAGGTACTACAAGAAGAAGGGCGGCGATGCCCATGTTTGTCGGGAATGGGATTCCGACGAAAGCTCAAGCGACTCCTCCGACGACGAGGACGCCGCCACCATCGCCGTCACCAAGGGACTCCTCTTCCCCAACGTCGGCCACAAGTGCCTCATGGCAAAGGACGGCAAAAAGAAGAAGGTTAAATCCAACTCCTCCACTAAATATGAATCTTCTAGTGATGATAATGCTAGTGATGAGGAGGATAATTTGCGTTCCCTTTTTGCCAACCTCAACATAGCTCAAAAAGAAAAATTAAATGAATTAGTTAGTGCTATTCATGAAAAGGATGACCTTTTGGATTCCCAAGAGGATTGTCTAATTAAAGAAAACAAAAAACATGTTAAGGTTAAGAAGGCTTATGCTCTTGAAATTGAGAAATGTGAAAAATTATCTAGTGAGCTAAGCACTTGTCGTGAAATGATTGACAACCTTAGAAATGAAAATGCTATTTTAAGTGCTAAGGTTGATTCTCATGTTTGTAATGTTTCAATTCCCAATCCTAGAGATAATAATGATGATTTGCTTGCTAGGATTGAAGAACTAAACATTTCTCTTGCTAGCCTTAGATTAGAGAATGAAAATTTGATTGCTAAGGCTAAAGATTTTGATGTTTGCAAAATTACAATTGCCGATCTTAGAGATAAGAATGATATACTTCGTGCTAAGATTGTTGAACTTAATTCTTGCAAACCATCTACATCTACCATTGAGCATGTCACTATTTGTACTAGATGTAGAAATGTTGATATTGATGCTATTCATGATCATATGGCTTTAATTAAACAACAAAATGATCATATAGCAAAACTAGATGCTAAAATTGCCGAGCATAACTTAGAAAATGAAAAATTTAAATTTGCTAGAAGTATGCTCTATAATGGGAGACGCCCTGGCATCAAGGATGGCATTGGCTTCCAAAGGGGAGACAATGTCAAACTTAATGCCACTCCTAAAAATTTGTCTAACTTTGTTAAGGGCAAGGCTCCCATGCCTCAGGATAACGAGGGCTACATTTTGTACCCTGCCGGCTACCCTGAGAGCAAAATTAGGAGAATTCATTCTAGGAAGTCTCACCCTGGCCCTAATCATGCTTTTATGTATAAGGGTGAGACATCTAGCTCTAGGCAACCAACCCATGCCAAGTTGCCTAGAAAGAAAACTTCTAATGCATCAAATGATCATGCCATTTCATTTAAAACTTTTGATGCTTCTTATGTGCTTACTAACAAATCCGGCAAGGTAGTTGCCAAGTTTGTTGGGGGCAAACACAAGGGCTCCAAGACTTGTGTTTGGGTACCCAAAGTTCTTGTGTCTAATGCCAAAGGACCCAAAACCGTTTGGGTACCTAAAGTCAAGAACTAAAATTGTTTTGTAGGTTTATGCATCCGGGGGCTCAAGTTGGATACTCGACAGCGGGTGCACAAACCATATGACTGGGGAGAAAAGAATGTTCTCCTCATATGAGAAAAACCAAGATCCCCAACGAGCTATCACATTCGGGGATGGAAATCAAGGTTTGGTCAAAGGACTTGGTAAAATTGCTATATCTCCTGACCATTCCATTTCTAATGTTTTTCTTGTTGATTCATTAGATTACAACTTGCTTTCTGTTTCCCAATTATGTCAAATGGGCTACAACTGTCTATTCACTGATGTAGGTGTCACTGTCTTTAGAAGAAGTGATGATTCAATAGCATTTAAGGGTGTGTTAAAGGGTGAGCTATACTTAGTAGATTTTGATAGAGCTGAGCTCGACACATGCTTAATTGCTAAGACTAACATGGGTTGGCTCTGGCACCGCCGACTAGCCCATGTTGGGATGAAGAATCTTCATAAGCTTCTAAAGGGAGAGCACATTTTAGGATTAACAAATGTTCATTTTGAGAAAGACAGGATTTGTAGCGCATGCCAGGCGGGAAAGCAAGTTGGAGTCCATCATCCACACAAGAACATCATGACGACCGACAGGCCGCTTGAGCTACTCCACATGGATCTATTCGGCCCGATTGCTTACATAAGCATCGGCGGGAGTAAGTATTGTCTTGTAATAGTGGATGATTATTCTCCTTCACTTGGGTATTCTTTTTGCAGGAAAAATCTCAAACCCAAGAGACCTTAAAGGGATTCTTGAGACGGGCTCAAAATGAGTTCGGCTTGAGGATCAAGAAAATTAGAAGCGACAATGGGACGGAGTTCAAGAACTCTCAAATTGAAGGCTTCCTTGAGGAGGAGGGCATCAAGCATGAGTTCTCTTCTCCCTACACTCCACAACAAAACGGTGTAGTGGAGAGGAAGAATCGAACTCTATTGGACATGGCAAGAACCATGCTTGATGAGTACAAGACACCGGACCGGTTTTGGGCCGAAGCAGTCAACACCGCCTGCTACGCCATCAACCGGTTATATCTTCACCGAATCCTCAAGAAGACATCATATGAACTCCTAACCGGTAAAAAGCCCAACATTTCATATTTTAGAGTTTTTGGTAGCAAATGCTTTATTCTTGTTAAAAGAGGTAGAAAATCTAAATTTGCTCCTAAAACTGTAGAAGGCTTTTTACTTGGTTATGACTCAAACACAAGGGCATATCGGGTCTTTAACAAGTCCACTGGACTAGTTGAAGTCTCATGTGACGTTGTGTTTGATGAAACTAACGGCTCTCAAGTAGAGCATGTTGATCTTGATGAGATAGGTAATGAAGAGGCTCCATGCATCGCGCTAAGGAACATGTCCATTGGGGATGTGTGTCCTAAGGAATCCGAAGAGCCTCCAAATGCACAAGATCAACCATCCTCCTCCATGCAAGCATCTCCACCAACTCAAAATGAGGATGAGGCTCAAGATGATGAAGGGCAAAATCAAGAAGATGAGCCACCTCAAGATGATGGCAATGATCAAAGGGGAGATGCAAATGATCAAGAAAAGGAGGACGAGGAAGAACCAAGGCCGCCACACCCGAGAGTCCACCAAGCAATCCAACGAGATCACCCCGTCGACACCATCCTCGGCGACATTCATAAGGGGGTAACTACTCGATCTCGGGTTGCTCATTTTTGTGAACATTACTCTTTTGTTTCCTCTATTGAGCCACACAAGGTAGAGGAAGCTCTCCAAGATTCGGATTGGGTGGTGGCGATGCAAGAGGAGCTCAACAATTTCACAAGGAACGAGGTATGGCACTTGGTTCCACGTCCTAACCAAAATGTTGTAGGAACCAAATGGGTCTTCCACAACAAGCAAGATGAGCATGGTGTGGTGACAAGGAACAAAGCTCGACTCGTGGCCAAAGGGTATTCACAAGTCGAAGGTTTGGATTTCGGTGAAACCTATGCACCCGTAGCTAGGCTTGAGTCAATTCGCATATTATTAGCCTATGCTACTTACCATGGCTTTAAGCTTTATCAAATGGACGTGAAAAGTGCCTTCCTCAATGGACCAATCAAGGAAGAGGTCTATGTTGAGCAACCTCCCGGCTTTGAAGACAGTAAGTATCCTAACCATGTTTATAGGCTCTCTAAGGCGCTTTATGGGCTCAAGCAAGCCCCAAGAGCATGGTATGAATGCCTAAGAGATTTCCTTATTACAAATGGCTTCAAAGTCGGCAAAGCCGATCCTACACTCTTTACTAAAACTCTTGAAAATGACTTGTTTGTATGCCAAATTTATGTTGATGATATTATATTTGGGTCTACTAACGAGTCTACTTGTGAAGAGTTTAGTAGGATTATGACACAGAAATTCGAGATGTCGATGATGGGGGAGTTGAAGTATTTTCTAGGATTCCAAGTCAAGCAACTCCAAGAGGGCACCTTCATTAGCCAAACGAAGTACACTCAAGACATTCTAACCAAGTTTGAGATGAAGGATGCCAAACCCATCAAGACACCCATGGGAACTAATGGGCATCTCGACCTCGACACGGGAGGTAAATCCGTCGATCAAAAGGTATACCGGTCGATGATTGGTTCATTACTTTATTTATGTGCATCTCGACCGGACATTATGCTTTCCGTTTGCATGTGTGCAAGATTCCAATCCGACCCTAAGGAATCCCACCTTACGGCCGTAAAACGAATCTTGAGATATTTGGCTTACACACCTAAGTTTGGGCTTTGGTACCCTCGGGGATCTACATTTGATTTGATTGGTTATTCGGATGCCGATTGGGCGGGGTGTAAAATCAATAGGAAGAGCACATCGGGGACTTGCCAGTTCTTGGGAAGATCCTTGGTGTCTTGGGCTTCAAAGAAGCAAAATTCGGTCGCTCTTTCCACCGCCGAAGCCGAGTACATTGCCGCAGGACATTGTTGCGCGCAATTGCTTTGGATGAGGCAAACCCTGCGGGACTACGGTTACAAATTAACCAAAGTCCCTTTGCTATGTGATAATGAGAGTGCAATTAAAATGGCCGACAATCCCGTCGAGCATAGCCGCACTAAGCACATAGCCATTCGGTATCATTTTCTTAGGGATCACCAACAAAAGGGAGATATCGAGATTTCTTACATTAACACTAAAGATCAATTAGCCGATATCTTTACCAAGCCTCTTGATGAACAATCTTTTACCAGACTTAGGCATGAGCTCAATATTCTTGATTCTAGAAATTTCTTTTGTTAGCTTGCACACATAGCTCATTTGAATACCTTTGATCATATCTCTTTTATATGCTATGACTAATGTGTTTTCAAGTCTATTTCAAACCAAGTCATAGGTATATTGAAAGGGAATTGGAGTCTTCGGCGAAGACAAAGGCTTCCACTCCGTAACTCATGCTTCGCCATCACTCCGAGCAACTCTCTATTCCTTAGGGAGAAATGAGCATTAAAGAAAAGGACTTCATCCTTGGGGGAGAGAGTAAAAGCTCAAAAGCAAAAGGACCGTACTTCATCTTTGGTATAATCTTAACTCATTTACTTATGACCAAAGGGGAAGAAATTACTTCGAGGGCTCTAATGATTCCGTTTTTGGCGATTCATGCCAAAAAGGGGGAGAAGAGAAATGAGCCCAAAGCAAAAGGACCGCACCACCACCACCAAACTCAAAAAAACTCAAAAACTTAGTGCTTTCCAAAAGTATTTATCATTTGGTATCCTATTGTGTTCAAAAGGGGGAGAAAGTAGTATTTCAAAAATGGTATATCAAAACCCTCTTGAACACTAAGAGGTGGATCTCTTTTAGGGGGAGTTTCATTTAGTCAAAAGAAAAGCATTTGAAACAGGGGGAGAATATTTCAAATCCTGAAAATGCTTTACAAACTCTTATTCATTTACCTTTGACTATTTGCAAAAGATCTTTGAAATGGATTTACAAAAAGAATTTGCAAAAACAAAACATGTGGTGCAAACGTGGTCCAAAATGTTACATAAGAAAGGAACATTCCATGCATATCTTGTAAAGTAGTTATATTGGCTCAATTCCAAGCAACCTTTACACTTACATTATGCAAACTAGTTCAATTATGCACATCTCTATTTGCTTTGGTTTGTGTTGGCATCAATCACCAAAAAGGGGGAGATTGAAAGGGAATTAGGCTTACACCTAGTTCCTAAATAATTTTGGTGGTTGAATTGCCCAACACAAATCTTTGGACTAACTAGTTTGCCCAAGTGTATAGATTATACAGGTGTAAAAGGTTCACACTCAGCAAATAAAAAGACCAAGTTTTGGATTCAATAAAGGAGCAAAGGGGCAACCGAGGGCACCCCTGGTCTGGCGCACCGGACTGTCCGGTGTGCCACCGGACAGTGAACAGTACCTGTCCGGTGCACCAGGGGACTCAGACTCAAACTCTTCGCTCTCGGGAATTCTCGGAAGCCGGCGCGCTATAATTCACCGGACTGTCCGGTGTGCACCGGACATGTCCGGTGCTCCAAGGAAGCGCGGTCTCCGGAACTCGCCAGCCTCGGGTTCGCGCGGCAGCCGCTCCGCTAAAATTCACCGGACTGTCCGGTGTGCACCGGACTGTCCGGTGTACCAGCGGAGCAACGGCTCTTTTCGGCGCCAACGGCTCCCTGCGGAACATTTAATGCGCGCACAGCGCGCGCAGAAGTCAGAATCGCCCATACCGGTGCACCGGACATCAAACAGTACATGTCCGGTGTGCACCGGACACCCAGGCGGGCCCACAAGTCAGAAGCTCCAACGGTCAGAATCCAACGGCAGTGATGACGTGGCAGGGGCACCGGACTGTCCGGTGTGCACCGGACTGTCCGGTGCGCCATCGAGCAGACGCCTCCAGCCAACGGTCAAGTTTGGTGGTTGGGGCTATAAATACCCCAACCACCCCACCATTCAATCCATCCAAGTTTTCCACTTCTCAACTACTACAAGAGCTCTAGCATTCAATTCTAGACACACTAAAGAGATCAAATCCTCTCCAATTCCACACAAAGCCCTAGTGACTAGTGAGAGTGATTTGCCGTGTTCATTTGAGCTCTTGCGCTTGGATTGCTTCTTTTCTTTCTCACTTGTTCTTGAGATCACAACTCCATTGTAATCAAGGCAAGAGGCACCAATTGTGTGGTGGCCCTTGCGGGGAAGTTTTGTTCCCGGCTTTGATTAGAGAAGAGAAGCTCACTCGGTCCAAGGGACCGTTTGAGAGAGGCAAGGGTTGAAAGAGACCCGGCCTTTGTGGCCTCCTCAACGGGGAGTAGGTTTGCAAGAACCGAACCTCGGTAAAACAAATCTCCGTGTCTCACTTGCTTATTCGCTTGGGATTTGTTTTGCGCCCTCTCTCTCGGACTCGTTTATATTTCTAACGCTAACCCGGCTTGTAGTTGTGTTTATATTTGTAAATTTCAGTTTCGCCCTATTCACCCCCCCCCTCTAGGCGACTATCAAAAAGCGCAGAGCCATAGGCGAGGAGATCCACAAGCTAATGGCGGCAGGGTTCATCAAAGAGGTATTCCATCCCGAATGGCTTGCCAACCCTGTGCTTGTGAGAAAGAAAGGGGGGAAATGGCGGATGTGTGTAGACTACACTGGTCTGAACAAAGCATGTCCGAAGGTTCCCTACCCTCTGCCTCGCATCGATCAAATCGTGGATTCCACTGCTGGGTGCGAAACCCTGTTTTTCCTCGATGCCTACTTAGGGTATCACCAAATCAGGATAAAAGAGTCCGACCAGCTCGCGACTTCTTTCATCACACCCTTCGGCATATACTGCTATGTCACCATGTCGTTCGGCTTGAGGAATGCGGGCGTGACGTACCAGCGGTGCATGAACCATGTGTTCGGCGAACACATTGGCCGCACGGTCGAGGCCTACGTCGATGACATCGTAGTCAAGACGAGGAAAGCCTCCGACCTCCTTCCCGACCTTGAAGTGACATTCCGATGTCTCAAGGCGAAAGGCGTCAAGCTCAATCCCGAAAAGTGTGTCTTCGGGGTGCCCCGAGGCATGCTCTTGGGGTTCATCGTCTCCGAGCGGGGCATCGAAGCCAACCCGGAGAAGATCGCAGCCATCACCAGCATGGGGCCCATCAAGGACTTGAAAGGCGTACAGAGGGTCATGGGATGTCTCGCGGCTCTGGGCCGCTTCATCTCACGCCTTGGCGAAAGGGGTCTACCTCTGTACCGCCTCTTAAGGAAGGCCGAGTGCTTCTCATGGACCCCTGAGGCCGAGGAAGCCCTCGGGAACCTGAAGGCGCTCCTCACGAAGGTGCCTATCTTGGTGCCCCCAGCTGCCGGAGAAGCCCTCTTGATGTACGTCGCCGCGACCACTCAGGTGGTTAGCGCCGCGATTGTGGTCGAGAGGCAAGAAGAGGGGCATGGATTGCCCGTTCAGAGGCCAGTCTACTTCGTCAGCGAGGTACTGTCCGAAACCAAGATCTGCTACCCACAAGTTCAGAAGCTGCTGTACGCGGTGATCCTGACACGGCGGAAGTTGCGACACTACTTCGAGTCTCATCCGGTAATTGTGGTGTCATCCTTCCCCCTGGGTGAGATCATCCATTGCCGAGAGGCCTTGGGTAGGATTGCAAAGTGGGTGGTGGAAATCATGGGCGAAACAATCTCGTTCGCCCCTCGGAAGGCCATCAAGTCCCAGGTCCTGGCAGACTTCGTGGCCGAATGGGTTGACACCCAGCTCCCAACAGCTCCGATCCAGCCGGAGCTCTGGACCATGTTCTTCGACGGGTCGCTGATGAAGACAGGAGCCGGCGCAGGCCTACTCTTCATCTCGCCCCTCGGAAAGCACCTACGCTATGTGCTACGCCTCCATTTCCCGGCGTCCAACAATGTGGCCGAGTATGAGGCTCTGGTCAACGGGTTGCGGATCGCCATCGAGCTAGGGGTCCGACGCCTCGACGCTCGCGATGACTCGCAGCTCGTCATCGACCAAGTCATGAAGAACTCCCACTGCCGCGACCCGAAGATGGAGGCCTATTGTGATGAGGTTCGGCGCCTGGAAGACAAGTTCTACGGGCTCGAGCTCAACCACATCGCCCGGCGCTACAACGAGACCGCAGACGAGCTGGCTAAAATAGCCTCGGGGCGGACAACGGTTCCCCCGGACGTCTTCTCCCGAGACCTGCATCAACCCTCCGTCAAGATCGACGACACGCCCGAGCCCGAGGCACCCTCGGTCCAGCCCGAGGTACCCTCGGCTCAGTCCGAGGCACCCTCGGCTCGGCCCGAGGCGCCCTCGGTTCAGCCCGAGGTACCCTCGGCCCCCGGGGGCGAGACGCTGCACGTCGAGGGGAAGCAAAGCGGGGTCGCGCCTGATCAAAACTGGCAGGCCCCGTACCTGCAATATCTCCACCAAGGAGAACTACCCCTCGACCGAGCCGAAGCTCGGCGGTTGGCGCGGCGCGCCAAGTCGTTCGTCTTGCTGGGAGATGGGAAGGAGCTCTACCACCGCAGCCCCTCAGGCATCCTCCAGCGATGCATCTCCATCACCGAAGGTCAGGAACTCCTCCGAGAGATACACTCGGGGGCTTGCGGCCATCACGCAGCACCTCGAGCCCTTGTCGGAAATGCTTTCCGACAAGGTTTCTACTGACCGACGGCGGTGGCCGACGCCACTAGAATTGTCCGCACCTGCGAAGGGTGTCAGTTCTACGCAAGACAGACCCACCTACCCGCTCAGGCTCTGCAGACGATACTCATCACCTGGCCTTTTGCTGTGTGGGGTCTGGACCTCGTCGGCCCCTTGCAGAAGGCACCCGGGGGCTACACGCACCTGTTGGTCGCCATCGACAAATTCTCCAAGTGGATCGAGGTCCGACCCCTAAACAGCATCAGGTCCGAGCAGGCGGTGGCGTTCTTCACCAACATCATCCATCGTTTCGGGGTCCCGAACTCCATCATCACCGACAACGGCACCCAGTTCACCGGCAGAAAGTTCCTGGACTTCTGCGAGGATCACCACATCCGGGTGGACTGGGCCGCCGTGGCTCATCCCATGACGAATGGGCAAGTAGAGCGTGCCAACGGCATGATTCTACAAGGACTCAAGCCTCGGATCTACAACGACCTCAACAAGTTCAGTAAGCGATGGATGAAGGAACTCCCCTCGGTGGTCTGGAGCCTGAGGACAACGCCGAGCCGAGCCACGGGCTTCACGCCGTTCTTTCTAGTCTATGGGGTCGAGGCCATCTTGCCCACAGACTTAGAATACGGTTCCCCGAGGACGAGGGCCTACACCGACCAAAGCAACCAAGCAAATCGAGAAGACTCGCTGGACCAACTGGAAGAGGCTCGGGACAAGGCCTTACTACACTCGGCGCGGTACCAGCAGTCCATGCGACGCTACCACGCCCGAGGGGTCTGATCCCAAGACCTCCAGGTGGGCGACCTGGTGCTTCGGCTGCGACAAGACGCCCGAGGTCGACACAAGCTCACGCCCCCTGGGAGGGGCCGTTCGTCATCGCCAAAGTTCTGAAGCCCGGAACGTACAAGCTGGCCAACAGTCAAGGCGAGGTCTACAGCAACGCTTGGAACATCCAACAGCTACGTCGCTTCTACCCTTAAGATGTTTTCAAGTTGTTCATATACCTCGCTCCCACGCAAAGTTTAGTCGTCAAGGAAGGGTCGACCTCGCCTCGGCAAAGCCCGACCCTCCCTCGGGGGCTAAAAGGGGGGAATCCCCCTCTGCGTCGAATTTTTTCCTCGAAAAAAGATCCTTTCTGCCAGAATGTCTTTCGTGCTTTTCGACTACTTCGAAAGTGGATCCTGAAAACGACGGAGTACACGTAAGCAGCCAAGGCTGACTGAGCCGAGGGACTCCTACGTCTCCGGGATACGGATACCTCACTCATCACCTTTTGCGATAAGTAACTCACGTTCGGATAAGTGATTCCGCGGACTGAACAAGTCTTCACGTTCGGAAGCTCTTCTGCCGGAGCGATACTTCGAGCCTTCTCGACTGCGTCGGTGACAGAACCACATGGACGGGTAAGAGTGCGCGTAAGCGGCAAGGCCGACCGAGCCAAGGAACTCCTACGCCTCCGGGACACGGATACCTCACTCATCACCTTCCGCGAGAAGCAACTCTCGTTCGCACAAACATTTCTGTTACCGACAAAAAAGTCCAGATACTCGAAACAAGAGGAAAAGAGACACAACTTTACAACACGACGAGGGTGTGTGTTGGCCTCGGCGGCCGCAGAAAACACACGCTACAAGATAATCCGATCCTGCAGGCTCGGATCTTGACGGCTAAAGGGAGCAGCAGCACCCTCGGCATCGACAACAATTTCGGCGAGGCCTGACCTAGCCTCGGACGGCGACGTGGTCCAAGGGTCTCAGCACTGAAGGACAACGTCATCACCGAGCCCGGGCCATCGCCGCCAGGGTCTTCTCCGAGAATCCGGCCCGAGCAGGCGGCTCGGCCGGCCACCCCGGGGCCTCGGCCAGCTGCCCTCCGAGGACATCAGCCCGACCCAAGGCCTCGACAGGTCAATTCCGGCGTCAGTCCCGCTAACGGACGACCCGGCCAGGCTCCGGCCGACCAGGTCTTCTTTTCGAGCCAACTCTGCCTCTGTCCGCGCTGACACCGCTACCCCTGGCCTCGGCTCATCGAAGAGCGGCCGAGGGGTTCCTCTAACTAAGCAAGGGAAGCCTCGGACGACAAGGCTGACCGAGCCGAGGGACTCCTACGCCTCCGGGAAACGGATACCTCACTCGTCACCTTTACACTGGGCGACTCACGCTTGGTGAAGCAGTTCAGACAACCAACAGGCGAGTCTTAGTGCTCGAAAATGAGGAAAAAACACGGCTCCGTGCCAAAATTACATAACA
The DNA here is from genome assembly GCF_902167145.1 of Zea mays. NCBI lineage: Eukaryota > Viridiplantae > Streptophyta > Magnoliopsida > Poales > Poaceae > Zea > Zea mays. Next base: position 203,329,085 of record NC_050097.1, on the reverse strand, counting down.
TGTTCATGCCTCGACAGCCACAATGAACAAAAACACTGGCATTCAAAGTGCCATTACGAACGGAACTCTGGTTCCGTCCCCACGGGTATGAACAACCTCCATACCGGGGAGCCTGCGGGGCGACGAGCTCCGGGTGACCCGCCAGTGACCTCTGCAGCAGCAGCCATGGTCCTTGGATGGACGTGGCCGCCGGAAGGCTATCGTTCGCGTTCCCGCTCAAGGGACGCAAACCAGCCATCAAAGCCAAAGAGCGGGCCGCTCCAAAGCGCACCGGCAGGTCCTCGTTCCCGTCCTCGCCACGAAAGCGAGGAAGAGGGCGGAATGTTGCATCCTAGCTGGGCAGCAACAATTCGCCTTCCCCCGCATGGCTGGAGGACGCCTCCTCCACAGAGCTGGAGGATGGTTGCCACCACCAGAAGCTGGAAGAAGAGGTGGCCAGCCGGCCCGCGCGGGAGGTAGAGCCCCGGCTCGCCTCGCTCTCCGCCCCAGCAAGGATGATGAACATCCTTGAGGCTGAGGGCGGGACCAAGATCACAGCCCGGCTTGGCTCTCCCCATCCAGGGGCTGGAGGTCACCGTCTTGGGTGACCGCCGGCGGAGGGGTGCAGCCGGGCTGCATGATGAAAATCCTTGAAGCCGAACGATGGCTGAAAGGTACCAACTCCCACAGAGTTGTGTTCCTCCAACGACGAGGCGGAAAGACGGCGGGTATCCCCCATCCGGGGGCTTGGAAGGTGGAAAGACACAGTGCATAAGGGAGCGCGAAGACATGGTCGCCTCCCAAGGGGGTCACCCTCCTTTTAAAGGCGACTCTCCCTACTTGCGTCCCCAGCCGTCGTGGGCTGAGTCTTCTCCAACACGCTCCAAGGTCCTCCCTTACGGCGCGGGGGCTGGGTCCCACACGTCATACAAGCCGGCCCAGAGCAGAAGAAGCCAAATCGCCGCGCGCGGTGCGTGCAACCGCCCAGCGGTTACAAGCGGCTCTCCACTTTTGCCCAGACCAGCGGGCGAAAGGGCGGGCAGCCATGCAGGCGGCATGCAACCACGCCAAGTGGGCGCACTTCTCCGACTCCCAACACGCCCAGCATGGAGGCTCAGACCTACGCGTCATGCAACCGGCGTGCCGAATGCTTCGTGCATGCAACTGCACCGCCACTTGCGCCACCACCGCGCCTCCTCGACTGCGGAACCAATACCGCGACTCGAGGCGACCCAACGCGCGACCCAGCAGCGCCAGCCTGGCGCGACGGTCAATGCGGCCAAAAATGGGCCGGCAGTAATGGCGGTGGCAGGCGAGCAGGAGCAGCGGTCACGTCGTCAGCCAAGCTTACGTCCCATCCGGGGGCGGCGAGAGAACCCTCTCTCACGGCGTGAAGACGACTCGCCTGTGTTCCGCTCCTCGAACGGCTCGCGCACGCGCAACGGCCGCCCCGCGAACCACTCGCCCCGTCGCATTAACTCCGCGGCGGGACAGGCGGCGCCTCTGGCAGGAGAAGCGAGCGATGCTTCGCCTTCGCCATAATGACCGCGTCAAAAAAGGTATGCCGCGTCGTTCGATTTCGTATCCTTTTCCTTTTTTCCTCTTTCTTTCTCTTGCAATAGGGACCGGGAAAGGGGGATACCCCGAAAAGGATCCTTCCCCGTGAAGGAACCAGGCTCCGAGCCTCCCTACTGATCAGAGGTTCGAAGGCTGGCCCCTCGGAAGGGTTCAACAGCCGCCTCAGAGCACGTGGGCTCCACACCCACTACTGGTCAGGGGTTCGAAGGCCGGCCCCTCGGAAGGGTTCAACGACCGCCTCAGGCTACTCGGGCTCCGCGCCCACTACTGATCAGGGGTTCGAAGGCTGGCCCCCGAAGGGTTCACAGCCGCCTCAGACACAGAGCGAGGGATGACCATGGGTACGTTCGATACATAACCAAGGCTCGGGCTGCGCTCCCGAGGTACCCTAGGACATTTCCGAGACCAGCGGGAACGATCTTGTAACGGAATCCCATCAGAGGGAGGCATCGAGCCCTCGGACCCCGTCGCCAGGGGACCGGGTCTGGCAGATCACCCGCAGGTACTTTTGGGCGCGCCTCTGGGCCTCTAGCCGACCCCTAACGAATGGGGCACGGACGTCCGCTCGGATTACCCGCCTGCAGCTCACCGGAGACACCATGTTCGGTGCCCACCGAGGGCAACATGACGCTTTCCCCCCTCCTCCTTGCGGAAAGGCGACGCAGGGGCGTATGTAAAAAAGTCGAGTCTGTCCCTGATCGCCCTCTCGCCCTGTGCAGAGGCTCGGGGGCTGCTCTCGCGAACCCGGCTCCGGCCAAACCGTTGACAGCGTCAACATACCAGCCCGAGAACTTGGGACCCGACCGTACACCCGGGCTACGGCCAGCTCGCATGAGGGAACGACCAGACCAGCCGAAGCATTGCGCGAGGCATTAAGACCTCGGAGGAGTCAAACCACTCCTCCGAGGCCTCGGGGGCTACACCCGGCTGGTGCGCTCGCACACCCACCGGAACAAAACGCAACCGAGAAAGGCCGGTCCCCTTGCAAAAAGTGCAATGAAAGCCTCCAAGCGAGTGCTAACACTCCCTTCGAGGCTCGGGGGCTACTGTCGGGGACCATAATTAGGGGTACCCTCAAGGCTCCTAATTCTCAGCTGGTAACCCCCATCAGCATAAAGCTGCAAAGGCCTGATGGGTGTGATTAAGTCAGGGATCAGTCCATTCGAGGGACTTGATCACGCCTCGCCCGAGCCTAGCCTCGGACAAGGGCAGCCGACCCCGGAGGATCTCCGCCTCGCCCGAGGCCCCCCCTCCAGCGGCGAACATATTTCCGGCTCGCCCGAGGCCCTGTCTTCACCAAGAAGCAACCCTGACCAAATTGCCGCACCGACCGACCAAATCGCGGGAGCATTTAAGGCAAAGGTGGCCTGACACCTTTATCCTGATGCGCGCCCCTCAGCCGACAGAGCCGAAGTGACCGCCGTCACTTCGTCGCTCCACTGACCAGTCTGACAGAAAGGCAGCGCCGCCTGCGCCGCTCCGACTGCGGTGCCGCTTGACAGAGTGAGGCTGACAGGCAGTCAGGCCCGCCCGCAGACACCATACGAAACTCCGCCCCGCCCGACCCAGGGCTCGGACTCGGGCTAAGCCCCGGAAGACGGCGAACTCCGCTTCGCCCGACCCAGGGCTCGGACTCGGGCTAAGCCCCGGAAGACGGCGAACTCCGCTCCGCCCGACCCAGGGCTCGGACTCGGGCTAAGCCCTAGAAGACGGCGAACTCCTCTCCGCCCGACCCAGGGCTCGGACTCGGGCTAAGCCCCGGAAGACGGCGAACTCCGTTCCGCCCGACCCAGGGCTCGGACTTGGGCTCAGCCCTAGAAGACGACGAACTCCGCTCTGGCCTCAGCCAACGGCCTCCGCCTCGCCCGACCTAGGGGCTCGGACTCGACCTCGGCCACGGAAGACGGACTCGACCTCGACCTCGGAGGAGCCTCCACATCGCCCAACCTAGGGCGCAGGCCGGCCACGTCAACGGGAGGCGCCATCATTACCCTACTCCAAGCTGACTCAGGCTACGGGGAACAAGACCGGCGTCCTATCTGGCTCGCTCCGCCAGATAGGCAATGATGGCGCCCCGCACGCTCCCTGACGATGGCGGCTCTCGGCCCCCTTACGGAAGCAAGAGGACGTCAGCAAGGACTCGACAGCCCCGACAGCTGTCCCTCCGCCAGGCTCCAGCGCTCCTCCGACGGCCACGACATCACACAAACCGGGCGCCAAAATCTCTCAGGCCGCCACGATGGCGTGTACTTAGGACGCTAGCTCTCCTCCGCTAGACACGTAGCACTCTGCTACACCCCCCATTGTACACCTGGATCCTCTCCTTACGCCTATAAAAGGAAGGACCAGGGCCCTCTTAGAGAGGGTTGGCCGCGCGGGACGAGGACGAGACAGGCGCTCGCGTGAGGCCGCTCGCTCCCTCACCCGTGTGGACGCTTGTAACCCCCTACTGCAAGCGCACCCGACCTGGGCACGGGACGAACACGAAGGCCGCGGGATTTCTACCTCTCTCACGCCCATCTCCGGCCACCTCACTTCCCCCCTTCGCGCTCGGCCTCGCGCCGACCCATCTGGGCTGGGGCACGCGGCGACATTTCACTCGTCGGCTTAGGGACCCCCCGGTCTCGAAACGCCGACACCTTTATTGCAAGCATTTTTAAGGAACCTATTCCTGTATAGCAGCCGCGTTGTTTCTTCATTTTTGTTCTTTAAGTGGCATTAGACTGTCTCCATTAACATCCACTAAATTTCATCATCTAAATGATTTTTTCATGTCCTTTACAACACTCTTTAAAAGATTTCGTCATCTATATCTTATTCATCTCCGACAACGTTCTTTCAATTCGGTTCTCTATATATGTACAGTGTTAACAAAATACATAAACTACCATATTTATTCTTTATTTTTCTTATATTGCAATTGGATCAAACGTACGGCATTAAAAATGATCGAAATCAATAATTTTTCGAATAATACACATTTGTGAACGTACAAATATTCTGCAAAAAATAACGTAATATTAGGAAAAGTACTACATCATCCTTTGTTACCCTCCTGCATCATGAATTAATTAATAGTTTTGCAAGGATAGGAAATGCCAAAGTGGTTACCAGTCATTTATCTCCTTCACGTTTACTGTACAGAGGCATTACATCGAGCACCTTGCGTGTGTCTTTCCCGCCGTCGCTTGCTGCAGCCGCCGGTGCTCCCTCGTCGCAAGGCTACAGCAAGAAGCAACAGCTCTTCAGTCTCCTCGCCGCCATGTTCCCGTCACCGCCTCCCAACCCCGACGATGACCTCCCGTTCGTGTCTTTGGGGGTGGCCAACTTCACAGCCGACGGAGACCGGACTCGCCGGGCAATGTCCATGACGCACAGGTGGTGATCGCCCCCCTCCCGTCACCGCCTCCCAACCCCTACGATGACCTCCCGTTCGTGTCTTTGAGTGTGGCCAACTTCACAGCCGACGGAGACCGGACTCGCCGGGCACTGTCCATGACGCACAGGTGGTGATCGCCCCCCCCCCCCCCCCCCCCCCCCTCCCCTCCCGCCGCAGTGGCAACCGAGTGCCTTGCACGTGCTTGTGCTGGTCGCCGTCAGGCGCACGCTTGTGCAGCTCGCCGGCGCCCCGAGCGCTCGTGCTGCTTGCAGGCACCTGCGCGTTCTCCTCCTCGTCGTCGGCACCCGCGCGCTCCCCTCATCGTTGGCGCCGTCGGCCACGCGGGCTCTTCGGCGGCGCCGTCGGACGCGCGCGCTTGTCCTCCTCTCCGGTGGCTATGGACGCTCGTCATCGGATAGAGAATCTACATAAAATATCTAGATGTAGCGGACGAACGACGTACGCTATAGTTTAGCGGTTTCGGTAGCGCTTGTTGCTTGTGACGGATAAAGGAGGTGATGTAGCGCTATATTTACAGAACATGATGTTTTACAGGTGTTGGAGCTAATCTTGTGTCGAGTACCTTGAGTGTGTAATCATAGCTATCACCTACTGCGACCACGAGGCGAGGGTCCAGCCACCCTCACGCACAGTGGCGGATTAGGATTTAAATCTACCTACGACGAAGCTCTCAAATTTGAGAACAATGTAATGTAATCGTGGAACTGTCGTCTGCCGAAGCGCTGTCGGGCTGATGGCTGCACCACGCCACCACAGATTGACAAGAGGAGAGGAGATGTTTTGTCACGAGCAGGGCAACCGTTCAAAATAGGTGTTTGCCTGTGTTTATACAGTGCATTTTTCTTTATACAGTACATTTTCCCACCAAACTGTAAAAAGCATATGTGCCTTAATTAGCTAAAGACACGATGCCCAAGCTGCTGCCGGCGGTCTCAGACTGTCCGCAGCGTCTGCTGCGCGAGACCCCCTCCCCTAACACTGTAGCATATATGGCGGCTACAGGGCGCCCGCCATGACCGCAGCGGCGCTCCCTATTAGGCACCCTACGTGGAGGTCTGCTTCTCTCTCCCCCTCGTTCTGGCGTGCGTGCGGCTGCTCTCTAATTATTGTTCATGTAGGTCCACTTTCAATTGTTAGTAGATAAAAAATTTATAGTAGATGAAAAGTATGTATAGAAAATGATATTTTATAGTTGTAGTGGGGTATAGGGGGAACCACTGCGGGAGATGAAAAGGTAGATGATAAGTTGTTGACGATGTGACCCAAAAAAATAATATAGGGGGAGAAATTTAGAGAGAACCGCTGCGGATAGTCTCAGACATCCCTCCGTACGTACGCTTGCAGATGGGGAGGGTTCCGCTAGATCTCAGTTATAGCAAGCGCCACATCTCACCACTACATGCATAGCTGGAGGCGTGTGGACGTTTTAGACATTTCTCTCCAACAACATACTCTAAACCACGTCCTATATACGCAAATACCTATATTAGTGATATTTTTTTATTTTTTACATACATATTTGTCATACTCTCAAATGTATTGTACATATTTTAGTTTTTGCTAAATCGGTTATTTAAAGTATTCAAATTAATAGAGGACAGTTTATAAAAACTCTATATATAGATAATCCAGCAACGTCCTCTAAATTTAGAGAGTCATTTAAAGGACGCTGCTGGAGAGCAGAGAAGACCGTTTGGTCCTCTATATTTAAGGTAGAGGAAGCTTTAGAGACTATTGCTGGAGCCCGCCTACCCTTTGTTGGGGTAGCCTAATTAGCTGTCATTTGACCATAGACCTGTTTTTTTGCCTTCTCTATTATGATACGATTGACTTGATGTGCGGAGTGCAAGTTGGATTACAAAATGAAACAAAGACTATTAGAACAATGTGCTAATCAGGGCTAATCATAGTTTTATTATTGTAGTTGGTGGGGGAGTCAAGAACCAGGAGGCAGTTAATTGAACGTGAACATTCCTGCTAACCCGGCCAGGTTCATTAGGGGTTTATTTGAACGAGAACAGTCAACATGATTTTGCAGAGGTCGATTAACATATATGCACACTATGTAAGCCTAAGGCCGTCTGCATTAGTCTACCCAAAGTTTACCCAAAAACATTGTTTTGCACAGTTCTTTACTGTAGACTGCACTGTTCGCAGAGTAAAGTTTGAATATGAGTATGGGGATGGGTAATCTGCTTGAGATATCCTAAGCTTAACACATGCGGTAGAGCTAAGAACGACACGAAAATCCTTCTTCTTTCGTTGAATAAAAAGATTTCTATCAAAAATTATTATAGTTCTCTAAACAACTCTCTAAATCGTAAATTTAAGAAGCAGACAGAAAATTGCTATGTCAATATTGCTTTAAATAGCTTGTTAAATTTAATTTAAAAAGTAAATAGAAAGTTGCTTGTTCAATTGTTCTCTAGATAGACTTGCTAAATTTATTTACTTGCTATCTAACCTCATTTACTCTCTACATTTGGCAACTCGATACAAAGTCTAAACGCAGTTGACACCAGTTTCTACAAACTACATGGTCAATTTTCCCTCTTTTTCCCCTTTCCTCCATAACGAGGTAGCCAGGGTACTTCACGCTCCTTTTTCCACTTTTCCGCGCAGCGAGGCAGCTAGATTCAACATGTGTGGCACAAGCTTCTCCTCCACTGTCATACCACCGCTACCTCATATGTTGCACCATCGAACCACTGCTCCCCCACAGGCCGTGTTGATCGACCTTTTCTCCTCCACCCTCGATATCCTTTGCTCTCAACCCCACCGTCAGCCAAATCCAACGGGAGCAAACCAACCAAAACTAGATTTAAAATCGAACTACTCCCTATATATAAGGCACTATTGGAGACCAAACTATTTTTTACTCCAATAGCTATTTAGCAACTTGCTAAACATGAATTTAGGAAGCTTTTTTAGAGAACTATTGGAGTTTGAGTCTTATATTTAGTCTATCTTTTTCCTACTTACTCTTTTACACCAATCTAGGTTTAAGTTTCTACGATTGGAGTAGTGTGTTCAATGATATAATTACTATACAATTAGAATAATCATATATCAGTGTGCAACCACTCTAGTATGATATTTTCATTGTCATACTAGTTTATCTCAAACCAGCTAGAAATATATTTATTTAGGGATAGATTGAGTACTTGAGCGACACGTGTAAAAGGAGTGCATAAGTTGATACTAAAGCCCTAAGGACTTGAGCAAGAGGATTGGAGGGGATTGAGAGGGCTAGCAAGGGATTCAAGCCCCCTCAACCACCTTCAATCCTCTTGCTCTTAAATAAGTCCTAAAGTTGTCTCTAGTTGTATCATCTATTTTTGTTATTTATTAACTCCTCCAAAAAATCCCTCCTCCATATCATTTTTCTCCGACAATGTATTTATATCTTATCCTATATATGTCAAAGACCCATTTTAGGAACATATTGCTACAAATTTTATGCATACGTATTTATCAAACTCTCAAATATCTTATACATATTTTAGTTTTGCTTCATCTGTTGACCGACACGCAAGAATTTGGTTCCTAATTTTATCCAGATCCAAAAATTATGGTTGATCGTGTGAGTTTCCATGTAGACCTGATCATGGGCCACCCGACCCAACCAACCCAACCCGACCCCCCCCCCCCCCCCGAAAAAACCCGACCCGACCAATGCAATGGGCAGGTACGTGCCATAATTTTTGACCTGTAATAATTCACGGGATGGGTACAAGCCGTGATTTTTGACCCAAAACACGACCCGACATGTCAAACAGGAAGGCACAGGCTAACCCGACACTAGAAACGGGTCGGGTACGGGCCGTGGTAAATGGCCCACGACCCGACCTTGACCCGACTCGACGTTTGAACAAGTCTATTTCCATGGCATGCACACAAATTTTGGATGCATTTTCGTTTCTACCGTATGCCTGCAAAAATTGGATGACAAGAGTCACTCAAAAAGCATAACTCCTTGTAGAAAGCTGCATAAATTTCTACATCGTGCATCATAATTAATGGAAAACGTTCTAAAATATGCGCGACTAACAACCACAACATAAACAAATGATTGGAGCAGGTTGTCGTCGTCGTGAGTGCCTCCTGGATCCACCGTCATTGTCATGTCCGGGAGGTCACCGTCGCCGCACTCGCCTCGTATGGCTCCTCGTCGAAAGCGCCTCAAGAGGTCATCGCCGCGGCGCGGCCTCGGAGAGCCACCACAGCCGCTCCCACCTCGTCGTCCTGCGCGCCCCCGAGATCCGCTACCGCAACCGCTCCAAGACATTTCAACAAAGAAGAAACTGATCTGTGGGACCGATAGTCTCGAACTCTGTCCACATGTTAGAATAAAATCCACCTACATGATACAGATAGGGGAAGATGATGGTTTGTGATAAGAGGGGTATCTTTATAAAAGTAACATACTGTGACTTATAAGAAAGAACATGTAAATGTAGAGATAATAAATCTTTTTACCTTTAGGAGGGCTCCATCCTTATCTAGTCATCGACCGATAGGCCTGTTGGTACCTTTTCGGCGTCAATCACTGCGTGAGAACCGGCGACGGTGCTCTCTGCACAGGCGCGGATGGTCCGCGACCAGGGGCAGAGCTAGGGTTTCCTGTCTGATGGGCCGAACGGCCCGCACGTGCGCAGGGCGGCGACGGTTGCCGGCGGCGCCTGGATCTCGCTCCCGGGAGGGACCCTGTCGGGGAGGAGAGATCCTAGGTGTTGTCTAGGCTCGGTAGGCCAACCTAGACTCCTCTAATCGACGTAGAGTCGAAGAGAAGCGGAGAATTTGAGGATTGGAAGACTAAACTAGAACTAGACTACAATTACTCCTAAATGTACAATAAATAAACGCGAGATAAATTGACTGTTGATTCGATTGATGATGATTAATCGCCCGTATTCCTCTGTATTTATAGAGGAGGGGGGCTGGACCCGTTACAAACAAATTCTCCGAGCTAATTCCGCGAATCTAGCCAACAACTGTAGCAAGAAACTCGAACCCTAATTGACTCTGCGCACGCGCAAATCATCCGGACCGCGGACCGTCCGGCCTCTCAATTTGGTGCTCAAAAGGCCTAGGGACGATATCCCCCATATGCATAATTGCACAGATAGACACATACTGTCTAAAATCACTTATGCATATACATTGGAGGCCATACTGTCTAAATTCCTTGTGCATATACATTGGAGGCCATAGAATATACTCCCTACAACCCATAAAATAAGGCGTATATTTTTTGGTAAGTCTTTATAGTGAAACTTTGACTATTATTTCTTTAAAAATATATGATACCAACAAATACAAATTGAGTATTATATTAAAGCATTAATACAAATTCAAGTATATAACATGTATGCAATAAAAATATATATTTTTGCTAAATTGTTGGTCAGAGTTTTAAAACATTGGCTTTTCTAAAAAAACACGCACATCTTATTTTATGTGATGGACGGAGTAAAATCTCCCGTTAAAAGACAGCCTAGTAAAAAACGGCATATACACTGCGTATGAGGTCTGAGAAACCATCACATAAAATAAATCTTGGGTGACATGTTCAGCAAAAATGGAAGAACCTAGAACGTGTTTATCTTAAATGATTTGCCATGTAATTTATAATAGTGCACATTATTAAATATGTATGAAACCATCATAAAACTATCATTATGAATAGCCTAAGAGGGATACAGAGTGAGTTATTACGGCGTCTCTTAGCTGCCACGTTAGCAAAGAATAGATAAAGAAAACCGACGCAGAAGGTAATTACTCAGGGCTGATTTAGTGACCAAGTATTATAAATAGATTGAAGGGGATTAAGTCATTTCTTTCTCAATCCCCTCCTATCCACCCGTGATCCACTTGTCACCAAATCAGCCCTAAAGAGAGAGAGAATGCTCGTCGTTTGAAGACGCTGGCTCTAGCTCGTGCTCCCATACAACACCACGGGGGCATCAATGGCTGTAGTAGGAATAGGATATGAGAGCAGGCCGCTACAGCTGTACGTGGGCGTCAAAGATTTAGAGCAATAAAAGCAATACATGAATTAAATAGTATATAGATCACTGAATAGACAAGATATTGTGCAAACTGTTTATTTTGTACAGGCTTCAAAGCACTTACAGACCTCAGTTGTCTGTACCACTAGTGTATACTCCAACCAAGTTGTATGGCGCATATGGGGAGAAGAGCAGAGAGCGCCGGACAGGAGCTGTGCTAACTTTGAGGTCTGATTTGTTGGATAGTGATCACGAGAAGATTCATGAGGGTGGAATCTCCTTGCTATTTAATTTTAAACTGCAAGGAGATTCCTCCCCATGAATCATTTCGTGATCTCTATCCATCAAATCATCTCTGAGAGGATCAGAGGACGTTGTGTTTTTTTTTTCTAATATATGACAAAGGAAGAGGTGTTAGGTCAACATGTAGTAGGCCCCATACATGATAGGTGAACCCTGCAGTTGACACATGTGTTAATGGTGCCAAAACACCATCCATTCACTTAAACCAAATTTAAAACTAAAATGGACTTATCTCTAGCTTATATCAACAGACATGAGGCAAGATGACCCAATCCCAAAAAAACATAGACAAAATTGTACCATATGGTCATATGTTCATACATACACGCGTGCCTAGTAGTGTGTGGCGCTTTATTTTCGCGAGTTAAAAGAAACGGTCGAATGCACGTACCTAACGTGTAATTAACTATGGTTTGACCATAGAACAATTAACACCTGTTTTCGTGTTGGGCAGGGGCAGGGCTCAGCAAACAAGAATTCGCAGGATATTCTTCAGAGAGGGTGCTAAACTGCTTGTCCGGGCTGTGTAAGCGGAAGGCAGATCGCCGGACACTGATGATGAATCTGATGATGTGGAATAATCCTGGCTTCTAGACGTGTCATCGTCTTATAATGGGTTCTGAACTTGGCCACCATGCGGTTATGTCGCTGGGGAAAAGCCGTTCCGTAAAACACTTTGTATTTCTGTTATGCAAGTAATAGAAACGAGAGTATATATCCCTCTTATAAAAAAAAACAACACCTGTTTTTCTCTCTCCATCTCTCTCTCTCTCTCGATGAACAACAAGCTAAGCCAATATATATGATTGACCTGATGAAGCGCATGCTGGATTTGCAAAATTCGCAACGCACGGAATATTCAAGCCCGCGGCCATTGCACAGCCGGAGAGCTGAGGCCGAGCTAGCTGTAGCTGCTGGTAAGGACAGCATCAGCTCGACCTTATGCTAATCCTATCGAGATCTTACGTAGTTAAACGCAAGAGAGCCTCGGACTAAGTAACTAACTGTAGTTCGCAGACCGTCTAGTTTTCTAATCCGATTTATGTCTTCGTTTTTCCAGCGAATCGCCGTTCACCGCGTCGTCGTCCCTTCAAGCTAGATTCGTGGAACGTTTCCACAGTGTATGCGACCGTGGACGCGTTGCTGCGTGCCACGCTGAATGAACATGGACGTGGTACCGGCTCGTTGATGAATCTGACGATGTCGTCGTCTGTTCGACGCGGGGAACGGTGGATAGTCACGATCTAAATATGTTTTCATATTTTGTTTGAGCCCTTAATTAATGAATAGAGAGATTGTTAAAAGAGAGAGTGAGAGAGAGAGAGATTGGTGTGCTACCGCATATATATGTACAGGTAGCTAGGGACGGAATGGAGTATGCCTGCCGTCGTCGGCGTACGTCGTAGGCGATTGCGACTGCGAACCGATAATCGACACCATCCAAAGTCTTGGTAGATTGCTGCTGATAAACAGGAGAGAGATTCAAAGGAAAATTCTGGTAGCTTCTGCCTTTTTTATCGCGCTCCCGTGGCACTGCTACCTAACTTAACCGTAATGCGATTAGTTAGAACGGAAGACGACGTAGCTTGGGTCAGTCGCAACATACATATCCCAGGTTCGGGCCTCATTTTCTGCTTTGCCTTTCCTTTCTCGCCGACCGGTCGGTCGCCGACCTATCAATATTAGGCATGTGCCATATGCAGTCGCCGGTCCTTGCCGGCATGATTGTAGTATATATATGATCAGAAGTTCAGAACCTTTGTCTTTATATATAAAAAACGTTAATTTATTTATTTAAATGCATCGAGTTTTCTTTTGACAAGCGCTAGATTTCATGGATACGGTGAAAGTGAAGAATCTAGCAACCGAAAAAACTTTATTGAGGGCTAGTTTGAAAAGTTAAATCCACTTTAGGATTTCTAGATATTGAGAGGAAAATTAAGATACTTAATTTATCTCTCAAATCCTTGGAAATCCTAGATAAGATTTAAGTTTCCAAACTAGCCATAAACCTCTAAAGTTTCTTGTCGGAAATAGCAAAGAAGTGAACAAGAATATGTTCTCGGCAGTTCTATATATAGTTAGAAATTAGTTGTACCTTTATATGTGCTCCTATAATAAATTTTTATGCAGCAACAAGACAAAAAGCGATGAGAGTGGTGATCCGAACCGTTAGGATAAATTTAATATTTTAAAATAGATATGTATAAAATTTGATCTTAACATTTTCTTATGTTAACAAGAACATTATTACAAATAAGAATAAAATATCGCATAAATTGTTTTATGTATTATTTGCTCCATACAACAAAAAAGGTAAAAAAAAATAGCGAATTTATTTTAGGATCCCTACCGAATTTTATATCTATCGTTTGGAAAAACATAGGATAAATTTGAGGTTTATTTTTTATGAATCTTTACCAGCTCAATGTTAAAAATAAGAATAAAAATTTGTATAATAGATTCTATATACTATTTATTCATTATCAAAGAAAAACGACGAAAACCCTGATTATCGAATAAATATTGTTTCTGACCCTTGTCATGACAAACGTAGCTCCTCAAATTTGCTTTACTTTCGCCACCGTCCGTCCCATAAGCGTCTTTGGATCAGACACCTCTGATCGGCGCAAGCGCCATGGCCTCGAAGACAATGACGCGCGCGCGCCTAGCGCTATGTGATCAGTGGGTGGAGACGGCCAGGTGAGCTATCTGATGATCGGATGTGTTTTCAGCACGCATGTGTGGGTGTGGCTTTGCTCGGTTTGCTTCCTGTGATGCCTGTTGCTCGTCGTTTGGTCCATTTGGAAAGAACGGAACCACCCCAGAGTTTTCGGCAGGGTGTCATGATCCCATGAAAGCTGACGACTGGATCGATGCAGTCGCTTTGGTCACAAAACAATAGGGCCACTATTACAAAAAGGATCAAAGCCTATAAGACAATACACTTTTACAGTCGGATTCGGTTATTAACCGCATGTATTATTTTTTAATGACGATTTCTTAAGAAATCCGCCACTAAAAATCGTGTTTACGGTTTCTTTAAAAAAAACCGTCTGTAAAAATCTGTGGGGGGAGCTAGCCTCTCTGTCGGTGACGGACAACCCTCCCTCCCGGCCCGGCCGGCTAATACGTTCAGCCTTTTTGTCTCTTGCGATGTTTGGCATATGCAAGATTTGTTATATCAACGTACATTTGGATGTACATGTTTTACTATTGATAAATATACCCCATCATCTATTCCCACAGGCCACAACTACTAGTTGTTACTACTAACATAAATAAATAATTAAGGTTCTAGCTACACTGTTGTTTATGATAATGACGACCGACGATTACCCGAATCACGGATCATGGTCGTCATGGCTAGCTAGCCAGGGCCGTCCTGACTTTTTAGAAGTCCAGTGCGAAATTCGATATAGAGGTTTCATCCCCATATATAACTATAAAAATTATTATGTTGTTTTGAAGTTTATAAGATGATAAATGTAAAATATAGCCAAAAACACTTACTTGTTATCTGATATTATTAGAATTCGTTTTGCTTCTTTAGTGAATTCATCATCATCTAGTTAAAGATAAACATAAAAATCAAGAGATAAAATAAATACTATTTTAGAACGGATGAAGTATTCGATAAGTAATTGAAATATTAGTTTAACAATCTAAACGAGACGGATCGATAGTGCATCGTTCTTTGTGTATTTGTGTCTATGATAGATAGGTTTAATAGAAAAAAAATGCTAGCGTTTAGTGACTAGTAGCCCTCAGTTTTTAGAGGCTTAGTGCGACTGCATCCTCCGCACCCATCAGGTACGGCCCTATAGCTAGCTCGGAGGAAGGTACGTACGTACAGGAAGGAACCGGTCTTGTTCAGAGGCGGGGATCAAACAAACTGCGTGAGATATCCTTAGCTTGGCACCAACTCGATCTGACGACAGACCTCGCCTTGCCCCAGTAGCTCAATATGGAACGAGATTAATCATGCAGTGGCCGGAGTAGTTCCTACGTACAACACTAGCAACAAAAGTGTGATCGCGAATGAAATATAATGTATCGGCATATATATATACGTATACATTCTAGCTAGTAGAAGTAGAACACCTGGAAATATATGAAGCGTTATTGCCGATGATCACAGAGAAGCTAGGTTGAGGACCACAGATCGGTCCTCGTACGTACAGGTCCAAAGAAAAGGTAATTAACTCAGGTTTACAAAACCCAGGAATTAATTAAAAGATTGATAAAGCCGCAACAAACTACTACTAACCTAGCAGTACGTAGTATAATCCTTTTAGAAAATGTGTATATATATACCCAATACAGTTTTTACGACGCGGAAGCAGTATAATTTAGGCATGCATGCATGGCTATAGTTGTAGTTGTAGGTGCTGCTGCCTGCTGGGCACGCACGCACGCACGAATGCCATGCACAGAGAGTTGAAAGACTTGAAGCTGGCTACTCCATGGAGTAGCAGCACTGCTTGAACGCCTCCAGGTTTTGCTCGAACATCGGCACGAAGGCGTCGACGCTGCCGTCGCCCAGGTACGAAGGCACCAGGAACAGCATGCCCTCCGTGGGGAAGTAGGACGGCATGAAGTAGCTCGGGTTGCCGGCGCCCAAGTCCAGCTCGTAGAACGGGAAGGTGAGCCAGCTGTCCACCTCCAGGTCCGGGCACAGCACGTCCTTGAGCAGGGCTGTCGTCTCCAGCCCTTCCTTCTCCACCGCGCCGGAGCCCGCGAAGTCGACGAACGACTGGAAGTAGGCGCCGTCCACCCGCGCCACGGCGTCGTGGATCACCTGCGCCGCGTGCTTCAGCGGCCGGCCGAGGAGGCTCCCCACCGTGGCGCGCGGGAACGCCCAGAGGACCAGGTTCCCGAAGTAGTCTGCCGGCGCCGCCGCGAGGCGCGGCCTCCCGTCCACGGAGATGCGGATGGTGGAGGTCTGGAGCGGGTTGCTGCCCAGCCCGCGCGCGCGCGTCATGGTGCGCCAGACGTGGGCGAGGATCGTCTCGAACCGGCTGAAGGGACGGCCACGGCCTTCGGACGCCCTGGCGCGGAGCCCCGCCACGAAGTCCTTGGTGAAGTGAGCCTTGTGGATCACGATGCTGTGCTGGGTCGTAGTGTCGCCGTGGCCGTGGACGTGGACGTGGGCCGACGACGGCGCGGGCTTGTAGTACTCCACGCCGCGGTGCTCGAACCCGGCGCGCGGCGGGTCGTGGCGCGGCGGGAAGAGGCCCGGGCGGTGGACCGGCGGCGACGGGCCGACGGGGAGCCCGCGCGCGGCGCGGCCCCAGGCGACGAGGAAGTCGCTGGTGGCGTGGCCGTCCGCCACGGCGTGGTTGGCGGTGAAGCCCACGGCGAGCGAGCCGCACGCGAACCGCGTGAGCTGCACCTGCACCACTGGCTCCTCGATGTCGCTGCCGTCTAGGTCCGGGTGCAGCCGCAGCACGGCGGGGGACGGCTTCGTGGGGGCGATGTCGGCGAGGCGCGCGTCCACGGACGCCTCCACGAGGCGGGCGCCGTGGTCGTTGAGCAGCACCCCTGGCGCGCCGTCCGGGCCCGGGCGGACCTGGCCGGCGAAGAGCCGGTAGGCGCCCAGCACCGCGGCGAGGCCGCGCTCGATGGCGTCTGGGGACGGGACCGGCGGAGAGAAGGCGTAGATGATGGCCATCTGCATGTGGTACGTGGCCTTGTCGAACACCGACGACGGCACGTGCTCCGTGGTGTCCGGCCGCGGCGCGCCCGCCGGGTAGGACGGTTTCACGAGCTTGGAGCTCAGCACCTTCACCTCCATGGCGAGATGGATGCACCTTCACCTTAGTGTAGTGAGACTTCACTAGGGCCGGGCTCGATCTGTCTGCTTGTGCTGCAGCTTTTGTTGCCGTGCTCGCTGATCGGCTCTGCGCGCGCGTATAGTAGTTATAGGCAGGGCGCGCATGGGAGTAGGTGAGGGTGCGCGTGCGTTGGTGAATGGGCAATGGATCAATCCATCTAGGTCCGGAAAAAAACTCGAGATCGCAGCAGCTTGGCTTGGACCGACTCGACGCTTAGAACGAGCCTGAGCCGAGCCGAGCCTGTTTTGTGACTTGTGAAAAGAACGAGCCAGCTCGGCTCGGTACATCTCGCGAGCTGACTCGTGGCTCGACCCAACAACAATTTATTATATAAAATCTTAATTAGCATATAATATTAGTACCGAGTAGACAATTAATTTATGTTATTTGAGATTACTATAAAAATATTTTTCTTCTATATTATATTAGTGATATATCTATTTTACTAATTTAAAATATGTTATTTAAAACATTTTAAAGAGCGGATTTATGTTGATGGTTAGACTCGTTGGCTCGGCCAGCCAAAGCGAGCTCGCCGTTTTTTCGAGCTCGCCGTTGGAGATCCATCGTTCGGCATCGCGTATATAGACTAGATTTGGTACTGACTACTGAGAGACGTGTGGAAAGCCACATCTGCTGTGCATGCGGCTGTCGATCTATATGGACACCGCAGGAGGCCACGCCATGCATGTTTTGACTAGCATGCGATCGACCGGCGGGACGGGACATGCCGTACCGCGCACGAGCAGCCGCAGGCCGCACGCACACCGATCACATCATCACATCCGTGGCGCGGCCGCGCTGGCGAGATCACACGGCCGGCACGTACCGATGACGCGTACGCTTGAGGCAAAAGCGTACTAGGCCGCAGCGGCACGATGAACGATGGATATCGCTCAACGAATCCTCTGGTGTGTGTTGGTGCCTCACTGCTCGACTACGGCCGTCATGGTCGGCATCATATTGCGGTGGTCGGATCGATCGGCCGGATGCAGCCGGTAGCGACAGATGTCGTCGTGACTGTGTTAACCAACGAAACTTTAGCAGTACGTCTTGTAATCTGAGACGCACCTGAGCTGCATCAGTAGTTGACTCGCACACACTCATGGGCTCATGGCGGCCGAGATGGTTCCCGGCTTCCCGCGGCTTCTGATGCGACGATTGGTGTCCAAAATAGACAGGCAAGGGCCACCAAACAATTACTTTTTTTTTTGGAATACAATTGCTTGAGCTTAGAGTCCAATAATTTTCTCGTATGAACTTCTAATCTTTGGTGGACGACGACACGTGACTTCTTAAAAAAAAACAATACGGTCTACAGATCTATCAACTCGATGCATATATTTGGCTCCTCATCATTGTATCCTATCTAGATCAGGCAGATGAGCAGATCAGTCGTGTGATTAAGTTGGTCAACATCTACTCAACGACATGCTTTAATTTGATATAACTTTATAAATATATTTGATTCAATTTGAATTAAACTGTCTAATTTAAATCCATCAAGGACGATACCCTCCGTTTTATGTACAATCATGGTATATATGACACGTGGATGAGCATGATTTACGTCCAAGTGTCCAACTGAACGACATGCTTTAATTTTACCCCCTTTTTTGCTTGTTTTGTTTTGACTCTGCCAGTGGTTCTTATCATCTAAGGGGTGCTTATTTCAATACTAGATTATATAAGTTAGATTATAATAAAAATATATTAGGATAATATAAAATTATCACGGTAAGACCATAAATAAGCTGAAATAAGTTAGTATTGGATAACTTATTTTAACTTATTTATAATACTAAAATAATAACATAATCCAACTTATACAATTTACGGTTACGTGCAAGCGTGCAGAGCGAAATGTAATTACGTGTTGTGCTGCGTTGTGCACCTTGTTCAACGGGAGAGGTATATATACACGCATCGACTGTATAAAGTTATGACCCTAAGAATGAATTAGAAGCCAAGACATGGTGTCGTATCACTTCAAAGCACGCACGAATCATTTAATCATGCAGGCGCAAGGTGATTTTGTTGCTGGAAACACAGTATAAAACACAGATAAAGAATAAAACACAGTATTTTTCCCTTTTCTCTAAGTGATTGAAAATAAATCTACTACTTATAGTTATAAAAAATGCAAATATGTATGTCAGTAAATAGTGTTTTTTAAAGGTCCTTCTGTACTCTATTCAAAACTAACTAGATGGTAACAGAAACTATGCAGTTTGTAGGTTGGTACACTTATTATATATGTAAATTTATATAGTTATATTAGTTGTGTGGTTGGATCTCCATGAGCCTACACTACACGCCACTACAGTAAACGGAGACACGTCCGACGGCCTTCTTATCTCCGACGGCCCTGTACGAGGCCGTCGGAGATAAGCTTATGTCCGACGGCCGCAACCGGCTCTCGGAAATAGCGCTTATCTCCGACGGCCTTGTACAGGGCCGTCGGAGATAAGGTTATCTCCGACGGCCTTCCACCGAGCCGTCGGACATAAGCCTTTTTAACGCTTGGATCGGACCCGCGCGGCTTTCATTTCCGCGCGTCGGTTTCTTCAGCCGCCGCCACCGTCCCGCTCGCCGCCACCATCGCCGCCGCTCGCTCTGTCGCCGCCACGCCCGCCGTCGCCGGAGATAAGGCGCCCGTGCTCCCGCCGCCGCCGCCCCGTGGTCCGGCCCGTGCTCCGGCCACCGCCCCGAGCTCCGCCCCGTGCTCCGGCCGCCGCCGTCGCCGCCCCGTTCGCCGGTCGCCGCCGCCCCGTGCTCCGGCCAACGGCCACGTGCGCCCGTCGCCGGCCGGCTCCCCACGCCCGCTAAGTGAGTATCCTTAATTAGCAATTTTGTTTATTAAAATTGTATGTTTGTATTAATTTATTTGATTAAAATAGTATGCTTGTATTAATGTATTTGATTATAATTGTATGTGTGAATGTATTTAATTGTTTAGTTTGTTATGTCCGACGGCTAAAATTTGATTACGTAATTAAAGTAGCTTGTTTTAGTTTATTTAGTGGTACTTTAGATAATTTAATTTTTTAATTTCCGAGGTAATTATTATGCCCTCGGAAATAAGGTCATTTTATATGATTTGTCATCTATAACAATGTTATTTCGTATGTAATATTGTATTGTGGTTTATTAGTTTAATTATTTAATAATGCACGATGATTATAGTTAATCATAGTGTATCGTAGTGTGAACAAACGAAACCTAGGCGTCACCCGTTTCGGCCCAACACACCTTACAAGCGACGCATGTGAGGTATGTTGGGCCGGAATTGTCCCTTTATTGGACAGCCTCGGGGTGACCGACAGAGTCTGTGTTTATGACAAAAGCATGTGCTCCTGCTTAGTTTCGGCAGCATAACCTCTCTGTTCTCCAATTGCACCATTTTTAGGCGTGCGATTGGAGAACAACGGGGTTATGCTGCCGAAATTTCGCACGACCACATGTCTTGTCATAAACACGGCCTCGTCGGTCACTCCTGGGTGGGTTTAGGACCTATCCTTTCCTACAGATGTAGGGGCGTGATTTCTTCGTAAAAACGGATGGCCAGTGCATTACTTATCTAATTAAGTTAACGTCTCGTAGCTAGTATGGAGGAGAATCGTCGATGGATGTATGAAGGTTGGAAGAAAAGAGGTGCTCTATCAAGTGAGTGGGTGGCCAAGACTGATGCTTTTCTCGACCATGCTTTTGCTCGGTCAGAGACTGGAACCGATGTTAGGTGCCCTTGTAGCAAGTGTCGGAACATTAATTTACTTGACAGGAGGACTATGTCGATACATATTTGCAAGAACGGTTATATGCCAGGCTATGAGGTGTGGGTGCACCACGGTGAGGACCCACCTCCTCGTATTGTATCGGAAGTTCAATCACATGAAGAGGAGGACTACGATAGGATGGAAGAGATGCTTGACGATGTACGCCATGAGTTTCTAACCGTCGATTCGGAGAACCCCGGTCAACCCACCGAGTTTGAGGATCCAGCTACACCTGAGGTTCAGAAGTTCTTCGAGCTCCTTAAAGCTGCCGAAGAGCCGTTGCATGAGCACACAAAAGTGACCGTCCTTGTATTTGTGACTCGACTTATGGCTATTAAGTCTAAGTTTGCATTCTCAAACAACTGTTACAAGGAACTTTTGAACTTGATCAGTGATGTACTTCCGGAGAATCACAAGATGCCAAAGGACATGTATCAGTCTAAAAAGCTGTTATCTGGCCTCGGTATGGACTACGAAAAAATCGATGTCTGTGAAAATAATTGTATGCTTTTCTGGAAGGAGACCGCAGGTGAGAAGAAGTGTACTGTATGTGGTGAGCTTAGATTCGTTGAGGTTGAAAACGACGATGGTTTGACCGTGACTACGAAGATTGCACGTAAGCAGCTTCGTTACATGCCTCTCATACCTCGGTTGAAACGTTTGTTCATCTCCAAGAATACAGCCAGACACATGAGGTGGCACAAAGAAGGGGTACGTGAGAATCCAAATGTCATGGTGCACCCAGCTGATACAGATGCATGGAAGGCACTAGATGCTTTTGATTCCAGCTTTGCTGATGAAGTGCGGAATGTCCGCTTCGGTTTGGCAACAGATGGTTTCTCACCATTCAATCTAACCGCAACGTCGTACTCATGTTGGCCCGTCTTTGCTGTTCCATACAACCTTCCACCAGCTCTTTGCATGAAATATGAATTTATTTTCTTGTGTCTTATAATACCTGGTCCGGATCATCCTGGAACAAAGATCGATGTGATGATGAGACCCCTGATTGAAGAATTGAAAATTTTGTGGGAAGGAGTCGAGGCGTACGATTGTTACAAGAAACAGAAGTTCAACCTGAGAGCCGCGTTTTTATGGTCTATTCATGATTTTATGGCTTATGGTATCTTTGCTGGATGGAGTTGTCATGGGATTTTGACATGTCCTATATGCGTTGAAGACACTTTATGCTTTCGACTAAAGTTTGGTGGAAAGATATGTTACTTCGATTGCCATAGATGTTTTTTGCCAGAGGATCACCCGTTCAGGTTCGATAGGAACGCTTTTAAAAAGGACACGATTGTGACGAGGGGACCACCCAAGCGTCTAAGTGGTCCAGAGATTCTCGCGAGACTTAATGATTTGAAACTAAACGAACATGGAAATCGTTTTGAAGGTTATGGAACGGAGCATAATTGGACTCACAAATGTGGTCTATGGGAACTCCCTTATATGAAAGCCTTGATTCTAATGCATAACATTGATGTCATGCACCAGGAACGAAATATGGGTGAAAGCATTATCAGCACTTGCATGAATATCACTGACAAAACAAAAGACAACCCTAAGGCAAGGAAAGACTTGGCTTTAATCTGTAGAAGACCAACTATGGAGATAGGAGAGAATCAGAAGAAGCCACGTGCTCCTTTCAGTATTAAACCTAAAAGGAAGAAACAATTGATGAAATGGTTGAAAAACTTAAAGTTCCCAGATGGTTACGCCGCGGGCTTTAGAAGGTCTGTGAATTTGAAGACGGGCAAGTTTTCTGGGTTGAAGAGTCATGACTACCACATAATAATGGAAAGACTCCTTCCTGTTATGTTTCGTGGTTTTGTAAAAAATGATGTCTGGAAAGCATTAGCGGAGCTAAGCTACTTTTATAGACATCTTTGTGCCAAAGAAATAAAGAAAGAGATGATGGAGAAGCTTGAGCAAGAAATACCGATTTTGGTATGCAAACTTGAAAAAATATTTCCACCAGGTTTCTTTAATCCGATGCAACATCTACTTGTTCACCTACCATACGAAGCTAAGGTAGGAGGTCCTGTGCAATATAGATGGATGTATCACATCGAAAGGACACTAAAGAAGCTACGTGCAATGGTTGGTAATAAGAGACGAGTTGAAGGGTGCATCGCTGAAGAATTCAAATACAAAGAGATAGCATCGTTCACGGGCCTGTACTTTGCAGAGGAACACAATGTCAATGCCCATACGTTGCGGTATCATGTCGACGAGCCCCCTATTAGTGATATTGAAATTTTTCAATGGAGGGGCAAAACTGTAGGACCCAGCACAACATACTGTTTCACCAACGACGAATGGAAGACTGCTTTACTCTACATGTATAACAACATGGAAGAGATGAGCCAGTTTCTCTTGTAAGTGTAAACTTTATTTTAGTCATTGGCGCTAGAATTTTTGTTGTGATACTAAAAGGTTTGTTTCCTTGTACTAACAGGGAATTTGATTCTCAAAATTGCATCTCTGGCTGTGAACGTGACCAGATTCGTCGAGAGGGAAAAGATGGGGGACTTAATTTCTTGTGTTGGTTTCGAGATTATGTAGATAAAAATGACAATATACACCCGGACCTTCGACAATTATCCCTAGGAGCAGTAACTGGCAGACGTTATGGTCGGTATGATGTCAATGGTTTTAGATTCCGTTCCACAAGGTTCGAAGATGATCATCCTCTAGCAGCCACGACAAACTCCGGAGTTGTAACTAGAGCTGTCGATGATGAAGGGAAGGTGACTAATTATTATGGAGTCATTAATGATATAATCGAGTACAAGTTTTTTGGAGATAAACAACTCAAAGTGGTGTTCTTCGATTGTGATTGGTTTTCTCCAAATACAACGCGAGAAAATCAATATGGCATGGTGGAAGTCAAACACAACGATAGATTAAAAGGCCACGACACTATAATCCTTGCCCACCAATGCGAGCAGGTGTATTATATGACATATCCATCTAAGAAAAACGGTTTGGTTGATTGGAGGGTAGTGTACAAAGTTAATCCGCGTGAACGACTATATGCTCCTGGTGATGCTGGTTATGTTGAAAGTCAAATCGAGCAGGAAGTGGGGGCTGCTGAGATTTTCCAAGACGAAGAACTTACAAGCACGTTTAATGTACAAACTGAAATGTTGGAAGAATCTTTATTAGGCGATCAAAATGATGTAGAGGTTCCTCCAAAAAGAAAACGAGTGACGAGAAAGAAGAAAGCTACTTGGCGTCCATTAAATCGACGAAAGCAACTAGATCCTGATTTTGATTACGATTAAGATTGACGAGTATGGATCATGATTTTATTGCATATTTTATGATTTTATTGCATATTTTATTATTTTATTGTCGATTTATGTACTAACTTGTTTTTGTTAAAATAGGATGTCAAAGAAAATGAAGTCTTTAGCTCGTAGTTTGCTTGGGTCGAGGAGTAGCTCGAGGAGCAGCTCGAGGGGTGAGGATTCAGTTTTTTAGGGCACAGGTTCTACCATGAGCAGACGGAGAGCGCTGGCAGAACATTTGCCTCCACAAGATGTAAGTTAGTTGTTAAATTACATTATTTGAGTTACTTAATATTGTATGATGTAAGTTATTTGTTTCATAGGATGCTGAGATTGAGGAACCAGTGGTAGAGGATCATGCAAGAGATGATGTTGAAGATGATGGTGGAGATAATGTGGGAGATGATGCTGGAGACGACGCTGGTGGGGATTCTGGGGCTGGGGATTCTGGGGCTGGTGGAGATTCTGCAGCTGGGTCTGGAACTTCTCGAGTTAAGAGAATGAGGAAGCTGCATTTTGTTGGACCACCTCCAGAGCTTCCACCCGAATCTCGGGTTGTGATAAAGCCTAGTGGAAAGTGAGTGACATATCTTTGCTTAAATGTTATTGAAAGTTATGTTTTAATTTCTACATTGATTTCTGTTTGCAGGACTTGGATCGACGACTCGTTCACAGGCACAGGACACTACAGGCAGGTGAACATGGTTCTTGGTAATCTTGTTCGTCTGCACTGGCCTGGTCTTGTGACTTTGCCTACTGGCGAGTCTGTCCCCGCCACCACTTGGGAGCATTATCGCTATGGTGTCTGTAGAACGTTTGGCAACACACAGGCACTAGTTTGGGATGCATTCTGGGTATGACTTGTTTATACTATTTTAGTTATTCCATATATGTTTGCTTTTATGATAACACTATGGTTTTTGCAGAAACGGTACAAGTTGCCGGACGATGGATCATATGATATGAACGCTCGTTACGTGTTTGAGTTTAACACGAACGATGTCGTTGCAGATGCAATGTACTATGCACGAATTCAGGCTATAAAGGCATGGTACAGAGCAAATGCTGATGATCGACCGATGCCAAATACAAAGGCCGAGTGGTCATCAATTTACTTGACGGAGGAGCAATACCTAGAGGTAAACAGGTTGTTGCCTCTCATATCGCACAAAGCCATGTATTTGCTTGCTTTATTTAAAAAATTTCATGTAGGTGTCGGTGCCGTGGATGGCCACCCGACCAGACGGTTATCGGGCATTGTGCAGATGGTGGGCTTCCCCTGACTTTCGTGCCATTTCCGAAAGGAACAGGGGAAACCGTGGGACTGAGTCGTTCCACAACTACGGCGGTGATGGTCATGTGCGCTTGGCTAAGCGAATGGTAAGTCACAGTTTGTCGTAACTTTGAATCACATAGCAAATGTGTCATTATAACTTTTATGTACAGGAAGTCAAATCCGGCCGTACGCCCACGGATGTGGAGGTGTATATGCAAGGGCATAGGGGTTCTGATCCTCAGAATCCTGATGTGTTATGCACTCAGACGGCCACCGACCGTCTAGTGAGTTTTTGATACTCTATTATGTGTGTTGATATTGTTTGCAAGGGCATAGGGGTTATGCACTTATATTTGATATTGTTTGCCTCCAGGCTTCGTATGGGCAGGAGATGGTTCAACGCCATGGGGAGGAGTACGATTGGAGGAGCCAGCCAATCGACCCTCAGGCAGCATATGCTAGCGCAGGAGGACAAGCTCATGGACGGTGAGATTATTTGATTTGGTTTTCAAAATTGTCATCATATGCTTGCGATTCAACTGAGCCATGAGTTACTATACTAAGTGCATGGTTCACTCTTGTAGGTTGGGTATTTTTGATTCTACGATTGATTCCAGAGAGCTGAGACGCCGTGGACGACAATCCACATCGTCGTCTTCACAGTCGTCCCGTTCACGATCAGCAGCCCATGAGATAGAGCTTGCAGTGTTGCGTCAACAGGCAGAGTACCATCAATCAGTCTTGAGGGAACAATTGGAGTACCAGAGGCAACAATCTGAATACCAGAGACAACAAGCCGAGTACCAGAAGAAGAGGGACGAGTATTATGCAAGCCTCCAGGCCCAAAATCAAGCTCTTCTCTCGGTAAGTTGAAGTAACATTTTGTAGCTTATTTTGCAAAACACTTGATGTGTATCTTGTTTGTTCAACAATGACTTGTATATAATTTGTAGCAACTAGCCCAACAAGCGGGCGTCCCGATGCCGACATATGGGATGCCGCCTCCGGACTTTGCACTGCCAATGCCAATGTTGGCGCCTCCACCTCCGCCTCCGCCTACGTCACAATTCCCTATGGTATGTACACATATGCGTGTGTGACATGTTCATAGATGTCTTATGTGTTTAAATGAACAACTGAGTGGTTACTATTTCATGTGCTTGTGTTATAGGGATTTTAGACACCACCCGCTTCAGTTGCCGCACCTGGAGATGGGTCTGGGCAAGACGACACAACACATTCGTGGGTCAACAACCTATTCAACACGCAGAGTCCAGCCGGAGGAGGTGGCTACTCGAACCATCCAGACGATGGATATGATTGATGTGTCGTGATGTTTATTTATGAAACACTTTGCAACACTTGTTTGTGAGACACAATTTCAGTTTGCAACAACCGTCGAACCTATATGTTGATGTTAAATTTGTGAATGTTATTATTTATGTGAGAATATTTGTGATTGTGAATACTTATTAGAATGTGTATATTTGTGATTGTGAATGTGAATGTGTATATGTGCATGAATCTGTTTTTGTTTTGTAAATGTCAGATTTTTTAAAAAACAGAATTTTGTGTAAATTCTGTAATTTGTTATGTCCGACGGCCTAGTGGTAGCCGTCGGACATAAAGGGATGCTTATGTCCGACGGCATTAACTACCGTCAGACATAAGGGATGCTTATGTCCGACGGCCTAGTGGTAGCCGTCGGACTTAATCTTGTGGGGCCCACATTCCGACCGGTAAAACGGTTGGGATTTGTTATCTCCGACGGGCACACGCAGCCGTCGGAGATAGCTTATGTCCGACGGCTGCCGTCGAACATTGCACTATTTCCGACGAGTTATCTCCGACGGCTTAAAGCCGTCGGAGATAAGGCTTTGCCGTCGGAAATAATCTATTTCCGACGGTTAATTCCTTATGTCCGACGGTTTTGACCGTCGGACGTTTCTCTGTTTACTGTAGTGCGCGCGCACTTCACTAGTAGTATAAGTTCTGTGACAATCCCACCAAATCTAGACAATTACAGAGTTCAACTCTGAAAAAAAATTATGTAATGACGCTACATGGTCAGCGAATCAGGAAGTGAAGTTGAAGCTCCCAGAATCTTGCCGCCAACATCAGGAAAGCATTCTTGGTCTGGCAGTGGGCTGATCTTACCATCAGCCTCCACCTTAACTGGGTACTTGAGGAGGTGCCCTTGTAATGTACTCATTTCTTCTGCAGTATACCTTCGCCAGTTCTCTACAGCGATTTGATTCACAAACCTTACACACTCCAAACTCGAAGGATCCTTGAAGCGGTCATCGATCGTTCCAAGGTGCTCTGCCCACAGGGACGTTCTGTACCCGTATACCTGGAAGGGAAAATGATATGTAGGCATAGCTAGCTTAGAAATGGTAGCACTATTTATAAATATGGGGTTGTAGAATCACATAGGGGAGGGCGGATAAGTTACTAGCCATTAATAAGTAAATTTGGTACAAAGAAGTCAACCTGGCCGTCAGGATGTCCATTCTTTGTAGACCATGCATAATGAGGCTGGTATGCACCCATTGCAATTTCAGTATCTCTAGAACCAGCCAGGGATCTCTGGTTGATGTTTGCTGAACCCAGAATGACATATTCATCATCCACAATCATTCCTTTTGCATGAACATAGATCATGAACCGTCGATATTTTGTAGCTAAGCCCTACAGATTTTAAAAGAAAACGTATTGAATCAATGTGACTGCTTAGTAAATTTTTAACAAGAAAATGAATGGAGCTAGACTCCAGACAACATGACATGTCCACGGGTTCTTCAAAATAGAATGGCAAGAGCATAGTATCACATGAAAGGAAGATAATTGCATGGGAAAAGAATAGTGATTAGGGCTGTGGAATACATATGCATATATAGGCAAGGATGATCTCGGGTTGGTTTCTATAAGTATATAGTAGTATCCTTGCCTATCATAACTAACAATCAATCTAGAGAAACCCCAGCAGGTCAAGGCCCACCAGTTTGGCTAAAAAAACAGATGATGGCCCAAGGGCCTAGCCAAAGACTCTTTAGCCCAACAGCTTACTGCAAGAAGGCATTCTTTCCATGCCAATGTCTCCTTATGAACTTATATACCATTTTCTTATTTTTTTTAAAAAACTAAAAGTATTAATATATACATGAGAGTTGAGTAGATGATAAAAACATGACAAGCGGTTAGATAAGTTTTAGTAGCAAATAACCTAGACAATTTTTCTTTAAAAGAATAAGGAAAAATGCAACAACAGACTACCGCTGCACTTTTATCTGTAGATTTCTCTGATTCTAGGCTGCCATTAGATGGTGGTTCTTCCCGGTTTCCAAGACAAAAGAAGCTCAAGTAATCTTCAGGGCGCATGTCCTTATTGTCCATTGACTTGAGCTCATCTGTAATTATTGTATACATCATCTCCATTGTCTGGGCCTGTAACATGAAGAAAATCTTTTTTTAAACGAACCAGGCAGGAGAGCTGCGGATTATATTAATAAAGGAGAAGGATCCGGATCGGACAGAGCAACAAAACAACATGTGGTTGGATTCGGACACCAACACGCCAAACTCGCCGGTTGGATTGGGACATCAACCCGGCACAACACTCACCGCCTACAGAATGCACAAACATCCCCGATAACGGGAGCCCCTCACACACAACCCATCCAGAGTTATCGTTGCCGAGCTCGACCCAAGGGACAAGCAACTCCGACTCCGTAAAACGGGCCGCACATGGCCAAAGAAAACACGACAATGCCTACAACCAAACACACCAGCACAGAAGGAGAAAGATCACAGTGCGCCGTCGTTGCCAAGCCTCAACACACCCCACGTGAGACAGCTCCGATTATTCACCAATGAGCTTGAACCTCCGTCCTACCCCCAGTAGATGCACGACCCTTCGAAACAATCCAGTCCACGAAGAAGGGGGCTCGTCAGCTGTCATCGTTGCCGAGCCACAACCCCTGATGCAGCAACTTCGACTTCACCTTGCAAAGCCCCATCTTCACCCGCATACCAGACGCCGAGAATCAAAAGCAACCATCGAAGGCGAAGCTGAGGCCGAGACAAACTTCAATGTGACGCCTTCAGGAAGGGAGTGACGTCGGGGACAACACCGTCGCGAGTCCGAGATGGACCAGGCTTTCGCCCAAGGAAGAAAATGTTGGGGAATACGATGCCCCCAACAGGGGAAGCGGCGCCCACGAGCGTCACCGTCGCCGAGGCTCTCGCCCAAGAAGCCCCCAGCACCAACGTCAGGCCAAGAGCTACCGTCGTCGCCGTCCTCCATACCATATGCGTCACACAGGCACGTGCCAGAGCCGCACCCAGCAGCCGATGGCACTAGCACACACGGCCACCGAATCTAGATTTTGCCGAGCACCCTGCCACCTTGCGCCGTCCTGGCCACTGGCCGACACCACCCCTCACAAACGTGCGACCTCAAGCACCGCCACGCCGACGCCAGAGCGTCGAGCCACCACCATCGCAGCTTCACACAGCCGCACGCCGAGGCCACAAATGACGAACGTCGTCAGCCCCGACACCTGCCGATGTTGCCTCCATCATCTGCCAGCAGCCACAGGACGTGTGCCCCACCATCTCGGGCGCCACCCCTGCCCTAAGGCCACCAGATCTGGATGACAGGCCCCAAAACCGGCCTGCAAACGTCGTGGCCTCCGTGTTGAGCACAACCGCGAGGACCACCCTGGGCCGTCGCCAAGGCCACCGCCCGAACACTGCGGGCCGGTCGGTCGAAGGAGGTTGTCGCCCCCACCATAGCAGCAGTCAAGGATGTGAGGGGAGAGGTGGCAAAGAAGAGAGCGCCACCCCACATCACCTGCACAAACCCCAACCAACTGCCGCCACCACACCAACTGCCAGCTGCTGAGGCAGATCCGATAGACTGGGTCCAGATCTGGCCCCCGAGCACCGGATCCGACCGCCTGAGCCATAGGCCAGCGACCCCAGCCGCCGTCCCCTACACCTGCGCGGGCACCAATCGGCGCCGCCACAGCCGCAACAGCCACCCAGTCAACTCCACGCAGCAGCCACCTAGTCAACTCCACGCAGCCGCGCGAGGGATGGCTTGCCGGCTTGCTGCGGAGCGCGCCACCAACGCGAAGAAGAGAGCCTCGCCACCACCCTCCCTGCCGGCCGGATGGCCATGCCGGCGGCCAGCTGTAACGCCCTGAATTTGGGGTAGGATTTTTTCTTCTTTTCTCTCACCGAATTCGGGCGTTACTCTCTTTTCTCTTCCTGTTTCGCTCCTTCTTCCCAATTTCAAAACCAGTATAGTGACAGGTGTCCGTGTCATGTATAAACCAAAACCTAAGTGTCATGGGTGTTGCATCATGCCGAAGCGCATTTCTTTGTTGGATGTCGCGTGTTCGTCTCGTTCCGTCTCGGATTTCGATTCGCGATTGGAGCCCGTTTGAGGGTCGTGCGTGTCGTAGGTTTCGATCCGCGAAGTGGCTCGGCCCAACCCAACCCAACCCAGCCTAGCCCGGCCCGGCCCTGCGCGCCCCTGGCGCCCCTGGCGCCCCACACCCCCCATGCGCCCCTCCTCTCCTCCCTCTCTCATTTGGATTTCCCGCGCAGCAACCTCCCTCTCCCTCTTCCACCTCTCTCTTCCCGTGGTGCCCTAGGTTTTGGAGACGGTGATCGCCGGAGTTGGATCCCGAGGTGAGCTCCCCTCCCTTCTCCTCTCTCTCTCCCTCTCCCTCCTCTTCTCCCCCTGCGCGCGCCCTCTCTTCTTCCCCTGCGCGCGCGCCCCTGCCCTCCCTGCTCGTGCGGCGCGCGGCCCCGCCCCCTCCCCTGCCCGCGGCGGCGACCCCGCCCCCTCCCCTGCTCGCGCGCGGCGCGGCCCCGCCTCCCCTGGCGTGGCGGCCTTGCCCCGGCGCGGCGTCCCCGACCCCTGCGCGCGGCCTCGACCCCCTGCGCGCGGCGTCCCGGCCCTCGGCGTGGCTCGCGTGGCCTTGGCGTGGCCTCACGCTCCCCCGTTTACCCCTAACGCGTTCCCGCGTGCACAACCCCACGCGCGCGGTGATTATTCTTGGTTTTTAGTTAGTTTCAAACTCCGTTAGTTAGCGTGCTGTGTCACGCGCTTCGTCGCGCGACGAATTTATCTAATCTCAGATTCTATGAATGTGTTGCGTCGTGCGCTTCGTCGCATGATGATCCATTTTAATTTCAGGTTGTTTAATGTGTAACGTCGCGCGTGTATTCACGCGACGTTCCACTTTAGACTCAGTTCAGTTGATGTATGCCGTCGTGCGTTTCGTCGCGCGAAGCTTAACGTCTCTTTATAATTAATGCAAAGTGTCTTGTTGTGCGCTCGGTCGCGCGACGAGTCGTTGATTTCTTAATTCGATTTAGAGTGCTATGTCGCGCGTCTTGCCACGCGACAATCCTTTTAATTTATCTTCATCTGCTTATAATGATTAGACATGAAACATGACTTTACTTTATGCTAAACGTAGTGTCTACATTAATGCCTTTCAATTGAGCGAGTGGTTTAATTCATAATAATGTAATGTGATCGTTTCTCGACTGTCTTTTCCTCTTTCTCTCTTAACCGTAATTGCGAGCCCGCGTGGAACGTCTGTTTACTTACTGCATTCTATTGTATGGTGTACTGTTCTTTTGTATTAAATATGTGGATGTATGTATGTTTGCGCTCGCATAGAGAATGATCTGGTTAAGGAGCCCGAAGAACTCGCAGGAGAAGCCCCTGAGCAGCAGTCGGTTGGTGGATGCAAGTGTCCCTTGACCTATCTTTGTCCTATACATTCTTCAATTCACCTCCCGCATTACACATTTATACCTAAGGATTGACTAGCTTTTGTTATCCATGTCCTTGTTTACCTATTTGGGTTGGATTATTATTGCTTAGTCTTATGCTATTGCTCAACTCTAATCAATGAACATGATGAGAATTATCAATGATACGCTGTTTTCCCTTCTTTTATTATGATGTTATACTTGTGGTCTTCAAGGGGGCTCGAGCGGTTTCTCGAGTGCCTCTCCGTAAGGACCTGTTCGTTGGATGACCGCCCGGGAAAACAGTGCAACCATGAGTTTAGAATGGGGTGCCCTTAGCTGAATAATTAGAGGATCCGGGGTGTAGTTCGCTTAGCCGTCATGCCGTCAATGGGGCTCGATGTATGCGGCTCGCTCTGCCAAGTTTGGGTTCGCCCCTTGGGGAGGAGTGCAGTGCATTTAGGAAACCTAACGGGCGGTGTCGGCGTTTCGAGACCAGGGGGTCCCTGGGCCGACGAGTGAAATGTCGCTGCGTGCCCCAGCCCAGTTGGGTCGGCGCGAGGCCGAGCGCGAAGGGGGGAAGGAAGGCAGCCGGAGACGGGCGTGAGAGAGGTGGAAATCCCGCGGCCTTCGTGTTTGTCCCGCGCCCAGGTAGGGTGCGCTTGCAGTAGGGGGTTACAAGCGTCCACGCGGGAGGGGGAGCGAGCGGCCTCACGCGAGCGCCTGTCCTGTCCTCTTCCCCACGCGGCCAACCCTCTGTAAGAGGGCCCTGGTCCTTCCTTTTATAGGCGTAAGGAGAGGATCTAAGTGTACAATGGGGGGTGTAGCAGAGTGCTACGTGTCTAGCGGAGGAGAGCTAGTGCCCTAAGTACATGCCGTCGTGGCAGCCGGAGAGGTTTTGGCACCCGGTTCGTGTGGTGTCGTGGCCGTCGGAGGAGCGCTGGAGCCTGGCGGAAGGACAGCTGTCGGGGCTGTCGAGTCCTTGCTGACGTCCTCTTACTTCCGTAAGGGGGCTGAGAGCCGCCGTCGTCACAGAGCGTGCGGGGCGCCATCATTGCCTATCTGGCGGAGCGTGCCAGATGGGACGCCGGTCTTGTTCCCCGTAGCCTAAGTAAGCTTGGGGTAGGGTAATGATGGCGCCTCCTGTCGACGTGGTCGGTCCGCGCCCTAGGTTGGGCGATGTGGAGACTCCTCCGAGGTCGAGGTCGAGTCTGTCTTCCAGGGCCGTGGTCGAGTCCGAGCCCCTGGGTCGGGCGAGGTGGAGACCGTCGGCTGAGGCCAGGGCTGAGTCCGAGCCCTGGGGTCGGGCGAAGCGGAGTTCGTCGTCGTCTGGGGCTGAGCCCAAGTCCGAGCCCTGGGTCGGGCGGAGCGGAGTTCGCCGTCTTCTGGGGCTGAGCCCAAGTCCGAGCCCTGGGTCGGGCGGAGCAAAGTTCGCCGTCTTCCGGGGCTGAGCCCGAGTCCGAGCCCTGGGTCGGGCGGAGCGGAGTTCGTCGTCTTCCGGGGCTGAGCCCGAGTCCGAGCCCTGGGTCGGGCGAAGCGGAGCTTCCTATGGCGCCTGAGGTCGGGCCTGACTGCCTGTCAGCCTCACTCTGTCGAGTGGCACAGCAGTCGGAGCGACGCAGGCGGCGCTGTCCTTCTGTCAGGCCGGTCAGTGGAGCGGCGAAGTGACTGCGGTCACTTCGGCTCTGTCGACTGGAGGACGCGTGTCAGGATAAAGGTGTCAGGCCACCTTTGCATTAAATGCTCCTGCGATCTGGTCGGTTGGCGCGGCGATTTGGTCAGGGTGCTTCTTGGCGAAGACAGGGCCTCGGGCGAGCTGTAAGTATGTACTCGCTGGAAGGGGCCTCGGGCGAGACGGAAATCCTCTGGGGTCGGCTGCTCTTTTCCGAGGCTAGGCTCGGGCGAGGCATGATCGAGTCCCTCGAATGGACCGATCCCTGACTAAATCGCACCCATCAGGCCTTTGCAGCTTTATGCTGATGGGGGTTACCAGCTGAGAATTAGGAGACTTGAGGGTACCCCTAATTATGGTCCTCGACAGTAGCCCCCGAGCCTCGAAGGGAGTGTTAGCACTCACTTGGAGGCTTTCGTCGCACTTTTTTTGCAAGGGGACCAGCCTTTCCCGGTTGCGTTTTGTTCCGGTGGGTGCGCGCGAGCGCACCCGCCGGGTGTAGCCCCCGAGGCCTCGGAGGAGTGGTTTGACTCCTCCGAGGTCTTAATGCCTCGCGTAATGCTTCGGCTGGTCTGGTCGTTCCCTCATGCGAGCTGGCCGTAGCCCGGGTGCACGGTCGGGTTCCAAGTTCTCGGGCTAGTATGTTGACGCTGTCAACGGTTTGGCCGGAGCCGGGTTTGTGAGAGCAGCCCCCGAGCCTTTGCATAGGGCGAGAGGACGATCAGGGATAGACTCGACTTTTTTACATACGCCCCTGCGTCGCCTTTCCGCAAGGAGGAGGGGGGAAAGCGCCATGTTGCCCTCGGTGGGCGCCGAACATGGTGTCTCCGGTGAGCTGCTGGCGGGTAATCCGAGCGGACGTCCGTGCCCCATTTGTTAGGGGTCGGCTAGAGGCCCAGAGGCACGCCCAAAAGTACCTGCGGGTGATCTGCCGGACCCGGTCCCCTGTCGACGGGGTCCGAGGGCTCGATGCCTCCCTCTGATGGGATTCCGTTACAAGATCGTTCCCATTGGTCTCGGAAATGTCCTAGGGTACCTCGGGAGCGTAGCCCGAGCCTTGGTTATGTATCGAACGTACCCATGGTCATCCCTCGCTCTGTGTCTGAGGCGGCTGTGAACCCTTCGAGGGCCAGCCTACGAACCCCTGATCAGTAGTGGGCGCGGAGCCCGAGTGGCCTGAGGCAGCCATTGAACCCTTCCGAGGGGCCGGCCTTCGAACCTCTGACCAGTAGTGGGTGTGGAGCCCACGTGCTCTGAGGCGGCTGTTGAACCCCTCCGAGGGGCCAGCCTTCGAACCTCTAATCAGTAGGGAGGCTCAGAGCCTGTTTCCTTCACGGAGAAGGGTCCTTTTCGGGGTATCCCCCTTTCCCGGTCCCTGTTGTAAAAGAGAGAAAGAGGAAAAGAAAAAGGACACGAAATCGAATGACACAGCGTACCTTTTTTGACGCGGTCATTATGGCGAAGGCGAAGCGTCGCTCGCTTCCCCTGCCAGAGACGCCGCCTGTCCCGCCGCGGAGTTAATGCGACGGGGCGAGTGGTTCGCGGGGCGGCCGTTGCGCGTGCGCGAGCCGTTCGAGGAACGGAACACGGGCGCGTCATCTTCACGCCGTGAGAGAGGGCTCTCTCACTGCCCCAGGATGGGACGTGAGCTTGGCTGACGACGTGGCCACCGCTCCCGCCCGCCTGCCACCACCATCACTGCCGGCCCGTTTTTGGCCGCATTGACCGTCGCGCCTGGCTGGCACTGCTGGGTCGTACGCAGGGTTGCCTCGAGTCGCGGTACTGGTTCCGCAGTCGAGGAGGCGTGGCAGTGGTGCGAGTGGCGGTGCAGTTGCTTGCACGTAGCGACCGGCGCGCCGGTTGCATGACGAGTGGGCGTGAGCTTCCATGCTGGGCGCGTTGGAAGTCGGAGAGGTGCGCCCACTTGGCGCGGTTGCATGCCGCCTGCATGGCTGCCCGCCCTTTCGCCCGCTGGTCTGGGCAAAAGTGGAGAACTGCTTGTAACCGCTGGGCGGTTGCATGCACCGCGCGCGGCGGTTTGGCTTCTTCTGCCCTGGGACGACTTGCATGACGTGTGGGACCCAGCCCCCGCGCCGTAGGGGGAGGACCTTGGAGCGTGTTGGAGAAAACTCAGCCCACGACAGCTGGGGACGCAAGTAGGGAGAGTCGCCTTTAAAAGGAGGGTGACCCCCTTGAAAGGCGACCATGTCTTCGCGCTCCCTTATGCATCGTGTCTTTCCACCTTCCAAGCCCCCGGATGGGGGATGCCCGCAGTCCTTTCGCCTTGTCGTTGGAGGAACGCAACTCCATGGGAGTCGGTACCTTTCAGCCATCGTTCGGCTTCAAGGATTTCATCATGCAGCCTGGCTGCACCCCTCCGCCAGCGGTCACCCAAGACGGTGACCACCAGCCCCTGGATGGGGAGAAGCAAGCCGGGCTGTGATCTCGGTCCCACCCTCAGCTTCAAGGATGTTCATCATCCTTGCTGGGGCGAAGAGCGAGGCGAGCCGGGGCTCTACCTCCCACGCGGGTCAGCTGGCCACCTCCTCTTCCAGCTTCTGGTGGTGGAAACCATCCTCCAGCTCTGCGGAGGAGGCGTCCTCCAGCCATGCCGGGGAAGGCGAACTGTTGCTGCCCAGCTAGGATGCAACATTCCGCCCTCTTCCTCGCTTTCGTGGCGAGGACGGGAGCGAGGACCTGCCGGTGCGCTTTGGAGCGGCCCGCTCTTTGGCTTTGATGGCTGGTTCGCATCCCTTGAGCGGGAATGCGAACGAGAGCCTTCCGGTGGCCGCGTCCGTCCTGGGACCATGGCTGCTGCTGCAGAGGTCGCTGGCGAGCCACCCGGAACTCGTCGCCCCGCAGGCTCCCCGGTGTGGAGGTTGTTCATACCCGCGGGGACGGAACCGGAGTTCCGTTTGTAATGGCACCTTGAATGCCAGTGTTTTTGTTCATTGTGGCTGTCGAGGCCTGAACATGTATGTATTTTTGGCACGGAGCCGTGTTTTTTCCTCATTTTCGAGCACTAAGACTCGCCTGTTGGTTGTCTGAACCACTTCACCAAGCGTGAGTCGCCCCGTGCAAAGGTGACGAGTGAGGTATCCGTATCCCGGAGGTGTAGGAGTCCCTCGGCTCGGTCGGCCTTGCTGTCCGAGGCTTCTCTTGCTTAGTTAAAGGAACCCCTGGGCCGCTCTTCGACGAGCCGAAGCCAGGGGTAGCGGTGTCAGCACGGACAGAGGCAGAGTTGGCTCGAAAAGAAGACTTGGTCGGCCGGAGCCTGGTCGGGTCGTCCGTTAGCGGGACCAACGCCGGAGTTGATCTGCCGAGGCCTCGGGCCAGGCTGATGTCTTCGGGGGACAGCTGGCCGAGGCCTCGGGGTGATCAGCCGAGCCGCCTGCTCGAGCCGGATTCTTGGAGGAGACCCGGGCGGCGATGGCCCGGGCGTGACGATGAAGTCGTCCTTCAGAGTGGAGACCCTCGGACCGTGTCGCCGTCGGAGGCTAGGTCGGACCTCGTCGAAGGTGTAGTTGACGCCGAGGGTGCTGCTGCTCCCTTCAACCGTCAAGATCCGAGCCTGCAGGATCGGATTATCTTGTAGCGTGTGTTTTCTGCGACCGCCGAGGCCCAAACACACCCTCATCGTGTTGTAAAGCTGCGTTTCTTTTCCTCTTGTTTCGAGTATCTAGACTTTTTCGTCGGTAACAGAATTGTCTGTGCGAGCGAGAGTTGCTTCTCACGGAAGGTGATGAGTGAGGTATCCGTATCCCGGAGGCGTAGGAATCCCTCGGCTCGGTCGGCCTTGCCGCTTACGCGCACTCTTACCCGTCCATAGGGTTCTGTCACCGACGCAGTCGAGAAGGCTCGAAGAATCGCTTCGGCAGAGGATCTTTCGAACGTGAAGACTTGTTCGGTCCGCGGAATCACTTATCCGAACGTGAGTTACTTATCGCAGAAGGTGATGAGTGAGGTATCCGTATCCCGGAGGCGTAGGAGTCCCTCGGCTCGGTCAGCCTTGGCTGCTTACGTGTACTCCGTCGTTTTCAGGATCCACTTTCGAAGTAGTCGAAAAGCACGAAAGACATTCTGGCAGAAAGGATCTTTTTTCGAGGAAAATTTCGACGCGGAGGGGGTTCCCCCCTTTTAGCCCCCGAGGGAGGGTCGGGCTTTGCCGAGGCAAGGCTGACCCTTCCTTGATGACTAAACTTTGCATGGAAGCGAGGTATATGAACAACTTGAAAACATCTTAAGGGTAGAAGCGACGTAGCTGTTGGATGTTCCAAGCATTGCTGTAGACCTCGCCTTGACTGTTGGCCAGCTTGTACGTTCCGGGCTTCAGAACTTTGGCGATGACGAACGGCCCTTCCCAGGGAGGCATGAGCTTGTGCTGCCCTCGGGCGTCCTATCGTAGCCGAAGCACCAGGTCGCCCACCTGGAGGTCTCGGGACCGGACCCCTCGGGCGTGGTAGCGTCGCAGGGACTGCTGGTACCGCGCCGAGTGTAGTAAGGCCTTGTCCCGAGCCTCTTCCAGCTGGTCCAGCGAGTCTTCTCGATTAGCTTGGTTGCTTTGGTTAGCATAGGCCCTCGTCCTCGGGGAACCGTATTCTAAGTCTGTGGGCAAGATGGCCTCGGCCCCATAGACTAGAAAGAACGGCGTGAAGCCCGTGGCTCGGCTCGGTGTCGTCCTCAGACTCCATACCACCGAGGGGAGTTCCTTCATCCATCGCTTGCTGAACTTGTTGAGGTCGTTGTAGATCCGAGGCTTGAGTCCTTGTAGAATCATGCCGTTGGCGCGCTCTACTTGCCCATTCGTCATGGGGTGAGCCACGGCGGCCCAGTCCACCCGGATGTGGTGATCCTCGCAGAAGTCCAGGAACTTCCTGTCGGTAAACTGGGTGCCGTTGTCGGTGATGATGGAGTTCGGGACCCCGAAGTGATGGATGATGTTGGTGAAGAACGCCACCGCCTGCTCGGACCTGATGCTGTTTAGGGGTCGGACCTCGATCCACTTGGAGAATTTGTCGATGGCGACCAATAGGTGCGTGTAGCCCACGGGTGCCTTCTGCAAGGGGCCGACGAGGTCCAGACCCCACACAGCAAAAGGCCAGGTGATGGGTATGGTCTGCAGGGCCTGAGCAGGCAGGTGGGTCTGCCTTGCGTAGAACTGACACCCTTCGCAGGTGCGGACGATTCTAGTGGCGTCAGCCACCGCCGTCGGCCAGTAGAAACCTTGCCGGAAAGCATTTCCGACAAGGGCTCGAGGTGCTGCGTGGTGGCCGCAAGCCCCCGAGTGTATTTCTCGTAGGAGTTCCTGACCTTCGGCGATGGAAATGCATCGCTGGAGGATGCCCGAGGGGCTGCGGTGGTAGAGCTCCTTCCCATCTCCCAGCAAGACGAACGACTTGGCGCGTCGCGCCAACCGTCGAGCCTCGGCTCGGTCGAGGGGTAGCTCTCCTCGGTGGAGATATTTCAGGTACGGGGTCTGCCAGTTTTGATTAGGCGTGACCCCGCTTCGCTCCTCCTCGACACGCAGTGTCTCGCCCT
This sequence comes from Zea mays, assembly GCF_902167145.1. Lineage (NCBI taxonomy): Eukaryota > Viridiplantae > Streptophyta > Magnoliopsida > Poales > Poaceae > Zea > Zea mays. The sequence continues at coordinate 203,289,642 of NC_050097.1, read as the reverse complement.
CGGGGGCCGAGGGTACCTCGGGCTGAACCGAGGATGCCTCGGGCCGAGCCGAGGGTGTCTCAGACTGAGCCGAGGGTACCTCGGGCTGGGCCGAGGGTGCCTCGGGCTCGGGCGTGTCGTCGATCTTGATGGAGGGTTGATGCAGGTCTCGAGAGAAGACGTCCGGAGGAACCGTTGTTCGCCTCGAGGCTATTTTAGCCAGCTCGTCCGCAGTCTCGTTGTAGCGCCGGGCGATGTGGTTGAGCTCGAGCCCGTAGAACTTGTCTTCCAGGCGCCGAACCTCATCGCAGTAGGCCTCCATCTTCGGGTCGCGGTAGTGGGAGTTCTTCATGACTTGGTCGATGACGAGCTGCGAGTCACCGCGAGCGTCGAGGCGTCGGACCCCTAACTCGATGGCGATGCGCAACCCGTTGACCAGGGCCTTGTACTCAACCACATTGTTGGACGCCGGGAAGTGGAGGCGTAGCACGTAGCGTAGATGCTTTATGAGGGGCGAGATGAAGAGCAGGCCTGCGCCCGCTCCTGTCTTCATCAGTGACCCGTCGAAGAACATGGTCCAGAGTTCCGGCTGGATCGGATCTGTTGGTAGCTGGGTGTCGACCCATTCAGCCACGAAGTCCGCCAAGACCTAGGACATGATGGCCTTCCGAGGGGCGAACGAGATTGTTTCGCCCATAATTTCCACCGCCCACTTTGCGATCCTACCTGAGGCCTCTCGGCACTGGATGATCTCCCCCAGTGGGAAGGATGACACCACAGTTACCGGATGAGACTCGAAGTAGTGTCGCAACTTCCGCCGCGTCAGGATCACCGCGTACAGCAGCTTCTGAACTTGTGGGTAGCGGATCTTGGTTTCGGACAGTACCTCGCTGATGAAGTAGACTGGCCTCTGAACGGGCAATGCATGCCCCTCTTCTCGTCTCTCGACCACAATCGCGGCGCTAACCACCTGAGTGGTCGCGGCGACGTAGATCAAGAGGGCTTCTCCGGCAGCGGGGGGGGGGGGGGGCACCAAGATGGGCGCGTTCGTGAGGAGCGCCTTCAGGTTCTCGAGGGCTTCCTCGGCCTTAGGGGTCCAAGTGAAGCACTCGGCCTTCCTTAAGAGGCAGTACAGAGGCAGGCCTCTTTCGCCGAGGCGCGAGATGAAGCGGCTCAGAGCCGCAAGACATCCCATGACTCTCTGTACGCCTTTCAAGTCCTTGATGGGCCCCATGCTGGTGATGGCTGCTATCTTCTCCGGGTTGGCTTCGATGCCCCGCTCGGAGACGATGAACCCGAAGAGCATGCCTCGGGGCACCCCGAAGACACACTTTTCAGGATTGAGCTTCACGCCTTTCGCCTTGAGACACCGAAATGTCACTTCAAGGTCGGAAAGGAGGTCGGAGGCTTTCCTCGTCTTGACTACGATGTCATCGACGTAGGCCTCGACCGTTCGGCCAATGTGTTCGCCGAACACATGGTTCATGCACCGCTGGTACATCGCGCCCGCATTCCTCAAGCCGAACGGCATGGTGACATAGCAGTACATGCCGAAGGGTGTGATGAAAGAAGTCGCGAGCTGGTCGGACTCTTTCATCCTGATTTGGTGGTACCCTGAATAGGCATCGAGGAAAGACAGGGTTTCGCACCTAGCAGTGGAATCCACGATTTGATCGATGCGAGGCAGAGGGTAGGGAACCTTCGGACATGCTTTGTTTAGACCAGTGTAGTCTACACACATCCGCCATTTCCCTCCTTTCTTTCTCACGAGCATAGGGTTGGCAAGCCATTCGGGATGGAATACCTCTTTGATGAACCCTGCCGCCATTAGCTTGTGGATCTCCTCGCCAATGGCTCTGCGCTTTTCTTCGTCGAATCGGCGCAGAGCCTGCTTGACGGGTCGGGCTCCAGCTCGGATATCCAGCGAGTGCTCGGCGACATCCCTCGGTATGCCGGGCATGTCCGAGGGACTCCACGCGAAAACGTTGGCGTTTGCACGGAGAAAGTCGACGAGCACTGCTTCCTATTTGGGATCGAGCTCGGAGCCGATCCGGATCTGCTTGGAGGCGTCGCTGCTGGGGTCGAGGGGGACGGACTTAACCGTCTCCGCTGGCTCGAAGTTGCCGGCGTGACGCTTCACGTCTGGCACCTCCTTAGAGAGGCTTTCCAGGTCGGCGATGAGGGCCTCGGACTCGGCGAGGGCCTCGGCGTACTCCACGCACTCCACGTCGCATTCGAACGAGTGTTTGTACGTGGGGCCGACGGCGATGACCCCGTTGGGGCCCGGCATCTTGAGCTTGAGGTAGGTGTAGTTGGGGACGGTCACGAACTTCGCGTAGCATGGCCTCCCCAGTACCGCGTGGTAGGTTCCTCGGAACCCGACCACCTCGAATGTAAGGGTCTCCCTTAGGAAGTTGGAGGGCGTTCCGAAGCAGACGGGAAGGTCGAGTTGTCCAAGGGGCTGGACGCGCTTCCCGGGGATGATCCCGTGGAAAGGCGCAGTGCCTGCCCGGACCGAGGACAGATCGACACGCAGGAGCCCGAGGGTCTCGGCGTAGATGATGTTGAGGCTGCTGCCTCCGTCCATGAGGACCTTGGTGAGCCTGACGTCGCCGATGACGGGGTCGACAACGAGCGGGTATTTCCCCGGGCTCGGCACGTGATCGGGGTGGTCGGCTTGGTCGAAGGTGATGGGCTTGTCGGACCAGTCTAGGTAGACTGGCGCCGCCACCTTCACCGAACAGACCTCCCGACGCTCTTGCTTGCGGTGCCGAGCCGAGGCGTTCGCCGCTTGCCCACCGTATATCATGAAGCAGTCGCGGACCTCGGGGAACTCTCCTGCCTGGTGATCTTCCTTCTTGTCGTCGTTGCGAGCCCTGCCACCCTGGGGCTACTTGTCCTTCCGGAAGATAGCCTCAACCGCCTCCTGGCCAGAGGCGAACTTGGTGGCGATGTCCATCAGCTCGCTCGCCCTGGTGGGGGTCTTGCGACCCAGCTTGCTCACCAGGTCGCGGCAGGTGGTGCCGGCGAGGAACGCGCCGATGACATCTGAATCGGTGATGTTGGGCAGCTCGGTGCGCTGCTTCGAGAATCGCCGGATGTAGTCCCGGAGAGACTCTCCCGGCTGCTGTCGGCAGCTTCGGAGGTCCCAGGAGTTTCCAGGGCGTACGTACGTGCCCTGGAAATTGTCGGCGAAGGCTTGGACCATGTCGTCCCAGTTGGAGATCTGCCCCGGAGGCAGGTGCTCCAACTAGGCGCGAGCGGTGTTGGAGAGGAATAGGGGGAGGTTGCAGATGATGAGGTTGTCGTCGTTCGTTCCACCCAGTTGGCAGGCCAGCCGGTAGTCCACGAGCCACAGTTCCAGTCTCGTCTCCCCCGAGTACTTTGTGATAGTAGTCGGGGGTCGGAACCGGGTCGGGAACGGCGCCCGTCGTATGGCATGGCTGAAGGCCTGCGGACCGGGTGGTCCGGGCGAGGGACTCCGATCCTCCCCGCTGTCGTAGCGTCCTCCACGCCTGGGGTGGTAGCCTCGGCGCACCCTCTCGTCGAGGTGGGCCCGACGGTCACGGTGATGGTGCTCATTGCCGAGGCGACCCGGGGCCGCAGGCGCTGTGTTGCGCGTGCGCCCGGTGTGGACCGAGGCTTCCCGCATGAATCGGGAAGTCGCGGCACGATGTTCCGAGGGGTACCCCTGCCTCCGGGAGGCGGAGCTCTCGGCCCGTCGGACCGCGGCGCCCTCCAGGAGATTCTTGAGCTCTCCCTGGATTCGCCGCCCCTCGGTGGTTGATGGCTCTGGCATCGCGCGGAGAAGCATTGCCGCTGCAGCCAGGTTCAGGCCGACCCCACTGGAAGCGGGCGGCAGCCTTACCCTGACATCGTCGGCGATGCGGTGCTGGATACCCTGAGGTAGATGACGCATTTCTCCGGCCGGAGGTTGGCCCACCCATTCCTGCCCGACGTCCCGGCGGATCGGCTCAAGTGCCCCTGCTCCCTCGTCGAGCCTGGCCTGCACCCCGCGGATTTGCTCGAGCTGTGGGTCATGACCCCCCGCCGGAACGGGGACCACAGCTAGCTCCCGTAGGATGTCAACGCGTGGCACAGGCCTAGGGAGATCACCGTTCTCCGGCATACCGAGATGGTTGTCTTCGGAGGGACCCCTAGATCCACGTGGAAACATTCACGACTTGGGCCGCAGTCCTCGTCGCCGAGGCTGCGGCTACCGTCGGAACAGTCGGAAAGGCAGTAGTCGCATGCGGTCATGAAGTCCCGCATGGCACTGGGGTTGCCAAGTCCAGAGAAATCCCAATAGAAGTCAGGCTCGTCATCTTCCTCGGACCCCGAGGGCCCGTAGGTCGAGACGTCCGTCAGCCGGTCCCAGGGTGACCGCATACGATACCCCAGAGGGTTTGGACTCGCCTCTACGAGAGCGTCCGCCAAAGCGAAGCCGCTTGGCGGGTCGAGGCTGAATCCAAGGGGCGTGAGATGGGAATCGGTCGGTACCTCTTGGTCGATGGGCGGTGATGGAGTCACGTCAAGGACTGACTGCACCGTCGTCTAAGGTACGAGGGTGACGCCCAGCAAGCCTTTCGCAAGCGTGCTGGCGTCGTCGGTTTGCTCGGAATTGGCGTATCGCGGGGAGACGGCGCTCGTCTTCGTCTCAAACGCGAGGTCGATGCCCGACGCGCCCCCTGTTGGGGCGCCGGCGCCGTTGACCTGCTCGACAGCCGACGGGGGGCCGCCTCCTGCTTGGCCTTGGTTGCCCCGCCTCCTCCTCCGTCGGCGGGGGAGAGGGCGGGGTGAGCTTGAATGTTGTTCTTCCACCACACGGGGAAGACGTCGTCGATTCCGCCGCCGGCGGGCGGGCTGTCGGCCGCCATTGTCGTTGTCGCACGGCGGAGGAAGGAGTATCATGTCGTAGCTGCCGTCGAGGGACATGAACTCAAGACTCCCGAAACGGAGCACCGTCCCGGGCTGGAAAGGTTGCTGGAGACTGCCCATCTGGAGCTTGACGGGAAGCTGTTCGTCAACACGCAGCAGGCCCCTACCTGACGCGCCAACTGTCGGCGTTTCGAGACCGGGGGGTCCCTGGGCCGACGAGTGAAATGTCGCCGCATGGCCCAGCCCAGATGGGTCGGCGCGAGGCCGAGCGTGAAGGGGGGAAGGAAGGCAGCCGGAGACGGGAGTGAGAGAGGTGGAAATCCCGCGGCCTTCGTGTTCGTCCCGCGCCCAGGTCGGGTGCGCTTGCAGTAGGGGGTTACAAGCGTCCACGCGGGAGGGGGAGCGAGCGGCCTCACGCGAGCGCCTGTCCCGTCCTCTTCCCTGTGCGGCCAACCCTCTGTAAGAGGGCCCTGGTCCTTCCTTTTATAGGCATAAGGAGAGGATCCAGGTGTACAATGGGGGGTGTAGCAGAGTGCTACGTGTCTAGCGGAGGAGAGCTAGCGCCCTAAGTACATGCCGTCGTGGCAGCCGGAGAGGTTTTGGCATCCGGTTCGTGTGGTGTCGTGGCCGTCGGAGGAGCGCTGGAGCCTGGCGGAAGGACAGCTGTCGGGGCTGTCGAGTCCTTGCTGACGTCCTCTTGCTTCCGTAAGGGGGCTGAGAGCCACCGTCGTCATAGAGCATGCGAGGCGCCATCATTGCCTATCTGGCGGAGCGAGCCAGATGGGACACCAGTCTTGTTCCCCGTAGCCTGAGTCAGCTTGGGGTAGGGTAATGATGGCGCCTCCTGTCGACGTGGTCGGTCCGCGCCCTAGGTTGGGCGATGTGGAGGCTCCTCCGAGGTCGAGGTCGAGTCTGTCTTCCGTGGCCGTGGTCGAGTCCGAGCCCCTGGGTTGGGCGAGGTGGAGACCGTCGACTGAGGCCAGGGCTGAGTCCGAGCCCTGGGGTCGGGCAAAGCAGAGTTCGTCGTCGTCTGGGGCTGAGCCCAAGTCTGAGCCCTGGGTCGGGCAGAGCGGAGTTCGCCGTCTTCTGGGGCTGAGCCCAAGTCCGAGCCCTGGGTCGGGCGGAGCGGAGTTCACCGTCTTCTAGGGCTGAGCCCAAGTCCGAGCCCTAGGTCGGGCGGAGCGGAGTTCGCCGTCTTCCGGGGCTGAGCCCGAGTCTGAGCCCTGGGTCGGGTGGAGCGGAGTTCGTCGTCTTCCGGGGCTGAGCCCGAGTCCGAGCCCTGGGTCGGGCGAAGCAGAGCTTCCTATGGTGCCTGAGGTCGGGCCTGATTGCCTGTCAGCCTCACTCTGTCGAGTGGCACAGCAGTCGGAGCGGCGCAGGCGGCGCTGTCCTTCTGTCAGGCCGGTCAGTGGAGCGGCGAAGTGACTGTGGTCACTTCGGCTCTGTCGACTGGAGGACGCGTGTCAGGATAAAGGTGTCAGGCCACCTTTGCATTAAATGCTCCTGCGATCCGGTCGGTTGGCGCGGCGATTTGGTCAGGGTTGCTTCTTGGCGAAGACAGGGCCTCGGGCGAGCCGTAAGTATGTACTCGCTGGAGGGGGGCCTCGGGCGAGACGGAAATCCTCCGGGGTCGGCTGCCCTTGTCCGAGGCTAGGCTCGGGCGAGGCGTGATCGAGTCCCTCGAATGGACTGATCCCTGACTAAATCGCACCCATCAGGCCTTTGCAGCTTTATGCTGATGGGGGTTACCAGCTGAGAATTAGGAGACTTGAGGGTACCCCTAATTATGGTCCCCGACAGGCGGCTACAGCCCCGGGGAATCTTTGTAAAGGCTACATAGTGATGCCCTGCTGGGTCACCTTGGTAGTGATCAATGGAGAGTCATGATCTCCGGGCAGAAAGGGAATCACGGCTTGTGGGTAAAGTGCACAACCTCTTCAGAGTGTTTGAAAACTGATATATCAACCGTGCTTGCGGTTATGAGCAGCCATGGGAACTCTAGTGATTAGTGATACTTGATCAGAGATGTTCGGATTGCAGGTGGCAATGAGATTGTTGGTTTTGGTATTGACTCTTGTAATGGTGAGTGGTACTCTTTCCGTTTGGAAAGGAGTACGTTTGGGTTAATAACGTGGGTTAATTCTAAAACTTGGCTTTCTCTACTAGTAATAATAATCTAACCAACTAAAAGCAACTACTTGACTTACCCCCACATAAAGCTAGTCCACTACAGCCAAACAGGATACTTGCTGAGTATGTTGATGTGTACTCACCCTTGCTCTACACACCAAACCCCCCATCCCCAGGTTGTCAGCATTGCAACCACTGCTCAGGAGAAGATGAAGCCGTAGAAGGAGACCATCAGGAGTTCCAAGATTATGATGAGTTCTAGGCGTGGGTTAGCGGCAACCCCCAGTCGGCAGCCTGTGAAGGCCGCGTTTATCTACGTTTCTTTTCTGCACTTTGATTTATTGTAAAGACTATGTTGATGTCTTAGACATATGATGTAATCGACTACTATTTCCCTTTTTAATACTATTTGAGCATTGTGTGATGATGTCCATGTTATGTAACTGCTGTGTGCGTGAATTGCTGATCCTGGCACGTACATGGTTCGCATTCGGTTTGCCTTCTAAAACCGGGTGTGACGTAGGTGGTATCAAAGCCGTGCTAATTGTAGGACCACTAACCTAGAGTAGAATGGTCGTTCTAAGGATTATAGACCTTTGTCCCTACCTTGACTTTGGTATCCCTTCAAAAGTTGGTCATGTTGACCAAAACTATGTTCTACTATATATTATACCTTGCTGAAGATTGTGTTTTATTCTAATCCTTCATTTATTTATGGTTCATTACTTGCTGGTCATACTAGTTCTGTTCTCACTCTTTTGCTTGCGGTGTCTTTTATAGATGGCTCGCCTTAGACACACCACACGGAAGTCTGTCATCCCCTTCTTACCTTCCCGTCTCGTGGAGCGTCCGCTTCGCCGTCCCATGGCCGGTCAGTCCAGTCACTTGGAGAGGCTGCACCACCGCCTGCATGAGGAGCAGGAGCGTCGACGACAGGAGCAGGGGCAGCAGGGCTCTTCTTTCTCGCTCCAGCAGGAGATAGAGTCTGTGAGGAGCTGCTCCCCTGTGCTTCCCCTAGAGGCGCCCCCTGCACCACCACTGGACGCCCCAGCCTCTGGAGTAGCTGCTGGAGGAGACCCAGATGACGGAGGTGGCGACGACAGCTCGAGCCACGACACCGACTTTTCTGCTGACCAGGAGCCAGAAGGATGGGTTGCTCGACCCATCACTCGCGACGCTGCTCGCGGGTGTCACTTCCACGATGCGCTCGACACCCTGCTACGTCGGGCACCTGACCGGCGTACTTGGTCCATCGAGTATCGTTGTGTGGTCTACCAGCATAGTCGCGGGGTCTACCCGGACACTAGGAGGCGACCTACTTGGTGCGCCGTCTGGAGAACAGTCTCCAGGGTGCGGAGGCCTGCTCAGAGCACTATTCCATCTCTGAGCGGGACTCAGCTGAGGCGGCCATACAAGATGCCGCACGACGTGTGCTTTCACACTACTGCTCAGTGCTCGGCGGGGTAGCCGATGGTCTCAACCTGAAGTATTACCCCCGCCGTCCATCTGGCAGCACAGGAGGCGTGATTGTCTCACCTGTCGGTGAGGACAATCCTAGGTTGAGCAGCACAGTCAACCTAGCCACCGTGCTAAACACGGAGCAGGACCATGCACTAGACGAGCTGAGTAGGGCTCGTGCTGAGATCGCCCTGCTGCGGGCTGAGCGCGCGGAATGTCGTCACCTGGACGATGGTTCCCCCGCTCCCGTCGGGACTCAGCACCCATACCGCTCACCTCGGCGTGGACACCAGCCTTATGGCAATCCCGACTGTAAGACCAAGATAGACTTAGAACCATAGATCGTTAGAGTCAGATCTTGTAATTAATACGAAATATATACATAGAAGCTATAGTCTTAGTGTTAGTCTCGCTCTTAGTTAGTCTTAGTTAGACAGGGTAGTTTGCTATATCCTGTGCATTTATGTTTGGCATGATGAACTATGTTTGATTTGGATCTTTGTAATGACTGTCACCAGAGTGTGGGTATCCCCTGCATTTTGGTTTACCTGTTATATGTTAAAGGAGTTAGCTATTTAGTTGGGAAGCCTTTCATTCCACTTCCCTCTTTATCTGAGAAGCTGTGTTGGTCTGTGTTGGAGATTAGTGAAGATGCTCATCCGTTCAGCGTTGTGGAGAATTCTATAATCTTTTCTTATGCTGCAAGATTTGCAAGATCAGTTCTGATGTGTGGTTGCATTCTGCAGATGTCAGAGAACAGGCGCAGAGGAGGAAGGCGTGCTCAGCAGGAGCGACCAGCTCAGCAGGATGAGGCACCCCAGCAACAGCAGCTGCCGCCCCCGCCCCCGATGTCCATCGAGCAGATGTTCCTGATGCAGACTCAGGCAGTCCAAGCCATCGGTCAGACTCTGGCCGCCATTCAGCAGCAGCAGCAGCAGCCACCACCTCAGCCTCAGATGCCTAGGGACAAGCGTGCTGAATTCATGAGAGGTCATCCACCAACGTTCGCTCACTCTTCTGACCCCATGGATGCTAAAGACTGGCTGCGCACTGTGGAGCGAGAGTTGCATACCGCTCAGTGTGATGACAGGGAGAAAGTCCTGTATGGTCCCCGTCTGTTGAGAGGAGCAGCTCAGTCATGGTGGGAGTCTTATCTCGCCACCTATGCCAACCCCGACACCATCACCTGGGAAGAGTTCAGAGGTAGCTTCCGTCAGTACCATGTTCCTGTAGGTCTGATGACAGTGAAGAAGGAGGAGTTCCTGGCCCTCAAGCAAGGGTCATTGTCTGTCAGTGAGTACCGGGACAAGTTTCTGCAGTTGTCTTGCTATGCTCCTGAAGATGTCAACACCGACGCCAAGAGACAATACCGTTTCCTGAGAGGCTTGGTTGACCCTCTTCAGTATCAACTGATGAATCATACCTTCCCGACATTCCAGCACCTGATTGACAGAGCAATCATGACAGAGAGGAAGCGTAAGGAGATGGAGGATCGCAAGCGCAAGATCAGTGGACCCCGGCCTGGAAGCAGCAACGTCCTCGTTTCTCAGGCAATCTGAAAGGGAAATGTGCCCTTGGGCCATTTCTAAGTGTTTTAGTGATTGAGTGTCAACACAAGTGCTTAAATGTGAATCAATGCCCATGGATGAACAAAGTGCAAATCTTCAACAAAGGTATGTTTCTAAGTCTTAGTACATTGGTTTTGTGTACTAATATATTTGTCTAAGTGTTAGAAACAGAAAGAAGAAGATAAAGAGAAGACTTGGCTGTGTACAGCCAAGGGGCTGTTTCGGTCTGGGGCACCGGACTGTCCGGTGGTGCACCGGACAGTGTCCGGTGCGCCAGGCTGCCTCGACCTGAAGACGCCGCTCTCGGGAATTTGCCGACGGCGTATGGCTAAAATTCACCGGACTGTCCGGTGTGCACCGGACTGTCCGGTGAGCCAACGGTCGGCCGAGCCAATGGTCGGCCGCGGAATCTGCGCGCGACACGTGGTCTGGCCAACGGTCGGAAGGAGGCACCGGACTGTCCGGTGTGCACCGGACTGTCCGGTGCGCCAGATCTGCAACGGTCGGCAACGGTCGGCTGCGCTGTTTAAGGAAATAAATCGGGCACCGGACAGTGTCCGGTGTGCACCGGACTGTCCGGTGCGCCCGATGACAGAAGGCAAGATCAGCCTTCCAGATTTGCTCTCAACGGCTCCTAGCTGCCTTGGGGCTATAAAAGGGACCCCTAGGCGCATGGAGGAGAATAACAAGCAACTCTTGAGCATTCTTGATCATCCACACTAAGTCTTTGCGCATCCGTTTGTGATTCTAAGTGATTCGAGCTCCGTTCTTGTGAGAAACTGTGAGATAGTCTTTGAGCTCGATTCTTGGCCGTGTGTGTGCGCATTTCGCTGTGGATTTGTGTGTGTTGCTTCCCTCCCTTACTCCGTGTTTCTTTGTGAATCTTAAGTGTAAGGGCGAGAGACTCCAATTTGTGGAGATTCCTCGCTAGTGGGATAAAGATAAGCAAGGCATAACACCGTGGTATTCAAGTGGGTCTTTGGACCGCTTGAGAGGGGTTGATTGCAACCCTCGTCCGTTGGGACGCCACAACATGGAGTAGGCAAGTTTTGTACTTGGCCGAACCACGGGATAAATCACCGTGTCTCCTCTGTGTTGAATTCTCTGTGATAGTCATATTGTGCAAGATCTCCTCTTTAGCCACTTGGCAATTATTGTGCTAACCCTTAACAAGTTTTTGTGGCTATAAGTTAAGTTTTTACAGGATCACCTATTCACCCCCCCCTCTAGGTGCTCTCAATTGGTATCGGAGCCGTTCTCTTCACAAAGGGACTTACCGCCCGAAGAGATGGATCCTAAGGGGAAGGGAATCGTGATCAACGACAAAGAGAAGGAATCCTTCGTCAACGAGCCGAAGGACGACAAGCCTACCGACTCCGGCTCGGGGCATAGACGGAAGGAAGGGAAGAAGAAGAAGACAAGGCGCATCAAGGAGATCATCTACTACGACGATAGTGATGAGTCTACTTCTTCCCAAAAGGATGATGACAACGACTACAAAAAGACGGTCAATTCGAACTTTTCATTTGATTATTCTCGTATTCAACATAGTTCGAATTCGCATTTGCTTTCCATTCCTCTTGGCAAACCTCCACACTTCGATGGGGAAGACTACGGATTTTGGAGTCACAAAATGCGTAGTCACTTATTCTCTCTCCATCCAAGCATATGGGAGATTGTGGAGAATGGAATGAAATTTGATAGCTCGGATAGTCCTATGCTTATAAATGAACAAATTCATAGAAATGCTCAAGCTACTACTGTTCTCTTAGCATCTTTGTGCAGGGAAGAGTACAATAAGGTGAGCGGCTTGGACAATGCCAAGCAGATATGGGACACCCTCAAGATCTCTCACGAGGGGAACGACATCACCATGCTCACCAAGATGGAGTTGGTGGAGGGCGAGCTTGGACGATTCGCCATGATAAGGGGAGAGGAGCCAACTCAAACTTACAACCGGCTCAAGACCCTTATCAACAAAATAAGGAGCTACGGAAGCACGCGTTGGACGGACCACGACGTCGTCCGCCTAATGCTCAGGTCCTTTACCGTTCTTGATCCTCATCTCGTGAACAATATTCGTGAGAATCCCAGGTACACGATGATGACGCCCGAGGAAGTACTTGGAAAATTCGTGAGCGGGCGGATGATGATCAAGGAGGCAAGGTACGTCGACGACGCGTTGAACGGTCCACTCCACGAGCCTCAACCCATTGCTCTAAAGGCAACAAGGAGCAAAGAGTCGCTACCTAGCAAGGTGGCGCAAGTTGAGGCGGCCGGGCTCAATGATGAAGAGATGGCTCTCATCATCAAGAGATTCAAGACGGCGCTAAAAGGTCGAAAGGGACAGCCAAGCAAGGCCAAGACCAAGGGAAAGCGATCATGCTTCAAATGCGGTAAGCTTGGTCATTTTATTGCTAACTGTCCCGAAAATGATAGTGACCAGGAGCAAGGGAAAAATGGGAAGAGAGAGAACAAGAAGGTTTACAAGAAGGCCAAAGGCGAAGCACACCTTGGAAAGGAGTGGGATTCGGATTGCTCTTCGTCCGACTCCGACGACGAAGGACTCGCCGCCACTGCCTTCAACAAATCGGCTCTCTTCCCCAACGAGCATCACACTTGCCTCATGGCAAGGGAAAAGAAGGTAATCACTCGTAATGCTAATACTTATGATTCTTCTAGTGATGATGAATCTAGTGAGGATGAAATTGATTACTCTAGTCTATTCAAGGGATTGGATAGAACTAAGATAGCTAAGATTAATGAGTTGATTGATGCCTTAAATGAAAAGGATAGAATCTTAGAGAAACAAGAAGACCTTTTATATGAAGAACATGATAAATTTGTTAGTGCACAAAATTCACTTGCTCTAGAAGTTAAAAGAAATGGAATACTTTCTTGTGAACTTTCTACTTGTAATGAAACCATTTCTTCTTTAAAAGGTGAAATTAATGTTTTAACTGCTAAACTAGAAGTAGCAAGTAACTCGTGTGTTGAAAATATTACAATTTGCACTAGGTGTAAGGATTTTGATGTTAATGCTTGTAGTGAGCACTTAGTTTCAATTTCAAAACTAAATGATGAGGTGGCTAGTCTTAACCCGCTCACGAATTTTCCAAGTACTTCCTCGGGCGTCATCATCGTGTACCTGGGATTCTCACGAATATTGTTCACGAGATGAGGATCAAGGAGGCAAGGTACGTCGACGACGCGTTGAACGGTCCACTCCACGAGCCTCAACCCATTGCTCTAAAGGCAACAAGGAGCAAAGAGTCGCTACCTAGCAAGGTGGCGCAAGTTGAGGCGGCCGGGCTCAATGATGAAGAGATGGCTCTCATCATCAAGAGATTCAAGACGGCGCTAAAAGGTCGAAAGGGACAGCCAAGCAAGGCCAAGACCAAGGGAAAGCGATCATGCTTCAAATGCGGTAAGCTTGGTCATTTTATTGCTAACTGTCCCGAAAATGATAGTGACCAGGAGCAAGGGAAAAATGGGAAGAGAGAGAACAAGAAGGTTTACAAGAAGGCCAAAGGCGAAGCACACCTTGGAAAGGAGTGGGATTCGGATTGCTCTTCGTCCGACTCCGACGACGAAGGACTCGCCGCCACTGCCTTCAACAAATCGGCTCTCTTCCCCAACGAGCATCACACTTGCCTCATGGCAAGGGAAAAGAAGGTAATCACTCGTAATGCTAATACTTATGATTCTTCTAGTGATGATGAATCTAGTGAGGATGAAATTGATTACTCTAGTCTATTCAAGGGATTGGATAGAACTAAGATAGCTAAGATTAATGAGTTGATTGATGCCTTAAATGAAAAGGATAGAATCTTAGAGAAACAAGAAGACCTTTTATATGAAGAACATGATAAATTTGTTAGTGCACAAAATTCACTTGCTCTAGAAGTTAAAAGAAATGGAATACTTTCTTGTGAACTTTCTACTTGTAATGAAACCATTTCTTCTTTAAAAGGTGAAATTAATGTTTTAACTGCTAAACTAGAAGTAGCAAGTAACTCGTGTGTTGAAAATATTACAATTTGCACTAGGTGTAAGGATTTTGATGTTAATGCTTGTAGTGAGCACTTAGTTTCAATTTCAAAACTAAATGATGAGGTGGCTAGTCTTAATGCTCAACTTAAGACTAGCAAGAGTGAAGTTGATAAAATAAAATTTGCAAGGGATGCCTACACGATTGGTAGACACCCCTCAATTAAGGATGGTCTTGGCTTCAAGAGAGAGGCCAAGAACTTAACAAGCCATAAGGCTCCCATCTTCGTCAAGGGGAAAGGGAAGGCCCCTATGGCTAGTAGTGCTAAAAGGAACCATGCTTTCTTGTACCATGATAGGAGACATGCTAGAAATGCTTATAATGATTTTGATTCACATGTTTATGATTCTCATGCCATGTTTGCTTCTAGTTCTTCCTATAAGCATGATAGAGATATGTGTAAGAGAAATGTTGTGCATATGCCTAGGAGAAATTTTGCTCATGTTCCTAGAAAAGTTGTGAACAAACCTTCCACCATTTATTATGCTTGCAATGATCCCTTTGCTATTTGTAGAAAGGGTAAGAAGGTAATTGCTAGGAAGTTAGGGGCAAAATGCAAGGGAGACAAAACTTGCATTTGGGTCCCTAAGGAAATTTGCACTAACCTTGTAGGACCCAACATGAGTTGGGTACCTAAGTCCCAAGCCTAAATTTGCCTTGCAGGTTTATGCATCCGGGGGTTCAAGCTGGATTATCGACAGCGGATGCACAAACCATATGACGGGGGAGAAGAAGATGTTCACTTCCTACGTCAAGAATAAGGATTCCCAAGATTCAATTATATTCGATGATGGGAATCAAGGCAAGGTAAAAGGGTTAGGTAAAATTGCAATTTCTAATGAGCATTCTATCTCTAATGTATTTTTAGTAGAGAGTCTTGGATATAATTTGCTATCTGTTAGTCAATTATGTCATATGGGGTATAACTGTCTATTTACAAATGTAGATGTGTCTGTCTTTAGAAGAAGTGATGGTTCACTAGCTTTTAAGGGTGTATTAGACGGCAAACTTTATTTAGTTGATTTTGCAAAAGAAGAGGCCGGTCTAGATGCATGCTTAATAGCTAAGACTAGCATGGGCTGGCTGTGGCATCGCCGCTTAGCACATGTGGGGATGAAGAACCTTCACAAGCTTCTAAAGGGAGAACACGTGATAGGTTTGACTAACGTGCATTTCAAAAAAGATAGACCTTGTGCAGCTTGTCAAGCAGGTAAACAAGTGGGAGGAGCGCATCACAGCAAGAATGTGATGACCACTTCAAGACCCCTGGAGCTGCTGCATATGGACCTCTTCGGACCTGTCGCCTATCTGAGCATAGGAGGGAGTAAGTATGGTTTAGTTATTGTTGATGACTTTTCCCGCTTCACTTGGGTGTTCTTTTTGCAGGATAAGTCTGAAACCCAAGGGACCCTCAAGCGCTTCCTCAGGAGAGCTCAAAATGAGTTTGAGCTCAAGGTGAAGAAGATAAGGAGCGACAACGGGTCCGAATTCAAGAACCTTCAAGTGGAGGAATTTCTTGAGGAGGAAGGGGTCAAGCACGAGTTCTCCGCACCCTACACACCACAACAAAATGGTGTGGTAGAGAGGAAGAACAGGACGCTAATCGATATGGCGAGGACAATGCTTGGAGAATTCAAGACCCCCGAGTGTTTCTGGTCGGAAGCCGTGAACACGGCTTGCCACACCATCAACAGGGTCTACCTTCATCGCCTCCTCAAGAAGACTTCATATGAGCTACTAACCGGTAACAAACCCAATGTATCTTATTTTCGTGTATTTGGGAGCAAGTGCTACATTCTAGTGAAGAAAGGTAGAAATTCTAAGTTTGCTCCCAAAGCTGTAGAAGGGTTTTTGTTAGGTTATGACTCAAATACAAAGGCATATAGAGTCTTCAACAAATCATCGGGTTTGGTTGAAGTCTCTAGCGACGTTGTATTTGATGAGACTAATGGCTCTCCAAGAGAGCAAGTTGTTGATTGTGATGATGTAGATGAAGAAGATGTTCCGACGGCCGCTATACGAACCATGGCGATTGGAGAAGTACGGCCACAGGAACAAGATGAACGAGATCAACCTCCTTCCTCGACCATGGTGCATCCCCCAACCGAAGATGATGAACAGGTACCTCAAGTGGAGGCGCTTGATCAAGGGGGAGCACAAGATGATCAAGTGATGGAGGAAGAAGCGCAACCGGCACCTCCAACTCAAGTCCGAGCGATGATTCAAAGGGATCATCCCGTCGACCAAATTCTGGGTGACATTAGCAAGGGAGTAACTACTCGATCTCGATTAGTTAAGTTTTGCGAGCATTACTCCTTTGTCTCTTCTATTGAGCCTTTCAGGGTAGAGGAGGCCTTGCTAGATCCGGACTGGGTGTTGGCCATGCAGGAAGAGCTCAACAACTTCAAACGCAATGAAGTTTGGACACTGGTGCCTCGTCCCAAGCAAAATGTTGTGGGAACCAAGTGGGTGTTTCGCAACAAACAAGACGAGCACGGGGTGGTGACAAGGAACAAGGCTAGACTTGTGGCAAAAGGTTATGCCCAAGTCGCAGGTTTGGACTTTGAGGAGACCTTTGCTCCTGTGGCTAGGCTAGAGTCTATTCGTATCTTGCTAGCATATGCCGCTCACCACTCTTTCAGGTTGTTCCAAATGGATGTGAAGAGCGCTTTCCTCAACGGGCCGATCAAGGAGGAGGTATACGTGGAGCAACCCCCTGGCTTCGAGGATGAACGGTACCCCGACCACGTATGTAAGCTCTCTAAGGCGCTCTATGGACTTAAGCAAGCCCCAAGAGCATGGTATGAATGCCTTAGAGATTTCTTAATTGCTAATGCTTTCAAGGTTGGGAAAGCCGATCCAACTCTTTTTACTAAGACTTGTAATGGTGATTTGTTTGTGTGCCAAATATATGTCGATGACATAATATTTGGTTCGACTAACCAAAAGTCTTGTGAAGAGTTTAGCAGGGTGATGACGCAGAAATTCGAGATGTCGATGATGGGCGAGTTGAACTACTTCCTTGGGTTCCAAGTGAAGCAACTCAAGGACGGCACTTTCATCTCCCAAACGAAGTACATGCAAGACTTGCTAAAGAGGTTTGGGATGAAGGACGCCAAGCCCGCAAAGACGCCGATGGGAACCGACGGACACACAGACCTCAACAAAGGAGGTAAGTCCGTTGATCAAAAAGCATACCGGTCAATGATAGGTTCCTTGCTTTATTTATGTGCTAGTAGACCGGATATTATGCTTAGCGTATGCATGTGTGCTAGATTTCAATCCGATCCTAAGGAGTGTCACTTAGTGGCGGTGAAGCGAATTCTTAGATATTTAGTTGCTACGCCTTGCTTCGGGCTCTGGTATCCAAAGGGGTCTACCTTTGACTTGGTTGGATACTCAGACTCCGACTATGCTGGATGTAAGGTCGATAGGAAAAGTACATCGGGGACGTGCCAATTCTTAGGAAGGTCCCTGGTGTCATGGAATTCTAAGAAACAAACCTCCGTTGCCCTATCCACCGCTGAGGCCGAGTATGTTGCCGCAGGACAGTGTTGCGCGCAACTACTTTGGATGAGGCAAACTCTCCGGGACTTTGGCTACAGTCTGAGCAAAGTCCCACTCCTATGTGATAATGAGAGTGCTATCCGCATGGCGGAGAATCCTGTTGAGCACAGCCGCACAAAGCACATAGACATCCGGCATCACTTTTTGAGAGACCACCAGCAAAAGGGAGATATCGAAGTGTTTCATGTTAGCACCGAGAACCAGCTAGCCGATATCTTCACTAAGCCTCTAGATGAGAAGACCTTTTGCAGGTTGCGTAGTGAGCTAAATTTCTTAGATTCGCGGAACCTGGATTGAATTGTAGCATACATGTAGTTATGCTTTTGATCATGTTCCTTTTTGCATTATGTTGCTTATTATGGTGCTCAAGTTGTACAAACACTCCCTGGACCTCACAAGTCCGTTGCAAAGTGATGCACATGTTTAGGGGGAGATGTGTTACAACTTGACCCTTTGAGACTAACCATTTGCATGAGTTTGCTTGATTTAGTCTCGAAGGTGGATTGAAAGGGGAAAAGGTGGATTTGGACCATGAAAGACTTCCACTGCACTCCGATGAGAGGGTAACTAATTCCAAGTTCATCTTTAGACTCTTATTGCCTTTGTATTCTTATTGAAGATTTTGGTGAGGCAATGGGGTTAAAAGGCCAAGATTGATCCCGTTTTGGTGCTTGATGCCAAAGGGGGAGAAAATAAAGGCCAAAGTGATAAATGGATCAGCTACCACCTGAGAGTTTTTGAAAATAGTAGAATAGAGTTTTTGTTTTGTCAAAAGCTTTTATTGTCTCTATTGTCAAAAGTTGGCTTCTTGTGGGGAGAAGTGTTGATGATAGGAAATAGGGGGAGTTTTTGAAATCTTTGATCGATCTCTTTTGGAATGACTCTCTTTATGCCTCAACATGTGTGTTTAACATAGAAATAGAGATTTGAGTTTGATTTGCAAAAACAAACCAAGTGGTGGCAAAGGATGATCCATATATGCCAAAATTGAATCAAAACCAATTTGAGTTTTTATTTGAAGTGATTTTGCACTTGTTCTATCTGCTTTATGTTGTGTTGGCATAAATCACCAAAAAGGGGGAGATTGAAAGGGAAATGTGCCCTTGGGCCATTTCTAAGTGTTTTGGTGATTGAGTGTCAACACAAGTGCTTAAATGTGAATCAATGCCCATGGATGAACAAAGTGCAAATCTTCAACAAAGGTATGTTTCTAAGTCTTAGTACATTGGTTTTGTGTACTAATATATTTGTCTAAGTGTTAGAAACAGAAAGAAGAAGATAAAGAGAAGACTTGGCTGTGTACAGCCAAGGGGCTGTTTCGGTCTGGGGCACCGGACTGTCCGGTGGTGCACCGGACAGTGTCCGGTGCGCCAGGCTGCCTCGACCTGAAGACGCCGCTCTCGGGAATTTGCCGACGGCGTACGGCTAAAATTCACCGGACTGTCCGGTGTGCACCGGACTGTCCGGTGAGCCAACGGTCGGCCGAGCCAACGGTCGGCCGCGGAATCTGCGCGCGACACGTGGTCTGGCCAACGGTCGGAAGGAGGCACCGGACTGTCCGGTGTGCACCGGACTGTCCGGTGCGCCAGATCTGCAACGGTCGGCAACGGTCGGCTGCGCTGTTTAAGGAAATAAATCGGGCACCGGACAGTGTCCGGTGTGCACCGGACTGTCCGGTGCGCCCGATGACAGAAGGCAAGATCAGCCTTCCAGATTTGCTCTCAACGGCTCCTAGCTGCCTTGGGGCTATAAAAGGGACCCCTAGGCGCATGGAGGAGAATAACAAGCAACTCTTGAGCATTCTTGATCATCCACACTAAGTCTTTGCGCATCCGTTTGTGATTCTAAGTGATTCGAGCTCCGTTCTTGTGAGAAACTGTGAGATAGTCTTTGAGCTCGATTCTTGGCCGTGTGTGTGCGCATTTCGCTGTGGATTTGTGTGTGTTGCTTCCCTCCCTTACTCCGTGTTTCTTTGTGAATCTTAAGTGTAAGGGCGAGAGACTCCAATTTGTGGAGATTCCTCGCTAGTGGGATAAAGATAAGCAAGGCATAACACCGTGGTATTCAAGTGGGTCTTTGGACCGCTTGAGAGGGGTTGATTGCAACCCTCGTCCGTTGGGACGCCACAACGTGGAGTAGGCAAGTTTTGTACTTGGCCGAACCATGGGATAAATCACCGTGTCTCCTCTGTGTTGAATTCTCTGTGATAGTCATATTGTGCAAGATCTCCTCTTTAGCCACTTGGCAATTATTGTGCTAACCCTTAACAAGTTTTTGTGGCTATAAGTTAAGTTTTTACAGGATCACCTATTCACCCCCCCTCTAGGTGCTCTCACAATCAACCTCAGCAGTTCAGGTAGAACCAGCGTCCACCTCAGCAGCAGCAACAGTTCCAAAGGCAGTATCCTCAGCACCAGTATCAGAATCGTCAGAACAATCAGTCAGGAGGAGGTCAGTTCGAGAGGCAGAATCAGCAGGCACCTCGTCTTCCTGCCCCAGCAAACCAGCAGAACAGTCAGGCAGCACCAGCTCAGGTTGGAAACAGAGCATGTTTCCACTGTGGAGAGCAGGGCCATTGGGTGATGCAATGTCCGAAGAAGGCAGCCCAGCAGCAATCAGGCCCCAATGCCCCAGCAAAGCAGAATGTGTCTCAGCCTGGAGCAGGCAACCGCTCTCAGCCACGCTATAATCTTGGGAGACTGAACCACTTGGAGGCTGAAGCAGTTTAGGAGACCCCCGACATGATAGTAGGTATGTTCCCAGTCGACTCCCATATTGCAGAAGTGTTATTTGATACTAGAGCAACACATTCTTTCATTACTGCATCATGGGTAGTAGCACATAATCTTCCAATTACTACCATGTCAACCCCCATTCAAATTGACTCAGCCGGTGGTAGAATTCGAGCCGATAACATTTGTTTGAATGTAAGTGTGGAAATAAGGGGGATAGCATTTCCCGCTAACCTCATAGTAATGGGTACTCAGGGAATAGATGTTATCCTAGGGATGAATTGGCTAGATAAGTATCAGGCAGTTATCAGTTGTGATAAGAGGTCAATCAAGTTGGTGTCCCCACTAGGAGAGGGAGTGGTGACCGAGTTAGTCCTGCCTGAGCCGAAGAAAAGAAGTTGTTATCAGATGGCTATCGATGGCAGTGAAGCAGACCCAATTGAGAGTATCAAGGTTGTGTCCGAGTTCCGAGATGTGTTTCCAAAGGACCTACCAGGTGTGCCACCAGAGCGGAAAGTTGAATTTGCCATAGAGCTTCTTCCTGGAACCGCCCTATCTTTAAGAGAGCTTACAGAATATCTGGGTCAGAGTTGGTTGAGCTTAAGAAGCAGATCAATGAGTTGTCAGAGAAAGGTTACATCCGGCCAAGCACCTCGCCTTGGGCCGCCCCTGTCCTATTTGTGGAAAAGAAAGATGGCACCAAAAGGATGTGTATCGATTATCGAGCTCTAAATGAGGTCACCATCAAGAACAAGTACCCTTTGCCCAGAATAGAAAATCTGTTCGACCAGTTGAGAGGAGCCAGTGTGTTCTCTAAGATAGATCTGAGGTCGGGTTATCATCAGCTCAGGATTCGACCTTCAGACATTCCGAAGACGGTATTCATTACCAAGTATGGGTTGTATGAGTTCACTGTGATGTCTTTCGGTCTAACCAATGCGCCGGCCTTCTTTATGAACTTGATGAACAGTGCATTCATGGATTATCTTGATAAGTTTGTGGTGGTATTCATTGATGACATTCTGATATACTCTCAAAGCGAAGAAGAGCATGCAAGTCATTTGAGGATGGTATTGCAGAGATTGCGAGAGCACCAGTTGTATGCAAAGTTGAGCAAGTGCGAGTTCTGGATCAGTGAAGTCCTGTTCTTGGGTCACATAATCAACAAAGAAGGATTGGCTGTGGATCCGAAGAAAGTGACAGACATTCTGAACTGGGAAGCGCCAACAGATGCCCGAGGAATCAAGAGCTTCATTGGAATGGTCGGATATTATCGGCGATTCAATTAAGGGTTTTCGAAGATTGCGAAACCAATGACAGCGTTGCTAGGCAACAAGGTCGAGTTCAAGTGGACCCAGAAATGTCAAGAGGCCTTCGAAGCGCTGAAAGAGAAGTTGACTACAACGCCTGTCTTAGTCTTGCCTAATGTGCACAAGCCCTTCTCGGTATATTGTGATGCTTGTTACACCGGTTTGGGATGTGTGTTGATGCAAGAGGGAAGAGTTGTGGCTTACTCGTCCCGACAGCTGAAGGTTCATGAGAAGAATTACCCAATCCACGACCTAGAGTTGGCAGCAGTGGTTCACGCATTGAAGACATGGAGGCACTATCTGTATGGACAGAAATGTGATGTTTACACAGACCACAAGAGTCTGAAGTACATATTCACTCAGTCAGAGCTGAATATGAGGCAATGAAGATGGTTAGAGCTGATCAAAGATTACGAGTTGGAGATTCATTACCATCCAGGCAAAGCGAACGTGGTGGCAGATGCTTTGAGCAGGAAGAGTTAGGTCAATCTGATGGTCGCTCGTCCGATGCCTTATGAGTTGGCCAAAGAGTTTGACAGGTTGAGTCTCGGATTTCTGAACAACACGCGAGGAGTCACAATTGAGTTGGAACCTACCCTGGAGCGGGAAATCAAAGAAGCGCAGAAGAATGATGAGAAGATCGGTGAGATCCGGCGACTGATTCTAGACGGTAGAGGCAAAGAATTTAGGGAAGACGCAGAAGGTGTGATATGGTTCAAAGACCACTTATGTGTTCCCAATGTCCAATCTATTCGGGAGTTGATTCTCAAGGAAGCTCATGAGACAACCTATTCGATTCACCCTGGTAGTGAGAAGATGTATCAGGATCTGAAGAAGAAATTCTGGTGGTACGGAATGAAGAGGGAAATCACAGAGCATGTGGCTATGTGTGATAGTTGTCGGCGGATCAAGGCGGAGCACCAGAGACCAGCTGGGTTGTTGCAACCATTGAAAATTCCTCATTGGAAATGGGATGAAATCGGTATGGATTTCATAGTCGGATTGCCTCGCACTCGAGCCGGCTACGATTCCATTTGGGCAGTGGTGGACCGCTTAACCAAGTCAACCCACTTCATACCTGTCAAGACCAACTACAGCAGTGCAGTATTGGCAGAATTGTACATGTCTCGGATCGTTTGTCTTCACGGTGTGCCAAAGAAGATAGTGTCAGACAGAGAAACGCAGTTCACCTCTCATTTCTGGCAGCAGTTGCATGAAGCCTTGGGCCCACATCTGAATTTCAGTTCAGCTTATCATCCGCAGACAGATGGTCAGACCGAAAGGACCAATCAAATCCTTGAAGACATGTTGAGAGCCTGTGCGTTGCAAGATCAGTCCGAATGGGACAAGCGATTGCCTTATGCAGAGTGATAGTCGCCTAGAGGGGGGGGGTGAATAGGGCGAAACTGAAATTTACAAATATAAACACAACTACAAGCCGGGTTAGCGTTAGAAATATAAACGAGTCCGCGAGAGAGGGCGCAAAACAAATCGCAAGCGAATAAGTAAGTGAGACACGCGGATTTGTTTTACCGAGGTTCGGTTCTCGCAAACCTACTCCCCGTTGAGGAGGCCACAAAGGCCGGGTCTCTTTCAACCCTTCCCTCTCTCAAACGATCCACGGATCGAGTGAGCTTTCTTTTCTCAATCACTTGGAACACAAAGTTCCTACAAGGATCACCACAAGATTGGTGTCTCTTGTCTCAATTACAAGTGAGCTTGATCGCAATGAAAGAATCAAGAAAGCACGATTAAAAAGCCAAGCAACAAGAGCGACAAATGACACACGGATCGCTTTCTCTCTCAAGCCACTAGTCACTAATGATCTCTTATCTCAATAGTGAAACTTGGAGAGATGGAGGCTTTGAATGTGTCTTGGAATGGATTGCTAGCTCTTGTATTGAATGTTGAAGGTTGGAATGCTTGGATGAAGTGAATGGAGGTGGTTGGGGTTGTATTTATAGCCACCAACCACTTCCTAGCCGTTGGGCCTTTCTGCTGAGCGCGGACGGTCCGCCCTCCTGGTGCGGACGGTCCGCCCCTGTAGATCAACGGCTGAAGATGCAACGGTCAGCAGTAACGGCTATATCAACGGCTATATTGCATTTAATGCGACGTCAGATGTCAGACAGAGCCAGTCGCGGACGGTCCGCCCGCCTGGCCCGGACGGTCCGCGAGGCCGCTAAAATTCATTTCTCCGAACCCGTCACCTTCGGGTTTTTCGGTTCCTTACCGACCGGACGGTCCGCGCCTGAGGCCGGACGGTCCGCGCGAGGGCTCGGACGGTCTTCGCTTTTCCTCCGGACAGTCTGTAGTGGAAACTTGTGTTTTTGCATTGGTTCTGTTCGAGGGGTATCCCGATGTCGCGGACGGTCCGCCGCAAGAGCCCGGACGGTCCGCGCTTGGCCTGTTTTTCCAAAAAGCTTCTCCTGTCCGGAATAATCTACGGTATTCCGGACAGTCGAATTAGTATAGTTGTAGATGAACCTTTGGCACCTGTAGAACATGTAATCTAGAGCAAACTAGTTAGTCCAATTTATTTGAGTTGGGCGATTCAACCACCAAAACTATTTAGGAACTAGGTGTAAGCCTAATTCCCTTTCAATCTCCCCCTTTTTGGTGATTGATGCCAACACAAACCAAAGCAAATATGGAAGTGCATAATTGAACTAGTTTGCATAATATAAGTGCAAAGGTTGCTTGGAATTGAGTCAATATAAATACTTGCAAAATATGCATGAATTGTTTCTTTCTTATATAACATTTTGGACCACGTTTGCACCACATGTTTTGTTTTTGCAAAACCTTTTGTAAATCCTTTTCATAGATCTTTTGCAAATAGTCAAAGGTAAATAAATAAGAGTTTGCAAAAGCATTTTTAAGATTTGAAATTTCCTCCCCCTGTTTCAAATGCTTTTCCTTTGACTAAACAAAACTCCCCCTAAAAGAGATCCACCTCTTAGTGTTCAAGAGGGTTTTGATATACCATTTTTGAAATACTACTTTCTCCCCCTTTTGAACACAATAGGATACCAAATGATAAAGACTTTTGGAAAGCACTAAGTTTTTGAATTTGGTGGTGGTGGTGCGGTCCTTTTGCTTTGGGCTCATTTCTCCCCCTTTTTGGCATGAATCGCCAAAAACGGAATCATTAGAGTCCTAGAAGTAAGTTCTTCCCCTTTGGTCATAAATAAGTGAGTTAAGATTATACCAAAGACGAAGTCCTTTTGCGTTTGAGCTTTTACTCTCCCCCCCAAGGATGAAGTCCTTTTCCTTGATGCTCATTTCTCCCCCAACGAGGAGAGAGTTGCTCGGAGTGGTGGCGAAGTATGAGTTACGGAGTGGAAGCCTTTGTCTTCGCCGAAGACTCCAATTCCCTTTCAATATACCTATGACTTGGTTTGAAATAGACTTGAAAACACATTAGTCATAGCATATAGAAGAGATATGATCAAAGGTATTCAAATGAGCTATGTGTGCAAGCTTAGCAAAAGAAATTCCTAGAATCAAGAATATTTAGCTCATGCCTAAGTTTGGTAAAAGATTGTTCATCAAGCGGCTTGGTAAAGATATCTGCTAATTGATCTTTAGTATTAATGTAAGAAATCTCGATATCTCCCTTTTGTTGGTGATCCCTAAGAAAATGATACCGAATGGCTATGTGTTTAGTGCGGCTATGCTCGACGGGATTGTCGGCCATTTTGATTGCACTCTCATTATCACATAGCAAAGGAACTTTGGTTAATTTGTAACCGTAGTCCCGCAGGGTTTGCCTCATCCAAAGCAATTGCGCGCAACAATGGCCTGCGGCAATATACTCGGCTTCGGCGGTGGAAAGAGCGACCGAATTTTGCTTCTTTGAAGCCCAAGACACCAAGGATCTTCCCAAGAACTGGCAAGTCCCTGATGTGCTCTTCCTATTAATTTTGCACCCCGCCCAATCGGCATCCGAATAACCAATTAAATCAAATGTGGATCCCCGAGGGTACCAAAGCCCAAACTTAGGAGTATAAGCCAAATATCTCAAGATTCGTTTTACGGCCGTAAGGTGTGATTCCTTAGGGTCGGCTTGAAATCTTGCACACATGCAAACGGAAAGCATAATGTCTGGTCGAGATGCACATAAATAAAGCAATGAACCAATCATCGACCGGTATACCTTTTGATCCACGGACTTACCTCCCGTGTCGAGGTCGAGATGCCCATTAGTTCCCATGGGTGTCTTGATGGGTTTGGCATCCTTCATCCCAAACTTAGCAAGAATGTCTTGAGTGTACTTCGTTTGGCTAATGAAGGTGCCCTCTCGAAGTTGCTTGACTTGGAATCCTAGAAAATACTTCAACTCCCCCATCATTGACATCTCGAATTTCTGTGTCATGATCCTACTAAACTCTTCACATGTAGACTCGTTAGTAGACCCAAATATAATATCATCAACATAAATTTGGCATACAAACAAGTCATTTTCAAGAGTTTTAGTAAAGAGTGTAGGATCGGCCTTGCCAACTTTGAAGCCATTAGCAATAAGGAAATCTCTTAGGCATTCATACCATGCTCTTGGGGCTTGCTTGAGCCCATAAAGCGCCTTAGAGAGCCTATAGACATGGTTAGGGTACTTACTGTCTTCAAAGCCGGGAGGTTGCTCAACATAGACCTCTTCCTTGATTGGTCCGTTGAGGAAGGCACTTTTCACGTCCATTTGATAGAGCTTAAAGCCATGGTAAGTAGCATAGGCCAATAATATGCGAATTGACTCAAGCCTAGCTACGGGTGCATAGGTTTCACCAAAATCCAAACCTTCGACTTGTGAATACCCTTTGGCCACGAGTCGAGCTTTGTTCCTTGTCACCACACCATGCTCATCTTGCTTGTTGCGGAAGACCCACTTGGTTCCTACAACATTTTGATTAGGACGTGGAACTAAATGCCATACCTCATTCCTTGTGAAATTGTTGAGCTCCTCTTGCATCGCCATCACCCAATCCGAATCTTGAAGTGCTTCCTCTACCCTGTGTGGCTCAATAGAGGAAACAAAAGAGTAATGTTCACAAAAATGTGCAACCCGAGATCGAGTAGTTACCCCCTTATGAATGTCGCCGAGGATGGTGTCGACGGGGTGATCTCGTTGTATTGCTTGGTGGACTCTTGGGTGTGGCGGTCTTGGCTCTTCCTCATCCTCCTTTTCTTGATCATTTGCATCTCCCCCTTGATCATTGCTATCATCTTGAGGTGGCTCGTCTTCTTGATTTTGCTTTTCATCATTTTGAGCCTCATCCTCATTTTGAGTTGGTGGAGATGCTTGCATGGAGGAGGATGGTTGATCTTGTGTACTGGGAGGCTCTTCGGATTCCTTAGGACACACATCCCCGATGGACATGTTCCTTAGCGCGATGCATGGAGCCTGTTCTTCACCTATCTCATCAAGATCAACTTGCTCTACTTGAGAGCCGTTAGTTTCATCAAACACAACGTCACAAGAGACTTCAACTAGTCCAGTGGACTTGTTAAAGACCCTATATGCCCTTGTGTTTGAGTCATATCCTAGTAAAAAGCCTTCTACAGTTTTAGGTGCAAATTTAGATTTTCTACCTCTTTTAACAAGAATAAAGCATTTGCTACCAAAAACTCTAAAGTATGAAATGTTGGGCTTTTTACCGGTTAGGAGTTCGTAGGATGTCTTCTTGAGGATTCGGTGAAGATATAACCGGTTAATGGCGTAGCAGGCGGTGTTGACTGCTTCGGCCCAAAACCGGTCCGGTGTCTTGTACTCATCAAGCATGGTTCTTGCCATGTCCAATAGAGTTCGATTCTTCCTCTCCACTACACCATTTTGTTGTGGCGTGTAGGGAGAAGAGAACTCATGCTTGATGCCTTCCTCCTCAAGGAAGCTTTCAATTTGAGAGTTCTTGAACTCCGTCCCATTGTCGCTTCTTATTTTCTTGATCCTTAAGCCGAACTCATTTTGAGCCCGTCTCAAGAATCCTTTTAAAGTCTCTTGGGTTTGAGATTTTTCCTGTAAAAAGAATACCCAAGTGAAGCGAGAATAATCATCCACAATAACCAGACAGTACTTACTCCCGCCGATGCTTATGTAAGCGATCGGGCCGAATAGATCCATGTGTAGGAGCTCCAGTGGCCTGTCAGTCGTCATTATGTTCTTGTGTGGATGATGAGTGCCAACTTGCTTCCCTGCTTGGCATGCGCTACAAATCCTGTCTTTCTCAAAATGAACATTGGTTAGTCCTAAAATGTGCTCTCCCTTTAGAAGCTTATGAAGATTCTTCATCCCAACATGGGCTAGTCGGCGGTGCCAGAGCCAACCCATGTTAGTCTTAGCAATTAAACATGTGTCGAGCTCAGCTCTATCAAAATCTACTAAGTATAGCTGACCCTCTAACACACCCTTAAATGCTATTGAATCATCACTTCTTCTAAAGACAGTGACACCTATATCAGTAAAAAGACAGTTGTAGCCCATTTGACATAATTGGGAGACAGAAAGCAAGTTGTAATCTAATGAATTAACAAGAAAAACATTGGAAATGGAATGGTCAGGTGAAATAGCAATTTTACCCAAACCTTTGACCAACCCTTGATTTCCATCCCCAAATGTGATAGCTCGTTGGGGGTCTTTGTTTTTCTCATATGAGGAGAACATCCTTTTCTCCCCGGTCATGTGGTTTGTGCACCCGCTGTCGAGTATCCAACTTGAGCCCCCGGATGCATAAACCTACAAAACAAATTTAGTTCTTGACTTTAGGTACCCAAACTGTTTTGGGTCCTTTGGCATTAGATACAAGAACTTTGGGTACCCAAACACAAGTCTTGGAGCCCTTGTGTTTGCCCCCAACAAATTTGGCAACTACTTTGCCGGATTTGCTAGTAAGCACATAAGATGCATCAAAAGTTTTAAATGAAATGGCATGATCATTTGATGCATTAGGAATTTTCTTCTTAGGCAACTTGGCACGGGTTGGTTGCCTAGAACTAGATGTCTCACCCTTATACATGAAAGCATGGTTAGGGCCAGAGTGAGACTTCCTAGAATGAATCTTCCTAATTTTGCTCTCAGGATAGCCTGCAGGGTATAAAATGTAACCCTCGTTATCCTGAGGCATGGGAGCTTTGCCCTTAACAAAGTTAGACAAGTTCTTAGGAGGGGCATTAAGTTTGACATTGTCTCCCCTTTGGAAGCCAATGCCATCCTTGATGCCAGGGCGTCTCCCATTATAAAGCATGCTACGAGCAAATTTAAATTTCTCATTTTCTAGGTTGTGCTCGGCAATTTTAGCATCTAGTTTAGCTATATGATCATTTTGTTTTTTGATTAAGGCTAGGTGATCATGGATAGCATCAACATTAATATCTCTACATCTAGTGCAAATAGAAACATGCTCAACATTAGATGTAGAGGGTTTGCAAGATTTAAGTTCTACAACCTTAGCATGCAACATTTCATTCTTAGTTCTAAGGTCGGAAATAGTAGCATTGCAAACATTAAAATCTTTAGCCTTAGCAATTAAATTTTCATTCTCTAATCTAAGGCTACCAAGAGATGCATTCAATTCATCAATCTTAGCAAGCAAGTCAACGTTATCATCTCTAAGATTGGTAATTGAAACATTACAAACATGTGAATCAACCTTAGCATTTAAAGTAGCATTTTCATTTCTAAGGTTGTCAATCATCTCACGGCAAGTGCTTAGCTCACTAGACAGTTTTTCACATTTTTCAACTTGTAGAGCGTAAGCATTTTTAACCTTAACATGTTTCTTATTCTCCTTGATTAGGAAGTCCTCTTGGGAGTCCAAGAGATCATCCTTTTCATGGATGGCACTAATTAGTTCATTTAATTTTTCCTTTTGTTCCATGTTAAGGTTAGCAAAAAGAATGCGCAAGTTATCCTCCTCATTTTTATCATCATCCTCATCACTAGATGTTTCATATTTAGTGGAGGACCTTGATTTTACCTTCTTTTTGCCGTCCTTGGCCATGAGACACTTGTGGCCGACGTTGGGGAAGAGAAGGCCTTTGGTGACGGCGATGTTGGCGGCGTCCTCGTCGTCGGAGGAGTCGCTTGAGCTTTCGTCGGAGTCCCACTCCCGACAAACATGGGCATCGCCGCCCTTCTTCTTGTAATACTTCTTCTTCTCCTTTCTTCTTCCCTTCTTGTCGTCGCCCCTGTCACTGTCACTAGACATAGGACATTTTGCAATAAAGTGACCGGGCTTACCACACTTGTAGCAAACCTTCTTGGAACGAGGTTTGTAGTCCTTCCCCTTCCGTTGCTTGAGGATTTGCCTAAAGCTTTTGATGATTAGGGCCATCTCCTCATTGTCGAGCTTGGAGGCGTCAATTGGTTGTCTACTTGGTGTAGACTCCTCCTTCTTCTCCTCCGTTGCCTTAAAGGCCACCGGTTGCGCCTCGGAGGTGGAAGGCTCGTCAAGCTCGTTGATCTTCTTGGAGCCCTTAATCATGCATTCAAAACTCACAAAATTCCCGATAACTTCCTCGGGGGTCATTAGTGGATATCTAGGATTCCCACGAATTAATTGTACTTGAGTGGGGTTAAGGAAAATAAGAGCTCTTAGAATAACCTTAACCACTTCGTGGTCATCCCATTTTGTGCTCCCGAGGTTGCGCACTTGGTTCACCAGGGTCTTGAGCCGGTTGTACATGTCTTGTGGCTCCTCCCCTTGGCGAAGACGGAAGCGACCGAGCTCCCCCTCGATCGTTTCCCGTTTGGTGATCTTAGTGAGTTCATCACCCTCGTGCGCCGTCTTGAGTAGGTCCCAAATCTCCTTGGCGTTCTTCAATCCTTGTACTTTGTTGTATTCCTCCTTGCTTAGGGAGGCAAGGAGGATGGTTGCGGCTTGGGAGTTGAAGTGCTCGATTTGGGCCACTTCGTCCGTGTCATAGTCCTCATCCCCTATTGATGGTACCTGTACACCATACTCAACAACATCCCATATTCTTTTGTGGAGAGAGGTTAGATGAAATCGCATCAAATTACTCCACATACATAATCTTCACCATTAAAAGTTGGTGGTTTGCCTAATGGGACGGAAAGTAAAGGTGTATGTTTAGGAATGCGAGGGTAGCGTAGGGGGATCTTACTATACTTCTTGCGCTCTTGGCGCTTAGAAGTGACGGAGGGCGCATCGGAGTCGGAGGTAGAAGTTGATGAAGTGTCGGTCTCGTAGTAGACCACCTTCCTCATCCTCTTGTGCTTATCGCCTTTCCGATGCGGCTTGCGGGAAGAAGATTTTTCCTTCTTCTCTTTGTGGTGAGAAGAAGATTTCTTCTCCTTCCCTTTGTTGGAGGAGCTCTTCTTCTTCTCCCTCCTTTTGGTGCGGGACTCTTCCGATGAAGTGCTCCCGTAGCTTGTAGTGGGCTTTTCGCCGGTCTCCATCTCCTTCTTGGCGTGATCTCCCGACATCACTTCGAGCGGTTAGGCTCTAATGAAGCACCGGGCTCTGATACCAATTGATAGTCGCCTAGAGGGGGGGGGTGAATAGGGCGAAACTGAAATTTACAAATATAAACACAACTACAAGCCGGGTTAGCGTTAGAAATATAAACGAGTCCGCGAGAGAGGGCGCAAAACAAATCGCAAGCGAATAAGTAAGTGAGACACGCGGATTTGTTTTACCGAGGTTCGGTTCTCGCAAACCTACTCCCCGTTGAGGAGGCCACAAAGGCCGGGTCTCTTTCAACCCTTCCCTCTCTCAAACGATCCACGGATCGAGTGAGCTTTCTTTTCTCAATCACTTGGAACACAAAGTTCCTACAAGGATCACCACAAGATTGGTGTCTCTTGTCTCAATTACAAGTGAGCTTGATCGCAATGAAAGAATCAAGAAAGCACGATTAAAAAGCCAAGCAACAAGAGCGACAAATGACACACGGATCGCTTTCTCTCTCAAGCCACTAGTCACTAATGATCTCTTATCTCAATAGTGAAACTTGGAGAGATGGAGGCTTTGAATGTGTCTTGGAATGGATTGCTAGCTCTTGTATTGAATGTTGAAGGTTGGAATGCTTGGATGAAGTGAATGGAGGTGGTTGGGGTTGTATTTATAGCCACCAACCACTTCCTAGCCGTTGGGCCTTTCTGCTGAGCGCGGACGGTCCGCCCTCCTGGTGCGGACGGTCCGCCCCTGTAGATCAACGGCTGAAGATGCAACGGTCAGCAGTAACGGCTATATCAACGGCTATATTGCATTTAATGCGACGTCAGATGTCAGACAGAGCCAGTCGCGGACGGTCCGCCCGCCTGGCCCGGACGGTCCGCGAGGCCGCTAAAATTCATTTCTCCGAACCCGTCACCTTCGGGTTTTTCGGTTCCTTACCGACCGGACGGTCCGCGCCTGAGGCCGGACGGTCCGCGCGAGGGCTCGGACGGTCTTCGCTTTTCCTCCGGACAGTCTGTAGTGGAAACTTGTGTTTTTGCATTGGTTCTGTTCGAGGGGTATCCCGATGTCGCGGACGGTCCGCCGCAAGAGCCCGGACGGTCCGCGCTTGGCCTGTTTTTCCAAAAAGCTTCTCCTGTCCGGAATAATCTACGGTATTCCGGACAGTCGAATTAGTATAGTTGTAGATGAACCTTTGGCACCTGTAGAACATGTAATCTAGAGCAAACTAGTTAGTCCAATTTATTTGAGTTGGGCGATTCAACCACCAAAACTATTTAGGAACTAGGTGTAAGCCTAATTCCCTTTCACAGAGTTCTCCTATAACAACAGTTACCAGGCCAGCTTAAAGATGTCACCATTTTAGGCGCTTTATGGAAGGAGTTGTAGAACTCGGTTGCAATGGGATTAGCCTAGAGAGAAGCAAGTGTTTGGGCCAGACATTTTGCTTGAAGCTGAAGAGAACATCAAGATGGTCCGAGAGAATATGAAGATAGCGCAATCAAGGCAGCGAAGCTATGCAGACACAAGAAGAAGAGAGCTGAGTTTCGAAGTCGGAGACTTTGTCTATCTGAAAGTGTGACCGATCAGAGGAGTCAGAATGTTCGGAGTGAAAGGCAAGCTAGCACCCCGCTACATCAGTCCGTATCAAATCCTCGCAAGGCGTGGAGAAGTGGCCTATCAGCTCAGTTTGCCAGAAGGTTTGTTCGCAGTGCATGATGTTTTTCATGTTCTCAGCTGAAGAAGTGTCTGCGTGTGCCAGAAGAGCAGTTGCCAGTTGAAGGTATGGAGGTCCAGGAGGACTTGACCTACACAGAGAAACCAGCGCAAATCCTTGAGACGGCAGACAGAATCACCCGAAGGAAGACCATCAGAATGTGCAAAGTCAGATGGAATCACCACTCTGAGTAAGAAGCAACTTGGGAGCGCGAAGATGATCTGATGGCTAAATATCCTGAGCTCTTTGCTAGCCAACCCTGAATCTCGAGGGCGAGATTCTTTTAAGGGGATAGGTTTGTAACGCCCTGAATTTGGGGGTAGGATTTTTTCTTCTTTTCTCTCACCAAATTCGGGCGTTACTCTCTTTTCTCTTCCTGTTTCGCTCCTTCTTCCCAATTTCAAAACCAGTATAGTGACAGGTGTCCGTGTCATGTATAAACCAAAACCTAAGTGTCATGGGTGTTGCATCATGCCGAAGCGCATTTCTTTGTTGGATGTCGCGTGTTCGTCTCGTTCCGTCTCGGATTTCAATTCGCGATTGGAGCCCGTTTGAGGGTCGTGCGTGTCGTAGGTTTCGATTCGCGAAGTGGCTCGGCCCATCCCAACCCAACCCAGCCCAGCCCGGCCCGGCCTTGCGCGCCCCTGGCGCCCCACACCCCCCAAGCACCCCTCCTCTCCTCCCTCTCTCATTTGGATTTCCCGCGCAGCAACCTCCCTCTCCCTCTTCCACCTCTCTCTCCCCGTGGTGCCCTAGGTTTTGGAGACGGTGATCGCCGGAGTTGGATCCCGAAGTGAGCTACCCTCCCCTCCCTTCTCCTCTCTCTCTCTCCCACTCCCTCCTCTTCTCCCCCTACGCGCGCCCTCTCTTCTTCCCCTGCGCGCGCCCCTGCCCTCCCTGCTCGTGCGGCGCGCGGCCCCCGCCCCTCCCCTGCCCGCGGCGGCGCGGCCCCGCCCCTCTGCTCGCGCAGCGCGCACGGCCCCGCCCCCTCCCCTGCCCGTGGCGCGCGGCCCCGGGCGCGACGCGGCGGCTCGGCCCCCGACGCGGCGTCCCCGGCCCCTGCGCACGGCCTTGGCCCCCTGCGCGTGGCGTCCCGGCCCTCGGCGTGGTTTGCGTGGCCTTGGCGTGGCCTCGCGCTCCCCCGTTTACCCCTAACGCGTTCTCGCGTGCGGAACCCCACGCGCGCGGTGATTATTCTTGGTTTTTAGTTAGTTTCAAACTCCGTTAGTTAGCGTGTTGTGTCGCGCGCTTCGTCGCGCGACGAATTTATCTAATCTCAGATTCTATGAATGTGTTGTGTCGTGCGCTTCGTTGCACGACGATCCATTTTAATTTCAGGTTGTTTAATGTGTAACGCCGCGCGTGTATTCACGCGACGTTCCACTTTAGACTCAGTTCAGTTGACGTATGTCGTCGTGCGTTTCGTCGCGCGAAGCTTAACGTCTCTTTATAATTAATGCAAAGTGTCTTGTTGTGCGCTCAGTCGCGCGACGAGTCATTGATTTCTTAATTCGATTTAGAGTGCTATGTCGCGCGTCTCGCCGCGCGACAATCCTTTTAATTTATCTTCATCTGCTTATAATGATTAGACATGAAACATGACTTTACTTTATGCTAAACGTAGTGTCTACATTAATGCCTTTCAATTGAGCGAGTGGTTTAATTCATAATAATGTAACGTGATCGTTTCTCGATTGTCTTTTCCTCTTTCTCTCTTAACCGTAATTGCGAGCCCGCGTGGAACGTCTGTTTACTTACTGCATTCTATTGTATGGTGTACTGTTCTTTTGTATTAAATATGTGGATGTATGTATGTTTGCGCTCGCATAGAGAACAATCTGGTTAAGGAGCCCGAAGAACTCGCAGGAGAAGCCCCTGAGCAGCAGTCGGTTGGTGGAGGCAAGTGTCCCTTGACCTATCTTTGTCCTATACATTCTTTAATTCACCTCCCGCATTACACATTTATACCTAAGGATTGACTAGTTTTTGTTATCCATGTCCTTGTTTACCTATTTGGGTTGGATTATTATTGCTTAGTCTTATGCTATTGCTCAACTCTAATCAATGAACATGATGAGAATTATCAATGATACGCTGTTTTCCCTTCTTTTATTATGATGTTATACTTGTGGTCTTCAAGGGGGCTCGAGCGGTTTCTTGAGTGCCTCTCCGTAAGTACCTGTTCGTTGGATGACCACCCGGGAAAACAGTGCAACCATGAGGGTGGAATGGGGTGCCCTTAGCTGAATAATTAGAGGATCCGGGGTGTAGTTCGCTTAGCCGTCGTGCCATCAATGGGGCTCGGTGTATGCGGCTCGCTCTGCCAAGTTTGGGTTCGCCCCTTGGGGAGGAGTGCGGTGCATTTAGGAAACCTAACGGGCGGCTACAGCCCCGGTGAATCTTTGTAAAGGCTACGTAGTGATGCCCTGCTGGGTCACCTTGGTAGTGATCAATGGAGAGTCATGATCTCCGGGCAGAAAGGGAATCACGACTTGTGGGTAAAGTGCACAACCTCTGCAGAGTGTTTGAAAACTGATATATCAGCCGTGCTCGCGGTTATGAGCGGCCAAGGGAGCTCCAGTGATTAGTGATACTTGATCAGAGATGTTCGGATTGCAGGTGGCAATGAGATTGTTGGTTTTGGTATTGACTCTGGTAATGGTGAGTGGTACTCTTTCCGTTTGGAAAGGAGTACGTTTGGGTTAATAACGTGGGTTAATTCTAAAACTTGGCTTTATCTACTAGTAATAATAATCTGACAAACTAAAAGCAACTGCTTGACTTACCCCCACATAAAGCTAGTCCACTACAGCCAAACAGGATACTTGCTGAGTATGTTGATGTGTACTCACCCTTGCTCTACACACCAAACCCCCCATCCCTAGGTTGTCAGCATTGCAACCACTGTTCAGGAGAAGATGAAGCCGTAGAAGGAGACCATCAGGAGTTCCAAGATTATGATGAGTTCTAGGCGTGGGTTAGCGGCAACCCCCAGTCGGCTGCCTGTGAAGGCCGCGTTTATCTACGTTTCTTTTACACACTTTGATTTATTGTAAAGACTATGTGGATGTCTTAGACATATGATGTAATCGACTACTATTTCCCTTTTTTAATACTATTTGAGCACTGTGTGATGATGTCCATGTTATATAACTGATGTGTACGTGAATTGCTGATCCTGACACGTACATGGTTCACATTCGGTTTGCCTTCTAAAACCGGGTGTGACACCAGCTCTGGCGGCGGCATGGCAGGAGAGGAGAAGAGAGGGAAAGCGGCGGCAAGCTTGGGAGCCGCCCGTGTCGCCCCGCGTGGGAGCGACGCGAGCGTGGGGAGACCTTGGGATATACACCAGCATAATTTCAGTGCCAACATGAAGAAAATCATGAACATAGTTACTAAATCCAAATTTCTATGGCATTTCGTGATACTCTCTTTCAAAATAAGGTTAAAACTTTATTTTAACCTTTAAGGAAGGTAGCATACATATACATTACAAATGTGACAATAAGCCTAAAGCTATTCTGGAAGTGTACAGTGTTTGTGCTTTAAGAAGGAACATATTTTTGATGAATCACAAGCAAAAATACGCGCATACACACCTCCCCAAGTGTAATACACCCAAGTCTGAACTTATATTGACAGTGTCAAATTTAACATACTGTATCATCAAGGTTAGAAAGCTATGAAGATACGGTCACATATATAATCCTCGAAATTCCTCTTAACTGGTACTTGCATTACAACACAGAACATGGAATGTTTGCAGAGAGAAAGAACTCAGAAGACCTCACAATTGGTTAAATTGTTCTGCCAAATTGTGACCATCAATAAAGGAATTCACCTGAAAGAAAAGAATTTCTTGAACAGATGCTGCGGTAGGGACTCCTTCAGGCCACATTGGTATCACTGCAAAGCGTTCTTGTGCTCTAATCTTACTTGCAATTTTGAGGGCCAGTTCTATTGGTATCAGATTATCAGCACCTGCCACATATTATCATGTAGCCATTAAACATTAACAGTTAAGTCAAGCAACAGCCACTATAGAAGAAACAAGGAGAATGCAGGAGCACCACCTCTTGGATCGGAGCTCCCGCTCGATGTCCGGGTGCAGCCGGAGCAGCTCCGGTGTGGGCTTGGCGGGCGCCATGTCCACGAGGTCAGCGTCCGCGGTCGCCTCCACGAGGCGCGCGCCACGGTCGTTGAGCAGCACCGCGGGCGTGCCGTCGGGGGCCTCGCCGAGCTCCCCCGCGAATGCGCGGTACTCGGCCAGCACCGCGGCCAGGCCGTTCTCGATGGCCGCCGTCGACGGGGCAGGCGGCGGGAAGGCGTAGATGATGGCCATCTGCATCTTGTACGTGACGACAAAGGGATGTAATGTCATGGTTGGTGGGAGTGGAACAAACGACTACTTTTTTGAAACTTTCAACCGGCCGCTTCTCGGTTGTGAACTTATTATGTGTTTGACCGACTGCTTGAAGGATTCAAACAACGTGATGAATTGAATGTAACAACTACAAGTCCTAGTACTACTGTCACTGCTAACATACTTACTCTTTCCATCGATCAGCGCGCATACTGCATGCATGCATGCGGCATATGTGCGTTCAACAGTTTTGAAGTGCCTTCGCTGAACACTGAATGACTTCTCTTCCTACTGCACCAGCACGTGCACCACCACCGCTGCATGATCGCTAATACATGTACTTCTCGCTCTTTTAAACGAAAGTTATTCTGCTTCAGATATTTTAATAATGCAATTATTACTGCCTCATTAGAAGATCTAGCAATGGTAATAACATTTACATAAATTAGTATATACATCGTAATCCATAACCTTCGGTAGATGAATAAAGATGTATTATCTAGACCCTGCTGGCACGAGAAAACACCAGGCAAAACTATATGGTATTATTTTGGCAATTACAAAATATAATATTGTAAACTATGGTTTTAAAAAAAACAATGTTATCAAACAAGTGGGCTTGCATCAGCTTGATTAATTAATTAGTTACATAGTGTAGAAGCTCTTTACTTTTATGCATATATTCAAATAGATGATGAATGCAGACACATATATAAAACACATATACTAATTATTGTGTGAATCTACCTAAAATAAACTTTAGTTTAGTACATAGTAGGGAGTAAGTATTTACTGCCTCCGTCCCACAATATAAAACGTAACCACTTTTTAGTTTTATACCATAATATAAGACGTGATGTCTACAGAGATACGTAGCGTTGGTAGAAAACTCTGCCTAACTTGCCATAGTTTACCACGTCTAAGGTTAGGCAACTTTGATCAAGTTAGGCATGTGTTTGGTTTGAAGTCACAGCTGTGGCAAGATTTTTTTTCTCTGGCTACGTAGGTCCCACTCGTCAATAATGATAAAAATGTGGCAAGATTCCCTTAGACGTGGCAAATTATGGCGCAAAATTTGAGAGCCTAACCTTAGGCACCTTAAGCAAGTGCGACATAAAATTGTGTGGCAATTTTCGACACGATAGGTGTCACACCCGGTTTTGGAAGGCAAACTGAATGCGAACCATATACGTGCCAGGATCAGAAACTCACGTACACAGCGATTACATAATTGGACATCATCACACAATGCTCGAAATAAATAGCGAAAAAGTACTTTATTACATCAAGATGTCCAAGACATCCACATAGTCTAATACATAACCATTGTTCAACATAAATATCAAAGTGCGGAAATACGAAACGTAGATGCTAAGCCTACACAGGCAGCTGACTGGG
This sequence comes from Zea mays, assembly GCF_902167145.1. Classification (NCBI taxonomy): domain Eukaryota; kingdom Viridiplantae; phylum Streptophyta; class Magnoliopsida; order Poales; family Poaceae; genus Zea; species Zea mays. The sequence continues at coordinate 203,251,075 of NC_050097.1, read as the reverse complement.
GGTTTGCCACTAAGAAAGAACTAGAACTCGTCATATTTCTGGAACTCCTCGAAATCTTCCATGTTGCCAGCATCACCTCCTAAGTACTGAGTACAGTGGGGACAACCTGGGGTGGGGTGGTTTGTAAAGCAAGGGTGAGTACACATCAACGTACTCAGCAAATGTCCCGTTTGGCTAAAGTGGACTAGCTGTATATGGGGTTGAGGTCAAGCAGTTGCTTTTAAGTTAGTCAAGTATTTAATACTATTAGTAGAGCCAACTTTTAGTAATAAACCCAGTTATTACCCAAAAGTACTTCCTCAAACGAGGAAATACCACATATTAGATTTTATAACCAACATCCTTAGTCATCATCATAAAAGTATCCAAAGTTCTTCTAATCAAAGAGGATCCCAAGGCTGCTCTTAACCGTGAACTCGGCTGATATACCAGTTTTTAACACTTTGCAAAGGTTGTACACTTTACCCACAAGTCGTGATCCCTTTCTAGCCTGGGTTGTACAGACCCGATCTTCACTACCAAGGTGAATGGCCAGGGATACACTACGTAGCCTTTACAAAGACTCCCCTGGTGCATAGCTTCTCGTTAGGTTTCGCCAGTCGTACAAATGCAGTACACCTCCCCAAGGTGGGTGACTAACAAAACCAAATCGAAAGAACCTCTGCACCCTAACCTTGGCAGAGCGAGCACTACATCCTAGCCCCCATTGACGGCCCTCTGGCAAAGCCAAATACACTCCCTGGTTCATCTAATTAATCAGCTAAGGGCGTCCCATTCCACCCTCATGGTTGTACTGTTATCCCGGGTGGTCACTTCACGAACAGGTCCTTACGGATAGGTACTCAGGAAAAAGGCCTGAGCCCCCTAAGGTATCACAATATCATCCACATAATCAGGATAATAGTATCGTATCACAAATGTTCACATCATGTTCATTGATTAAGTTAAAGCAATAGCAACATGCTAACCATGATAACCCAAAAGGTAGACAAGGTTAAGGTAAATAGAAAAGCTAGTCAATCCTTGGGTTTCATAAAGTAATGCGGGACAGTGAATTATAAAGTAAGTAGGACATAATGAGTCAAAGGACACTTGCCTTCACCATGTTGTTGCTCAGGGAGGTCTCCAACAACACACACCGGAACTTCGGACTGCTCGTTGTCTAAATAAAGCGAGCATGCATTCAATACGTTTGGAAAGTACAAATGAACAACACACCACACATGTACAAACATTGGATCACATCTTAAAAGACACATTACTACATAAGGGATAATGAGTTCAAAGTATAACTTAAACTATAACATAAACTAACTTCATTTGGAAATAGATTATTATTTCTCTATGTGTTACTCACAAATACATAACATAGTTCACTTTATTTTATGGTGACCTAACATTTAGACCAGAGATGATTTCATGTAATACACCTTATTAATCTCACAAGATAACACATGCTTAAATCTCTAGGGTTCTCCTTTTATTTATTTTATTCAATAAATAAATCTATACCTACATTAGTTCCTACTTAACCACAAAAATTAGAATGGGTAGACAGTAAATGAGACTATTTTATTTAGATAGAGAATAATTCTATGAACATTTTGCAATTTGAATCACTAAATTTGGAGTTCATATGCAAAAGTTATGAAATAAACAAGTTTGGGAATTCAAAATATAAAATTAGGTCTAATTCTGTGAATATTTAAGTCCAGGGCTAAATCTGCAAGATTACAGGGGTCTACGCGCGAAAACCAGGGACAACGGGTTGATTTCAATAAACCAAGGGTCTCTTTAAGAAAACTACCGCGCGAAGGGTATCTGTAAGTGCAATCAACCCCAAGTGAGGGTTTTGGTGATTTAATGACAAAACAAATAAGGGTACTAACAGTTTTTGTTCTCAGTGTATGATTAGAAAGAAACAGGAACTTAAGGAAGCACCAAGGACTTCATGCAACAGACGTATAAAAATTTATGTAAAATCTTGTGTTGCATGATGTAATTCTTCCTTATTCTTTTCCGCACAGGTATAGGTGTTTGCTATAGCTCAAGTCCCCAAATTCAAAAGCTATGTTTTGAAAACCAAAATCACTTTAACATTATTTGGTTGACCATGGTTAGGGTTGAGAAACCTAGAGTGTTCTTGCTGAAAAGCAGCTGAACTTCTTCAACTGCAGCTGAGCTTTCCAGCTGAACTTAACTTCAGCTGTGATGAGCTTCTTGAGCTGCAGCTGAGCTGGACTTCAGCTGAGTTGAACTTTCAACTCTAGCTGAACTTCAACTTCAGCTGTGGACCTCTTTGACCATACCCAGCTGAACTTGCCCCCGGGCAGCTGAGCTGGGGTTTTCTCTCCAAAACTCTCTGGTCTAGACCAGCTGAACTGGTCCTGGGGGGCAGCTCAACTGGTCTCTGACCCTCTGACTTCTGATCTGCAGTCTGCCAGTTAGACTGGCAGTCAGGTCACCAGGGGTGTCAGGGGGCGGTTCAACCTCCCTAGGGGGCGGTTCAACCGGTCCTGACCTGTCTGACCCGCCTGCAGGTCAGTCTGGCAGTCAGTCTGGCAGTCAGACTGGCAGACAGTCTTCTGACCTGTCAGGGGGCGGTTCAACCGCCCTAGGTGGCGGCTCAACCAGTTTTCTGCGAGGTTTCTGGTCAAACGACTAGTTTTTGAGCCGTGACTATAAATAGAACCCTCTCTCTCTCTCTTCTTCAATGTGGCTGGACACTCACACATTTATTGCTCACCTAACTTGAGACAAAGCACTCATCTCTCCATCTCTCTCACACTTAAATCTTCCTCAAGATTCAACCTTGTTGGAGGAGCTCTTGGGTGTGAGGTTTGTGCTTGTGCTCACGATTTGGCTTTCCTCTCCCAACTCCTTTTACAAAGACTTGAGCTTGTACAAACCCCTCTTGTGCTTTCTTGGTGTTCTTGAAACCCTAGGTTTCAAGATCTTTTGAGGTTGCTTGGGAGTCTCCAAATTTGTGGACGACCCCAAGAAGTTTGTATCACCCGCTCTTTGAGCTAAGATAAGAAGAGATTGCCTTGACCTTTGTGGTCGGCTTTTGAAGGATTAGGGTTGAAAAAGACCCGGCCCTTTGTGGGCTCCTCAACGGGGAGTAGGACACCTTTGTGGTGTGGCCGAACCTCGGATTAAATCTTGTGTCTTGTGTTCTTGCTTGTTTTAACTTGAGATATTTTTACTTGCAAGATTGACATAAAGATTTTTCCGTAGAGTTTATCTAGAAGTGAAATAGCCTTTACATATTCATCTTTTCATCCTAACTTAGCTATATCTTACTTCTCACAAGAACTCGCAAAATACTTTTTTGAGTAGATTTTAGTCTAAAGTTTATAAAACAGTTGGATTGGTTCAGAGTGGTTCAACTTGCGCACGTAGCTGTTGAACCGGCCTGCACCAGTCGAACTGTGTATTTAACAATCTTTCGAAGTTTGTTGTGAAAATTTTCAGATTAGCCTATTCACCCCCCCTCTAGGCTACTTTCAATTGGTATCAGAACTTCGTACCTCGTTTTATGCTTAATCGCGTGAGGAAACGATCATGTCTACTCAACGGGACCATGTGGATCCTCTCCTCGAGGAAATCCCCATCACATCTTCCGGTGAGGAAGTGGACCTCAAGGTCCTCGACCTCGCCATGAAGATTGCCGAGAAGATGTTCCTCAAAATGAAAGAAGAAGATGCTAAGAAAAAGGCTGAAGAAGAAGAATCAAGAAGAAAGGCCGAAGAAGATAAATGTAAAGGAAAATTTGATTACAATGACGATCTAGTGGATCTTTTGGTGTCGAAGGTGTTGAGCAAGGTAAGTCTCAACACCGAGGGATCATCTACCAAAAGCAAAGGTAACAAATTTAGTAAAGTTCAATTCGATTACTCTAGAAATTTTATCCCCAACTTCTCTTCCACCCCACTTGGAAAGTTACCAACTCTTAGTGAGTTGAACTATGACGAGTGGTCCGACAAGATGAAGTCGCATTTAATCGGTGTGCATCCTAGTCTTTGGGAGATTGTTAATGTAGGTATGTATAAGCCCGCCCAAGGAGAAGAGATGACTCCGGAAATGATGCAAGAGGTTCATCGCAATGCTCAAGCAGTGAGCATAATTAAAGGAAGTCTTTGTCCGGAAGAATACCGGAAAGTTCAAGGAAGAGAAGATGCCCGTGACATTTGGAATATTCTTAAAATGTCACATGAAGGAGATCCCAAAGCTAAGAGACATAGAGTTGAAGCTTTGGAGAGTGAGCTTGCCAGATATGATTGGACAAAGGGTGAGTCGCTTCAATCACTCTTTGATCGGTTGATGGTGTTAGTAAACAAAATAAGAGTGCTTGGGAGTGAAGATTGGAGTGACTCCAAGGTCACAAGATTATTCATGAGAGCATATAAAGAAAAGGATAAGAGTCTTGCAAGGACGATAAGGGATCGTGATGACTATGAGGATATGACGCCTCATCAATTATTTGCAAAGATTCAACAACACGAGTTCGAAGAAGCCCCTATCAAGACAAGAGACTCTCATGCCTTGATCACTAATGAACAAGACAACCCCAAGAAGAACAAAGACCACAAAGCAAAGAAAGTGGTCGAGACCTCAAGTGATGAAGATAGCTCAAGTGATGAAGACACAGCTATGTTCATCAAAACATTCAAGAAATTTGTAAGGAAAAATGACAAGTTCCAAAGGAAAGGAAAGAAGAGGGCATGCTATGAATGTGGCCAAACCGGTCATTTCATAGCGGATTGTCCTAACAAGAAGGAACAAGAAGCCAAGAAGGAATACAAGAAGGACAAGTTCAAAAAGGGAGGCAAGACCAAGGGATACTTCAAGAAGAAGAAATATGGTCAAGCCCATATTGGTGAAGAATGGAACTCCGATGAAGAGAGTTCTAGCTCCGAGGAAGAGGAAGTGGTAGCAAACGTGGCCATCCAATCTACATCAAGCTCGCAACTCTTCACCAACCTACAAGACGACTCCTACACTCCAACTTGCCTCATGGCAAAAGGAGATAAGGTAACCTTATTTAGTAATGATTTTCCAAATGATGATGATGATGAACAAATTGCCATGAAAAATAAAATGATTAAAGAATTTGGCTTGAATGGATACAATGTTATCACCAAATTAATGGAGAAGCTAGATAAAAGAAAAGCAACTCTTGATGCTCAAGAAGACTTGCTTATCCTTGAAAAGGAAAGAAACCTAGAGCTTCAAGAATTGCTTCACAATAAAGATGAAATGCTAGATGTCTTGACTAAGGAAGTATCTTTAGTCAAGATAACTATAGAGAATAAAGATAAAGAAGTAATTAATATGAAAACCTCTATAGCTAATCTTGCAAATGAAAAGAATGCACTTGAAACAAGCATGTTAAGCTTGAATGTTCAAAATCAAGAACTTCAAGTGCAACTTGAAAATTGCAAGAACATCAATGCCTCATCTTTAGTGATTGAATCTAAGTCTAGCTCCTTAAATGATAATTTTTGCAAACATTGTGCCAAATATCATGCTTCTTGTTGTCTAACTAACCATGCAAGGAAGAATAGCCCACAGGTGAAGGTCAAAGGAATTTTGAAAAGATGCTCTAGCAATGATGGGTTAAAGAAAGTTGAACCCAAGTACAAGTCCCTAAAGCCCAACAATGGAAGAAGGGGCTTCGGTTCAACTCATCCAAGGAAAACCCTAGCACAGTGCATAAGGGGTGGAGATCCCCCAAGTTCATAGAGGGAACCACCCTATATGATGCCTTGGGGAGGATTCACTCCTCAAATGACAAGTCACCTCAAGTAAAGGTAAACTTGAGTTCCACAAAGAGTAAGATGAAGGAAGTGGGATCCTCAAGTGGACAACAATTTAATGCTCCCATTTCTCACTCTTATCTTTGTGATTATATGTTGACTTGGGATTTAGGGAAATTGGTTGTCAAATATGTGGGTGCCTACACTAAAAGAAAAGTCATGAAAAGAAGTGTGTGGGTACCCAAGGCTATAACTAACATTGTAGGACCCAATTCAATTTGGGTACCTAAAAGCATAGCCTAAACTTGTTTTGCAGGTCTACTCCTCTGGTGGGTCAAGTTGGGTGCTTGACAGTGGATGTACAAATCACATGACCGGAGAGGAAGACATGTTTCATTCATTGCAACTAACTCAAGAAGCACAAGAAATTGTGTTTGGAGATAGTGGCAAGAGTAAGGTGATTGGTATTGGTAAAATTCCTATCTCTGACCAACAATCACTTTCAAATGTTTTATTGGTAGATTCTTTAAGCTACAATTTGTTGTCCGTTTCACAACTTTGTGGAATGGGTTATAATTGTTTATTTTCTGATGTGGATGTGAAGATCCTTAGAAGGGAGGACTCCTCAGTTGCCTTTACGGGTCGCTTGAAGGGCAAGCTTTATTGTGACACCCCAGTGTCACCTAGGGTTTCACTTAAAATGCCAAACCAAGAACCATCATTTTATGTGGACCAAATTAAGCATGAACACCAAATTGACTTAAGAGTAAAGAATCCACCAAGCATATACTTAAAAGTATCATGATCAAAACAAATGGGTCTTTCAAAAAGGTAATAATGTTGCAACCCTAATAAAAACCCTAAGTGAGCCCCATGAGCAAAATTCAAGAAAATAGGGAAAAGGGTATGAAAAATTTAAAATCATGGCTTGGGCCAATCATAAAACTTGAAGTATATTCATTAAGCAACAAGAAAGGTTGAGAAAGCTTGGCCAAAATAACTCAAATAAAACCCCAAATCAAGCTTCTCATGTGGGGACTTAATGGGAATTCTGAATTTCAGAATTCTGAATTTCAGACCTTGAGCCAAAAATCAAGCATGTTCACCTTGATCCCTAACTCGAATCCTAATGGCCCCATTAACAAAAATGTGCCTAACTAACCCCTCTGTCGTGTGCCAGGAGATGGCATTGGGACGCGTGCCTTGGACACGTCAAACCAGAGATCTTCTCCCTGTGTGTGGCAGTGAGACAAACATGATTTCTCCCCTCTCTATCTCCTAATCCAGTCAGCAAAACCTGCTAGCCTCCACACACAAACGACAAAGGGACCTGAGAGGAAGAGATCTCTCAACGGGATCATGGCCATAATCTCAAAGATTTGGGGCCAATCCGCGCTTGAACTCGACCTCTCTCTGCGTTGCCTCGTGCTCGACGTTGTGCCAGGCGCCAGAGCGCGCACTGGCGTTCGCCGCGCACGCCCCGAGCGCTTGTCAGAGCCCCGCCCTCGGTCGTGCTCGCCCGCGCCTATAAAGCCTCCCCGGGCGCGCCTCACTTCACCCCGCGCTCACCATCACCGGCCAGCCACCCCTCCTTAGCTCCGGCGAGCTTATTTCCGCCCGCGATTGCCGCTAGAGCTTCGGCCACCGTGGCCAGCCCACTCCAGCCACCCCCAAGTCGAGCCAGTGCTTCGGCTAGCTCCGCCAGTGGCCCGTGAAGCTTTCCAAGCCCTTAGACCCGGCCGGACTTCACCGGAAGCCCGAGATCGACTTCACCAGACTTTGGTCTTCCGCCGCCGCGCGTGGACAGAGCCAACCAGTGAGTCTTTGTCCAATTCCTTGCACCCACATCTTCTCTGGCATCCCGTGAAGCTCTCTAACCCGTTCAATTGATCAATCGCGCCGTGAGCAGGCCGGACTCCTCGCCGCCGACGAGCATCCCCGCCTGCGCACGTGGACCGGCCGACTCCGACCATCCCCGACGGCAACCCGCGCATCGCTGTGATCCCCGAGACCTCCCCTACGTCCTCGACCATCTCACCGGAGCAATCTTGCCGCCGGTAAGCCCCTCCGCCCTTTCTTCCGCCGCAGTTACTGTTAAGTTAGGAGAAGGACCTCGGGTTAGGATTAGAAGAACCCGAGGGGTTTTCTGTAATGTCAGTGACTCATTCGAATAGTAGCCCAGGGACTGATCCGTGAGGAAAACTTAAAACACCCGCCAGGGACCCCAGTGCAAAGTAGTTTTCCATTTAATCAATGCTGTTAATCTTTTTAAATAACCAGAGAACTTAGAAAATCTATAACTTGATGATTTCTTAATCAAAATTTGTCAAACTAATTTTGCTAGATCCTAAATATTATGAACTATCATTTAAAAATAATAAACCCTATGTTTTCTGTTCTAATTTTTAGAGTTTAAAATTAAAAACAGAAACTGACCAAACCTTGTTTAATTAAGGAAAATTAGTTTTTCTTCTGTGCTGAACCTAAGAAAATTTGTAGGTATTCAAACCTCTTGTAGACACTGTTTAAAAATAGTAGGAACCCCAGTATTGAAGAATATAGTGTAGATATCCAGTCAAAGCTATTTTGCCTAAAACTTAGGAAAAATCAGAAAGGCATTAGAAATTAATGAACAGTGAGTGGAATTATTTTTCCTAGTTTGCTTGAGTAACAAGGAACCTAAGAAAAATAAAGAGACCTTTAGTCCAGACTAGTTTTAAAATAAAATGTTTTATTTAGCATTATTTGAACTGGAAATCAATTATTAGAATTACAAAGCTAGACCTAAAATTGATAATAAAAATTCAGTGGACTTATAACCACCAGAACCCCACTGCAAAAATAATAAACACCTCAGCCCAACATTTTAAGTAAGGAAAATAAATATAAGATGATAATGAGACATTTTTCAAATAAATCATGAATAACCCCTAATCATGCAATAATGGGCAACCAAAAATTTGCTAAGTCCATAATAAGATAAACCACCAGAAAAAATGCAAACCTATGAAAAGGAGCAAAATCATACCTATTACTAATAGTTTATAAGAAAGGCCACTTAATCCAATTAATGCATACCACCCCTTCCCTTAAGCAAAAAGATGCCAAACTTCAGAATGATTGCTCTTGCGCAAAACAAAGACTAAGAAAAATAAGGACTCTGTTGTTTGATATTTTTCAAATATAGTGGTAGTAGAAAGCACCTCTTTGGCTAGAAACTTGAGAAAACCATAGTAAAATAACTAAAAGGTATTAATGACTAGAAATTTTTATCAAGTCATGTTATAGCACCTAAAAGCCAGCAAAAATAAGTTTTAGAGAATTACTCACTGTTAAATAATAGTTGTAGTTCAAAACACTCCTTCTGCCCTAAAATTTGATAATTTTGTCCAGAGAAAACTATTCACCTTCTGACCACCAAATTTTTAGGCAAAAAAATATACACCAGTACCAAGCCACTGTAATTTTTACAGAATTTTTGGAATTTTATTTAAGCAACTTGTAGTTCAAACCCACTCCAAAACATTAAAGAGAATAAAAGAAAAGGGAAGAAGAAATAAACCTCACTCCAATAAGTCTAGCTTGAGTACTTATCAATTCTCACTAAGGCTTAAAAAGAATTCAGTGGAACCCCAAAAATAAACCTACCACTTACCTTAGCAAAATTTTGACCCAATTTACCAAGTATACCACCCAAGGGTCTTACATAAGTAAAGTTAACCTTGTCTAACTCAAGTAGATCATACACCGTCAAAAGTTGTAATTTCTAAAGCACCTATCATATCATGCATGTATCTTACACATTGCATTCATTAGATTGTAATCTTGCCGACGGAGAGTACGTGCTCATCCCCGAGCAAGGATCTGTCCAAGAGGAGGACCAAGAGCAAGCTTCCGAGGCTGCTGTTGAGGATCTCCCCGCAGCCCCAGCAATTGAAGGCAAGCCCCGGTTTATATGCATAACTGTATTATTATATGCTACTTTACTACACTTAATGCTTGTAGGATTGTAATGTGCACTTAAGTGTAGGAGTTGCTTGAAACCTCTAGTTGCATGAACTTAGGATTCCTTTTTGAGATGAATACTAGTATGCTAGGTCGAGTAGCTGCTTGCTAATCAGGATCTCGGTAGAAGTCGAGTGATTTTTCTAGCACTCGCGCGAGGTCAGGAATTGATTGTATTCATCTTGACAATGGGATCTATGTTAGTCCATGGACTTGGATCCAGGGAGGATGCCTTGTCCATGAGACGGGAAAAAGGAATTAAGGATTAATGTGTGGATACCTGAGTCAAGCTTTTGAACGTACTAAGCACATGCCGGGAAAAATGGTAACCGGTAAACCTAGTACCTGAGTGAAGCCGGGCGCGGACTTTATCCCTCATGCGACCTGAGACTGGGTCTCCCATGCTAGCTATGGTGGGTACAAGTGCGGTCACTGCACGGCGGCAGCCGGGGTCAGTGGAGCATTGTATGCCAAGGCGGTGAGGCCTGGACGCGAACGGGGAATCAATGGGGACGGTTGTCATGTGTGGGGTCGGAGTACCCTGACATGCCGTGTGTTTAGGTTTACCTTGCAAGGCTAAAACTCGATTCGAATCATCTGCTTCTCGCAGCTAATGAGACTGCTTGACCCCTTGTACTGCATCGAGTAAGAAGTGAAATGAGGTTACATGAGATAACTTGTTGATTGAACTAAATGCTTGTCACCATGTATGCTTAGAAGGAGCAAATCTAGCTAAGTTAATGAGGATAGAATTTGAAGAGCTAAAAATTAATTTTAGAAACAGCTAGTGCTTTTGGCAAACCAAACCCCTCAGCCAAACAGCTGCATAGTCTAGAGGTAGAGGAGTAGACTCCTCACACCGGTTAAGTCTAGCTGATTATTAGTATACTCAGCCTTGCTTGTGGCATAATTTTTGCAGGTACCATTCAGGAAATGGTTGATGGTGTGACTTGGCCTACCACCCTGCCACCGGGTTGGACGGTCGAGTGGGATGTTGCTCCGGCAGGAGAGGAGCACGAGGAGTAGTGGGCTAGGCATTGCCCATTTCCTCGATACCGACGACATCGATTATCCGCTGCACTTTATTTTGTGAACTCTTATTTGCTACTCAAAAACTCTGATCTATGTAATAATTCAGCACTTAATTTGAGGTTTCCTGTTTTATTGTAATTCTTCTGTGACTCACCTTCGAGTGAGAGTGTGGAATTTGATCCTGGTTAAGTGGCTCTATCAGACTAGATCTGAGGGACTTACGGGTTATTCCGATTTAAGTGTGTTACGGCCCCTGAGGCGTGACTTAGGCACTTAAGCTGGAATAATCCGGGTGGTTCCGCCACAGCTGGTATCGGAGCAAATTCCACCACAGAGAAGGACAATAAACCATGAATACCATTTTCAAAATCTAAAACTTGCCTAGAAACTGCTACGGATCGTCAGGACTAGACCACTAGACCTAGGACGAAAGGCCTTAGGCATAGAGGGAGAAATAGGTGGCTAATTAATTAGGCCCCGTGGGCCCGTACTTATATCCCTAAGGATGCCCTAAAAAGCACCCTATTTTTGGAGAGGCAACGTTACTTCCAGCATGCATGCATTATGAACACAAAGAGGAATTAAAAAACTTGAGCTAACCCACTTTCTTTAGAACCATCCGGGCTCTCTTTTTCTTTTTCCTTCCACCATAATCTTTACCTTTGATTCCCTTCCGCAGATGAATTCACCCACCCCCACCAGTGGAGGAGACACTCGTTTCAGTTCCGACTTCCTTTCTCGCGATGGCTTTCCTTCCATCTTGTGGGAAGTGCTTAACTCCGCCGGTTACCCTACGCCCCATTTGTACACAGTGCAGTTGTATGAGGAGCATCGGGTACCTTGTTGTCGGGTCTGGCTGACTTTGGAGGCTCATCCCCTTCAGCCGGGTTGGCATTCTCTTGATTCTGAGACAATTGGACTCAGGACGGACGACACCGTTGAAGCGGCAGCCATGAAGACTCTGACAACTTTCTGTGGCTACCATCCCCTGGAGATGGTGATGCACCCCTTGGGACTCTTCCCTGCTGAGAAGAAGGATGATCCCATGTGGTGTAACCGCGTGAGCCATGTAAAGGATGTGTGGGCGATGTATCCTGACTTGGTTGGGAGGGTCACCGTTCAGTGCATGAGTGCGCTGTACCGCCTTCAGGCCCTTAAGAGCGATGCTATGGCACTCCTTGCTAACACCGCTCAAACTGCCAAGCTCACTCTCGACAGTCGAGAAGATTTTGTGGTCGATCTATCCACCGAGTTGGTAGAGAAGGATCTGCAGGTGGAGAGGCTGAGTCAGCGCATCACCACCTTGGAGCAGCAGGTGGAGATCCGAGACAACACTATTGATGTCTTGGAGAACCAGCTTCACGATGTGCAGAGGGAACTCGAAGAAGCGAATGACCACTTGGACATGCACCACCTGGAGATGGAGGCCAATGAAGCCGGAAGCGAGGGAGAAGAGGCTCCCGAGGAGCTAGGACCAGCCCCTGGTGCCCATGGGACTACCTTTGCGATGCCTCCTTCACCCGTATCCAGTGTCGCTTCCACCGCTCAGGGTTAAGCAGTCACTTCGGCACTTTTTAGGCGGATAGAAACCTATGCAAGCTTAGTTAATATCAGATTTTGGACTAGGCTTATGGGTACTTTCCCCTAATTGATGTAACCCTATGAACCTTTGCAATCTGTGGGATGTTTGTCACCATGTTATCTTCATTTCGAACCTAATATTTATGATTATGGCATTTTTCCTTCCATATGAGATGATATCTTGTCGTTTGAAACTGTGAGTTGGGATAACAATGGCGACAATCTTTGTTTTCAGATGGCAGCTAGGCAGCGTCGCGGGCATAACGAGCAGGTTCCCCCGCCACCTCCTCCAGCTCCCACAGTGCAGGAGCTGATGGCCCAGCAGAATGAGATTCTGTGACAGCTCTTGCAGCGCTAGCCCCACCCTCAGCAGCACGGTGGAGGCCAGCACCAGCGACCTCTGGCAATGGCAACTTACCAGGAATTTCTGAGCACGCAGCCACCCTTGTTCACCAAGGCAGAGGATCCGTTGGACGCCAACGTGTGGCTTCGCGTCGTTGAGTCCAAGTTTCCCCTCCTCACGGGAGACTGCCCTGATGAGGCCAAGGCTCGCTTCGCCGCACAGCAGCTTCGTGGCCCTGCTCGGACTTGGTGGGACCACTTCCATGCTATGCTCCCCGCTGATCGTGAAGTGTCTTAGGAGGAATTCAAGACTGCCTTCAGAGGACACCACATCCCAGCTGGCATTCTTGATCGGAAGTTGAATGAATTTCTGGCCCTTAATCAAGGAACCCGCACGGTACTGCAGTATGCGCAAGCCTTCAACGACTTATGCCAGTATGGAGGGTACCATGCTGATTCTGATGAAAAGAAGAGAGACCGCTTCCGCAGGGGTCTTAACACCAAGCTGTGGGAACGACTCAACACGGTCCGGGCTGATAGCTTCAATGAGTTGGTCAACATGGCCATCTCCCAGGAGGATTGCATTGTAGCTCACCGGGCAGAGAAGAAGAGAAAGGCACCAATGGCAGCACCATCCGCTCAGGCTCAGAGGTTCCGGATTGTTTCTCACAATCAGAGCAGGGGTTTTCAGCAGCAGGCAGGCAGATGGGTGATCAGGCCACCTTAGCAACAACAGCTGGCACCCAACCGCTTTCCAGCTCCCGCCCCAAGAAACAATCAGCCTCCGCAGCAGTAGCAGTTCCGCCAGGGCAATGGGAACAAGTGTTTCACTTGTGGCAATGTGGGCCACTATGCCAAGAATTGTCCTAGGAACCAGCAGAGGCAGATGCCAGCACCAAGTCAAGACAAGGGAAGAAAGCAGAAGGTACAAGTCAGGCAAGGGAAGCTCAACTTCACTACTCTGGAGGAAGTACCTGAGGGAGCTCCTATCATGACCGGTATCTTTTCAGTTTATAATCAACCTGCTTTAATTCTGTGATTCTGGTGCATCTCATAGTTTCATTAGCCAGAAGTTCAGTGCTAAATGTGAACTGCCATTCTCTCACTCTAAGGGGTCATTTATGATAGTCACACCTGGGGGTAAAATTTCAACTAATCAACTAACCCAAAGTGTGCCTATTCGACTGGGAAGCCACATTGTCAAGACCACTCTTCTTGTGTTGGGTTTGGAGAATGTGGACATTATTGAAAGGGAAATGTGCCCTTGGGCCATTTCTAAGTATTTTGGTGATTGAGTGTCAACACAAGTGCTTAAATGTGAATCAATGCCCATGGATGAACAAAGTGCAAACCTAGAGCAAAGGTATGTTTCTAAGTCTTAGTACATTGGTTTTGTGTACTAATATACTTGTCTAAGTATCAGAAACAGGAAGAAGAAGAAAAGAGGAGAGTTGGCTGTGTACAGCCAAAAGGCTGTTTCGGTCTAGGGCACCGGACTGTCCGGTGGTGCACCGGACAGTGTCCGGTGCGCCAGGCTGCCTCAGGCGAACTGGCCGCTCTCGGGAGTTGACTGGCGACGTACGGCTAAAATTCACCGGACTGTCCGGTGTGCACCGGACTGTCCGGTGAGCCAACGGTCGGCCGGGCCAACGGTCGGCCACGCGATCTGCGCGGGACACGTGGCCTAGCCAACGGTCGGAAGGGGGCACCGGACTGTCCGGTGTGCACCGGACATGTCCGGTGCGCCAACGGCTCCCGCATCTGCAACGGTCGGCTTCGCCATTTAAGGAAGGAAATCGGGCACCGGACAGTGTCCGGTGTGCACCGGACTGTCCGGTGCGCCCGACGACAGAAGGCAAGGATGGCCTTCTGGATTTGTTCTCAACGGCTCCTAGCTGCCTTGGGGCTATAAAAGGGACCCCTAGGCGCATGGAGGAGTACACCAAGCATTCCTACAACATCCCTAAGCACCAAGACATCGATTCCACGCATTTGGTTCATTGTGATAGCATCTAGAGCTCTTGTTGAGTTGTGAACTCATTGAGTTGTGTTGCGAGCTCTTGTTGCGACTTGTGTGCGTGGTGTTGCTCTGATTTTGAGTCTTGTGTGCGTTGCTAGTTCTCCCTTACTCCGTATTTCTTTGTGAATCTTAAGTGTAAGGGCGAGAGGCTCCAAGTTGTGGAGATTCCTCGCAAACGGGATATTGAAAGGCAAAGCAAAACACCGTGGTATTCAAGTTGGTCTTTGGACCACTTGAGAGGGGTTGATTGCAACCCTCGTCCGTTGGGACGCCACAACGTGGAGTAGGCAAGCGTTGGTCTTGGCCGAACCACGGGATAAACCACTGTGTCATCTCTGTGTTTGATCTCTTGTGGTATTGTGTTTTGTTGTGACTCCTCTCTAGCCACTTGGCAATTATTGCGCTAACTCTTAACAAGTCTTTGTGGCTATAAGTTTCAGTTTTCACAGGATCACCTATTCACCCCCCCTCTAGGTGCTCTCAATTGGTATCAGAGCCGTTCTCTTCAAGAAAGGGACTAACCGCCCGAAGAGATGGATCCCAAGGGGAAGGGAATCGTGATCAACGACAAGGAAAAGGAGTCCTTCGTCAACGAGCCAAAAGATGACAAATCCAACGACTCTGGCTCGGGCCACAGACGTAAAGATGGGAAGAAGAAGAAGACAAGACGTATCAAGGAGATCGTCTACTACGACAGCGACGAGTCTACTTCTTCCCACAAGGACGACGACTACGACAAACAAAAGACGGTTAACTCAAACTTTTCTTTTGATTATTCGCGCATTCCGCACAGCTCAAATGCTCATTTGCTCCCCATTCCACTTGGCAAGCCTCCTCACTTTGATGGAGAGGACTACGGATTTTGGAGTCACAAAATGCGTACACACCTATTTTCTCTCCATCCAAGCATTTGGGAGATTGTGGAAAGTGGAATGAAATTTGATAGCTCGGATAGTCCTTCGTTTACTAATGAACAGATCCATAAAAATGCACAAGCTACTACTGTGTTGCTAGCCTCTTTGTGCAGGGACGAGTATCACAAGGTGAGCGGCTTGGACAATGCCAAGCAGATTTGGGACACCCTCAAGATCTCTCATGAGGGGAATGATGTCACCTTACTCACCAAGATAGAGTTGGTGGAGGGCGAGCTCGGAAGATTCGCGATGATAAGGGGCGAGGAGCCGACGCAAACATATAACCGGCTCAAGATCCTTATCAACAAAATAAGGAGCTACGGGAGCACGCGATGGACGGATCACGACATCGTCCGCCTAATGCTAAGGTCATTTACCGTTCTTGATCCTCATCTCGTGAACAATATTCGTGAGAATCCCAGGTACACGAAGATGATGCCCGAGGAGGTACTCGGAAAATTCGTAAGCGGGCAGATGATGATCAAGGAGGCAAGATACGTGGACGACGCCTTGAATGGACCGATCAACGAGCCTCAACCCCTTGCTCTCAAGGCAACAAGAAACAAGGAGGCGCTACCTAGCAGGGTGGCACAAATTGAGGCGGCCGGACTTAATGATGAAGAGATGGCCCTCATCATCAAAAGATTCAAGATGGCGCTTAAAGGTCGCAAGGGACAGCCAAGCAAGACCAAAGCCAAGGGGAAGCGTTCGTGCTTCAAATGCGGTAAGCTTGGTCATTTTATTGCTAACTGTCCCGACAATGATAGTGATCAGGACCAAGAGAACAAGAGGGAGAAGAAGAAGAATTATAAGAAGGCAAAGGGCGAGGCTCATCTAGGCAAGGAGTGGGATTCGGACTGCTCCTCGTCTGACTCCGACAATGAGGGACTCGCCGCCACTGCATTCAACAAGTCATCCCTCTTCCCCAACGAGCGTCACACTTGCCTCATGGCAAGAGAGAAGAAGGTAATCACTCGTAATGATGTCACTTATGATTCTTCTAGTGACGATGAGTCTAGTGATGATGAAATAGATTACTCTAGTTTGTTCAAGGGATTGGATAGAAATAAAATTGATAAAATCAATGAATTGATTGATGCCTTGAATGAAAAGGATAGGCTTTTAGAAAAGCAAGAGGATTTGTTGTATGATGAACATGATAAGTTTGTAGAGGCACAAAAATCCTATGCTTTAGAAGTTAAAAGAAATGAAGTGCTTTCTAGTGAATTATCTTCTTGTCATGAAAACATTGCTACTTTAAAGAGTGTTAATGATGACTTAAATGCTAAACTAGAAGTAGCTAGTAAATCAACATCTTGTGTAGAAATTGTTGAAACGTGCACTAGGTGTAAAGATCTTAATGTTGATGCTAGTAGTAAACATCTAGTTTCAATTTCTAAATTGAATGATGAAGTGGCTAGTCTTAATGCTCAACTTAAGGCTAGCAAAAGCGAATTTGATAAGCTGAAATTTGCAAGGGATGCCTACACGATTGGTAGACATCCCTCAATTAAGGATGGACTTGGCTTCAAAAGGGAAGCCAAGAACTTAACAAACCATAAGGCTCCCATTCCCGCTAAGGAGAAAGGGAAGGCCCCTATGGCTACTAGTGCTAAAAGGAACCATGCCTTTTTGTATCATGATAGGAAAAATTCTAGAAATACCTTTAGAAGTTATGATGCTTTTGATTCACATGCTTATGATTCTTGTACTATGACTGCTTCTAGTTCTCATGTTATGCATGATAGAAAGGTTGGTAGAAGAAATGTTGTTAATAGGAAAGTTCATGAACCTTCTACAATTTATCATGCCCTAAATGCTTCCTTTACTATTTGTAGAAAGGATAGGAAGATAGTTGCTAGGAAGTTAGGGGCAAAATGCAAGGGAGACAAAACTTGCATTTGGGTCCCTAAGGATATTTGCACTAACCTTGTAGGACCCAACAAGAGTTGGGTACCTAAGTCCCAAGCCTAAATTTACCTTGCAGGTTTATGCATCCGGGGGTTCAAGCTGGATTATTGATAGCAGATGCACAAACCATATGACGGGGGAGAAGAAGATGTTCACCTCCTACGTCAAGAATAAAGATTCCCAAGATTCAATTATATTCGGTGATGGGAATCAAGGCAAGGTAAAAGGGTTAGGTAAAATTGCAATTTCTAATGAGCACTCTATCTCTAATGTGTTTTTAGTAGAATCTCTTGGATATAATTTGCTATCTGTTAGTCAATTATGCAACATGGGGTATAACTGTCTATTTACAAATGTAGATGTGTCTGTCTTTAGAAGAAGTGATGGTTCACTAGCATTTAAGGGTGTATTAGACGGCAAACTTTATTTAGTTGATTTTGCAAAAGAGGAGGCCGGTCTAGATGCATGCTTAATAGCTAAGACTAGCATGGGCTGGCTGTGGCATCGCCGCTTAGCACATGTGGGGATGAAGAACCTTCACAAGCTTCTAAAGGGAGAACACGTGATAGGTTTGACTAACGTACAATTCGAAAAAGATAGACCTTGTGCAGCTTGTCAAGCAGGTAAACAAGTGGGAGGAGCACATCACAGCAAGAATGTGATGACCACATCAAGACCCCTGGAGCTGCTACACATGGACCTCTTCGGACTCGTCGCCTATCTGAGCATAGGAGGAAGTAAGTATGGTCTAGTTATTGTTGATGACTTTTCCCGCTTCACTTGGGTGTTCTTTTTGCAGGATAAGTCTGAAACCCAAGGGACCCTCAAGCGCTTCCTCAGGAGAGCTCAAAATGAGTTTGAGCTCAAGGTGAAGAAGATAAGGAGCGACAACGGGTCGGAATTCAAGAACCTTCAAGTGGAGGAGTTCCTTGAGGAGGAAGGGATCAAGCACGAGTTCTCCGCTCCCTACACACCACAGCAAAATGGTGTGGTAGAGAGGAAGAATAGGACGCTAATCGACATGGCGAGGACTATGCTTGGAGAATTCAAAACCCCCGAGCGTTTTTGGTCGGAAGCCGTGAACACGGCTTGCCACGCCATCAACAGGGTCTACCTTCACCGCCTCCTCAAGAAGACATCATATGAGCTTCTAACCGGTAACAAACCCAATGTATCGTACTTTCGTGTATTTGGGAGCAAGTGCTACATTCTAGTGAAGAAGGGTAGAAATTCTAAATTTGCTCCCAAAGCAGTAGAAGGGTTTTTGTTAGGTTATGACTCAAATACAAAGGCGTATAGAGTCTTCAACAAATCATCGGGTTTGGTTGAAGTCTCTAGCGACGTTGTATTTGATGAGACTAATGGCTCTCCAGGAGAGCAAGTTGTTGATCTTGATGATGTAGATGAAGAAGACGTTCCAACGGCCGCTATGCGCACCATGGCGATTGGTGATGTGCGACCACAGGAACAATTGGAGCAAGATCAACCTTCTTCCTCAACTATGGTGCAACCCCCAACTCAAGACGATGAACAGGTTCATCAACAGGAGGCGTGTGATCAAGGGGGAGCACAAGATGATCATGTGATGGAGGAAGATGCGCAACCGGCACCTCCAACCCAAGTCCGAGCGGTGATTCAAAGGGATCATCCTGTCGACCAAATTTTGGGTGACATTAGCAAGGGAGTAACCACTCGATCTCGATTAGTTAATTTTTGTGAGCATTACTCCTTTGTCTCTCCTATTGAGCCTTTCAGGGTAGAGGAGGCCTTGCTAGATCCGGACTGGGTGTTGGCCATGCAGGAGGAGCTCAACAACTTCAAGCGCAATGAAGTTTGGACACTGGTGCCTCGTCCAAAGCAAAATGTTGTGGGAACCAAGTGGGTATTCCGCAACAAACAGGACGAGCACGGGGTGGTGACGAGGAACAAGGCTCGACTTGTGGCAAAAGGTTATGCCCAAGTCGCAGGTTTAGACTTTGAGGAGACGTTTGCTCCTGTGGCTAGGCTAGAATCAATTCGTATCTTGCTAGCATATGCCGCTCACCATTCTTTCAGGTTGTTCCAAATGGATGTGAAGAGCGCTTTCCTCAACGGGCCAATCAAGGAGGAGGTGTACGTGGAGCAACCCCCTGGCTTCAAGGATGAACGGTACCCCGACCACGTGTGTAAGCTCTCTAAGGCGCTCTATGGACTTAAGCAAGCCCCAAGAGCATGGTATGAATGCCTTAGAGACTTTTTACTTGCTAATGCTTTCAAGGTTGGGAAAGCCGATCCAACTCTGTTCACTAAGACATGTGATGGTGATTTGTTTGTGTGCCAAATTTATGTCGATGACATAATATTTGGTTCTACTAACCAAAAGTCTTGTGAAGAGTTCAGCAGGGTAATGACTCAGAAATTCGAGATGTCGATGATGGGCGAGTTGAACTACTTCCTTGGGTTCCAAGTGAAGCAACTCAAGGACGGCACCTTCATCTCCCAAACAAAGTACACGCAAGATCTGCTAAAGCGGTTTGGGATGAAGGACGCCAAGCCCGCAAAGACTCCGATGGGGACCGATGGACACACCGACCTCAACAAAGGAGGTAAGTCCGTTGATCAAAAAGCATACCGGTCAATGATAGGGTCTTTACTTTATTTATGTGCTAGTAGACCGGATATTATGCTTAGCGTATGTATGTGTGCTAGATTTCAATCCGATCCTAAGGAGTGTCACTTAGTGGCGGTGAAGCGAATTCTTAGATATTTGGTTGCTACGCCTTGCTTCGGGCTCTGGTATCCAAAGGGGTCTACCTTTGACTTAGTTGGATACTCAGACTCCGACTATGCTGGATGTAAGGTCGATAGGAAGAGTACATCGGGGACGTGCCAATTCTTAGGAAGGTCCCTGGTGTCATGGAACTCTAAGAAACAAACTTCCGTTGCCCTATCCACCGCTGAGGCCGAGTACGTTGCCGCAGGACAGTGTTGCGCGCAACTGCTTTGGATGAGGCAAACCCTCCGAGACTTTGGCTACAATCTGAGCAAAGTCCCACTCCTATGTGATAATGAGAGTGCTATCCGCATGGCGGAGAATCCTGTTGAACACAGCCGCACAAAGCACATAGACATCCGGCATCACTTTTTGAGAGACCACCAGCAAAAGGGAGATATCGAAGTGTTTCATGTTAGCACCGAGAACCAACTAGCCGATATCTTCACTAAGCCTCTAGATGAGAAGACCTTTTGCAGGTTGCGTAGTGAGCTAAATGTCTTAGATTCGCGGAACCTGGATTGAATTGTAGCATACTTGTACTTATGCTTTTGATCATGTTCCTTTTTGCATTTTGTTGCTTATTATGATGCTCAAGTTGTACAAACACTCCCTGGACCTCACAAGTCCGTTGCAAAGTGATGCACATGTTTAGGGGGAGATGTGTTACAACTTGACCCTTTGCGACTAACCATGTGCTTGAGTTTGATGATTTAGTCTCAAAGAAGGATTGAAAGGGAAAAGGTGGACTTGGACCATGAAAGACTTCCACTGCACTCCGATGAGAGGGTAACTTATTCCAAGTTCATCTCATGAACTCTTATTGCCATTTGATCTTAATTGAAGACTTTGGTGAGGCAATGGGGTTATAGGGTCAAGATTGATCCCGTTTTGGTGCTTGATGCCAAAGGGGGAGAAAATAAAGGCCAAAGCGATAAATGGATCAGCTACCACTTGTTGGATTTTGAAAATAGTAGAATAGAGCGTTTTGTTTTGACAAAACTCTTTTATTGTTTCTCTTGTCAAAAGTTGGCCTCTTGTGGGGAGAAGTGTTGATTATGGGAAATAGGGGGAGTTTTTGAAATCTTTGATCAATCTCTTTTGGAATGACTCTCTTTATGCTTCAACATGTGTGTTTGACTTAGAGATAGAGATTTGAGTTATATTTGCAAAAACAAACCAAGTGGTGGCAAAGGATGATCCATATATGCCAAAATTGAATCAAAATAAACTTAAGTTTTATTTGAAGTGATATTGCACTTGTTCTAGTTGCTTTATGTTGTGTTGGCATAAATCACCAAAAAGGGGGAGATTGAAAGGGAAATGTGCCCTTGGGCCATTTCTAAGTATTTTGGTGATTGAGTGTCAACACAAGTGCTTAAATGTGAATCAATGCCCATGGATGAACAAAGTGCAAACCTAGAGCAAAGGTATGTTTCTAAGTCTTAGTACATTGGTTTTGTGTACTAATATACTTGTCTAAGTATCAGAAACAGGAAGAAGAAGAAAAGAGGAGAGTTGGCTGTGTACAGCCAAAAGGCTGTTTCGGTCTGGGGCACCGGACTGTGTCCGGTGGTGCACCGGACAGTGTCCGGTGCGCCAGGCTGCCTCGGGCGAACTGGCCGCTCTCAGGAGTTGACTGGCGACGTACGGCTAAAATTCACCGGACTGTCCGGTGTGCACCGGACTGTCCGGTGAGCTAACGGTCGGCCGGGCCAACGGTCGGCCGCGCGATCTGCGCGGGACACGTGGCCTAGCCAACGGTCGGAAGGGGGCACCGGACTGTCCGGTGTGCACCGGACATGTCCGGTGCGCCAACGGCTCCCACATCTGCAACGGTCGGCTTCGCCATTTAAGGAAGGAAATCGGGCACCGGACAGTGTCCGGTGTGCACCGGACTCTCCGGTGCGCCCGACGACAGAAGGCAAGGATGGCCTTCTGGATTTGTTCTCAACGGCTCCTAGCTGCCTTGGGGCTATAAAAGGGACCCCTAGGCGCATGGAGGAGTACACCAAGCATTCCTACAACATCCCTAAGCACCAAGACATCGATTCCACGCATTTGGTTCATTGTGATAGCATCTAGAGCTCTTGTTGAGTTGTGAACTCATTGAGTTGTGTTGCGAGCTCTTGTTGCGACTTGTGTGCGTGGTGTTGCTCTGATTTTGAGTCTTGTGTGCTTTGCTAGTTCTCCCTTACTCCGTATTTCTTTGTGAATCTTAAGTGTAAGGGCGAGAGGCTCCAAGTTGTGGAGATTCCTCGCAAACGGGATATTGAAAGGCAAAGCAAAACACCGTGGTATTCAAGTTGGTCTTTGGACAACTTGAGAGGGGTTGATTGCAACCCTCGTCCGTTGGGACGCCACAACATGGAGTAGGCAAGCGTTGGTCTTGGCCGAACCACGGGATAAACCACTGTGTCATCTCTGTGTTTGATCTCTTGTGGTATTGTGTTTTGTTGTGACTCCTCTCTAGCCACTTGGCAATTATTGCGCTAACTCTTAACAAGTCTTTGTGGCTATAAGTTTCAGTTTTCACAGGATCACCTATTCACCCCCCCCCCCCCTCTAGGTGCTCTCAATTATTCTAGGAGCAAATTGGATGACCTTGCATCAAGTTGTGCTTGATGTAGCCAGCCGTACCGTGGAAGTTAATTCTCCGTTCTACGGGAACTTCACCTTAATTCTGCCCAGTCGAGGTTCTACTCAGTCATGTGCTTTCTCTATGACGGTGTTGGGGACTTGTTCTCAAATGCTATGAATCAAGAACAAGGCAACATAAAAATGTTAAATATCAAAAGCCCTTCGTCCTTCAAATCATTATTCCCCTTCGGATATAACGAATTTAGGACGAAGGTCATGAAGGACATACCTTTATAACCATGATAAAAAAATAGAAAACATTCAAACAAAATACAGAAAGTAACATAATTTCTGTAAACATTATTCTTAATCTATTTCTATTTGTATTACTTGTGTAAACAAAGATAAATTACAAATGTACCTTCGGCTTGAAGGAAAGAAAATACAGGCGTGGCGTAAAAGTGAATGCCAAGTCAGCGTGAACAGTATGTGAATACTGTTCACATATTTATAGGCACGGGTCGCAGCCCATGCAAAATTACATTAATGCCCTTTACATTTATCAATAACTCTATAGTAATTCTTCGAGGTCTAATCTGGCTTTTCATCTTTAAGTCGGTTTCCCTTTCCGCCGTTATGCCGAAGCTCTTCTGCACATAGCTTCGTGATCGTCTTATCCTTCGTCGTGATTGCCGGCTCAGTTAAGCTTCGTCTTAACCATGCCTTTGTATACTCGCAACTTGACTTCGAAGGTACCTGTTCACATATTTCTTTTGGAGAACATAGTCAATTACGTTTTTGAGGACCTTCGGAAGCCGAAGGCCCCCAACAGTAGCCCCTCGCAATAGTAATTTGATGTAAAGATAAATTTATATTGCGAAATGGACGAAGGCTATGAGCCGGAGGTCCGAAAAAACACCTTTCTTTTGCTAGAATAGCAACAGTCATTGACAAGCGGGACCCTCCAGTTTCCGACATAATGGGTGTATAAATACGGGCTCGCCACAATTTATTTGGCACGCTCCCTTGCCACCTGTTTTGCCTGCTCAAATAGCTTTCTACCCACAAATATTTGGTTGCCTCCCTAGTTTTAAGCTTCGGAAGCGAGAGGCAGGAATTCCGAAGGGATGTCTGAGGAGAAGAAGGTTGCTGCCGAAATGAAGCTGAGCCTTTCTGAGGAGAAAAATCTGGGCTTCATCGAATCAATAGCAAAAACAAATACAGAGAAAATTACTAGGGAGATTTTGGAAGGCTTATCTGAAGATACTGGTGAAAGTGATAGTTATGATGCAGACAGTGGGGGTGAGGATTCCGAAGATCGACCATGGCGACCAAGCAATTCAGTCTTCGGAAAATCAACTATTGGGCAAAGTCACCTTGAAAACATGAGGGGGAGATATTTTCGAGATATGTCCATCGTGAGGGCAGATAACGGAGAGAGGACTGTGCCGACTCCCGAAGATAATGAAGTCGTTATCTTCCGAAGCTTTTTTAAAGCTGGGCTACGATTCCCTTTAAACAGGTTTGTGGTAGAAGTTCTGAAAACATATCAGGTTTACCTTCATCAACTTACCCCTGAAGCAATAATAAGAATGGGAATCTTTGTCTGGGCTGTGAAGAGCCAGGGCCTAGAGCCAAGTGCGAAAAGCTTTTGCAATATACATGAATTATTATACGAAACGAAGCCCTGGGGTAAAGAGCAATATCATAACAACTTTGGTTGCTACAGCTTTGGTGCTCGCTCTGGATCAAGCTGTCCCGTGCCAACCTTTCGGAAGAGATGGCCCGGAGAATGGATGAAAGAATGGTTCTATGTAAAAAATGATTTGAAGGTTCGAGAAGATATTAAGGATGTCAGCATGTGCACCATCTGGCAGCGCTTCGGACTCCGGAAACCGAAGGTAGAAATGGATGAAGTAGGTGAAGAATACCAAAGGGCCTTCGGCGTAGTCTGCTCTTTTATTGGAACAAGGGATTTAATACAAGAACACATTGCCTTCAGGGTGTGGCCTCTTGCAGATAATTGGGAAATGCCGAAAGAAACTGTTAAAGAAACTGACGAAGGTGGGCTAGTCAGGCTGAAATATACATTCAAGTACGGAGACAAGTTCGTTGAACCAGATGATGATTGGTTAAAGAGCATTGAGACTGTAAGTGATGAACTTCTTGGGGTATATTCGAAGGCCGAAGACACTGCATTGTCAGCGGCCTTCGGAGGCCGAAAAAATAAAAGACTCAACCGAGTGTTTGATGCAATCGGGTTTGTCTACCCCGACTATCGCTATCCAGTGCGGGGGCAAAAAAGAAAAGGCACAACTTCTGCGAAAGAAACTGCTGTAGCTGCTCCTAGCGAGCCAGCACCGAAGAGAAAAAGGGTAAAGGTTCTCACACACCGACCACGCTATATTGAACCAGCCACGGTGCCTGAGTTTGCCGGTGAGACCTCTTCGGCCACCGAAGCTAAAGAGCCAACCCTGCTGCCAGAAGTCAAAGAAATGGCCGAAGTGCCAGCGACAGAAAAGATGGAAGAACCAAAGACAGAAGAAGTGAAATCATCGGCTGAGAGAGTGAAAATATCAGAAATTTTAAGTCCTTCAGAAGAAATTGAAGCAGCAAAAATTAAAAAGGGGCCAACAGTGACCCCAAAAAGAAAAAGAATGGTTAATGTGTTAGATGTTTTGGAAACAATTAAACTTCCAAGCACAACCCCAAAGAAGACTGCTGAAACTTCTGAGGCGCTTGCTGAAGTATCCGTTGCTGAAGCTCCGAAGCAACAGACTGGAGTTGAAACCGGGCCTTCAGAACCAACCAAGGTAATACCTTTGGAAGCAGAAGAAACAAAAGTTGCAAAGGCAACCGAAAAAATGAAAATGTCAGAGCCAACTCTGGTTGAAGAAATCGATACCGCTGCCCCCGAAGCATCTTCCAAAATATACGATTATATCGTGCGACATGCTTCGGGGAAAAAGTTATCGGAAGAAGAAGTTTTTGAAGCTAATCACTATGCCAAAGAATTGAAATATCCGAAGGGGGCACTAGTGTTCAATGGGATGAACGAAGAAGATTTCCTATACTGCCTCCCAGACAACAAAGAATTATTCGTCTGTCGAGAGATGGCTAGAAGTATGGGATTTCCGAAGCTTGAAGCTGGATTATGCGCTATGACGAAGGACGATCTTGCGGATAGTCTTGCGTACAATAGCCTGAAGGTACGAGAACTGCGCGTTTGGAAATTTTATGATTTGCAACCTATTTTTTTTATTCTTATACTAACTCTTTTACATATAGGGTTTAATACTAAGCAACGTGTTGCGAGCGCAAAAGAATGCCGAAGACGAGAGCTATGAAATTGCTTTCAACAACCTACGATCAGAGGTTATTAAACTGAGAAACGAAGCTCTGGAAAAGGATAAAATTCTGCTTACATTGGTGGACAAGGTAAAAAAGGACGAAGCTGCCTCAAAGGCCCAGGCCGAAGCCCAAAAACGCGAAATTAAAGATCTTCAGAAACAGCTAGCGCGAAATTAAAGATCTTCAGAAACAGCTAGCTAGAGCCAAAGAAGAACGTATACTTGAAGAGACAAAACGAGAGCTTAGTGATCAATGGGCCAATCATTTAGAGATAAGTGTTAAGGAGCTTCGTGCATCCCAGAGAAAATGCTATGTTAAATCCATAGAGTGCGTTAAGAAGATAAAATCCAACTTCGCCAACGTTGGCGCATTTTCTAGTGAAGAGAATTTCTCAAGAGGCAATCCTGAAGGTCTAATGGAATGGATTAGTCACGAAGCAGAGGCCTTCGAGGAAATCCTGAATAGCCGCGGTGACATCTGCGCTTTTTCGGGTGCTAGAGGGATTGCTGCTGTTTTGGAGAGGAAAGGTTGCGAGCATGTAAAATCCTTAGCTCAGTTCGAAGCTACCTTGTCCTCTGAAGACATTAAAGACCCCTCAGCTAAAGCAAGCATGGTCGGCGGAAAATTCTTCACCGATATCTGGGACAACGGCGGCCGAGAAATGGCGCAAGAAATTATTCAAAAGAGTGAAAAGGCATCCACGATGCTAGAAAAGTAGCAGAAGCTGCCGAGAAGAGTACAGAGCCCGAAGGGCAAATAGGTATTAATTAGCGGTTTTTATTATGCTGTAACTTTTAATTCCAGGCTTTGTTCGCGGTTTGTAATAGCCGTATCTTCTCTTCCCTCAGAACCTGCTGAGGCATCTCCGGGCCCCCACCCGAAGGGGGACGATGAAATTAGAAAAATGGTCGAAGCCATTATGGACAAGGTTGTCGACCAGCTACTGAACGAAGCTGCGGAAGTAGTTCTTAAGGAGGATTAAACGCTATTGTAGAAACATTTGGAACGTAACATGTGTAATACATTGTAACTTTGAATGTAATATATATAATCTATTTATAGTTTAATTCTTTACGATGCATGAAATTTTGCATACATACCATTTTTTGAGCCTTCGGCGAAAAAAACACCTTCCCTTCTTTTCATGCTTCGTGAAGAAAATCTTTTCTATATCACAAGAATTTGCTTACTTTTCTGATGAAGAATATCCAAGCTTCGTGAAATATTCTCCGAAGCTATAAAAAAGTTTTGTGTTGCCCTGCTAATGAGGCTACACTTCGTCTCGATTTGTCTTGTGCCTTAGCACGGTTTTCTCCTTTCCAAAATATTCTCCGAAGATCAACATTGTATCCCCTTCTTGTTCCACATGCAATATGCTGTATGATGCTTATGTTGTGCAAAAATGATGTGATGATGTTATGTTATGCAAAATGATATTTGTGCCACAGACATAAGTCCCTGTAATAGAGCACACATACTTTTTATATCAGCGCTGACTTTTCGCTGTAAGCCTCCCTTAGGAGCTTCTTCGCCTTTTACTTTCAGCGGAATCAGCGTTTATTTTTCGCTGTAAGCCTCCCTTAGGAGCTTCTTCGCCTTTTACTTCAGCGGAATCAGCGTTTATTTTTCGCTGTAAGCCTCCCTTAGGAGCTTCTTCGCCTTTTACTTTCAGCGGAATCAGCGTTTATTTTTCGCTGTAGGTTCAGAAAACTTACACTGCGCTCCCTTAGGAACGACTTTTCACTGTTTTGCAGAACTTGCACTGTGTCTGTTAGAACAAATTTTTGATAATACAAAGGTCCTTCATGCCACTATAAATTCGTATGCTTCGGCAACTCAAGCCTATGGAAAGGACATATTTTTATTATGGTAAAAAGACGAAAGTGTTACAAGAAATTAAAAAACGATAAAAGACACTTAAACTTCTCATAATTGCTCCTTATTAACAAAAAGGTAATACTAAATTTAAAAATGCGAAAAAATTGCTGTTGAGGTAGGATATTTATCAATAAATGTGCTTTGGCTCTGGCACAGTGCTATTGACTGTGCGAGCTTCGGACTCCTCTCTGAAGTCTCCTTGAAGGTGATTGTTCTGACTCCCTTCTGGCTACTGTCCTCGCTGCGTCGGCGGTGGTGGTGGAGGATGCTGCCAGGATGCTTGAGGTTGGCTTGCTGAAGCAACAGAAGTTGTGGGGTGGTTGCCTACATATTCTGGAATATAAGGCGAATGATACAAAGCAGTATGCATGACCTGCTTCGGCTGAGTTTGTTGCGCAGCTGCTTCTGCTATCTCCTTCTGCTTCTGAATGGTAACGTGACACATCCTGGTGGTATGGCCCTTATCTTCACCACAGAATAGGCAATAAATTTTTCTTGGCTGATCTCCAAACCTTCCCCTGAAGCCCCTAGCGCCTCTGCCCCTTGGCGCTGACGGCCGAAAAGAACTTTGCTGTTGGCCCGAAGCTTGTGAAGAGTATTGTGGCCTTTGCTGCTGACTCCCTCGATCATCAGTTTGAGTAGAGTTATGAATTGACCTAATGTGCCTCGGGTGAAATCTTCCTCCGAAGCCCCTGGTCATTTCAGAGAACCTGAATGCTTCCTCCCTTCTTTGGCGGAAGTCATTGTCAGCTCGAATGTATTCGTCCATCTTCTGGAGCAACTTCTCCAACGTCTGTGGTGGCTTCCTAGCAAAGTACTGCGCTGAAGGTCCCGGCCGAAGCCCCTTAATCATGGCCTCAATGACAATTTCATTGGGCACTGTTGGCGCTTGTGCCCTCAGACGCAGAAACCTTCGGACGTACGCCTGGAGGTATTCTTCGTGGTCCTGGGTACACTGAAATAAAGCTTGAGCAGTGACTGGCTTCGTCTGAAACCCTTGGAAGCTAGTTATCAGCATATCCTTCAACTTCTGCCAAGAAGTGATTGTCCCTGGCCGAAGAGAAGAGTACCAGGTCTGAGCAACGCTCTTGACAGCCATGACAAAAGATTTTGCCACGACTGCAGTATTGCCACCATACGAAGATATGGTTGCTTCATAGCTCATCAAGAATTGCTTCCGGTCTGTATGACCGTCATACATGGGGAGCTGAGGTGGCTTGTAAGACTGGGGCCATGGTGTAGCCTGCAATTCTGTTGAGAGAGGAGAAGCATCATCGAAAGCAAAGTTTCCATGATGGAAATCTTCATACCAGTCGTCCTCATTGTGGAAGCCTTCCTGATGGAGCTCTCTGCGTGGAGGCCTTCGGCTCTGATCATCTTGAACAAGATGACGAACCTCTTCAGAAGCTTCGTCTATCTGTCTCTGAAGGTCAGCTAGACGAGCCATCTTCTCCTTCTTGCGCTGCACCTGTTGCTGAAGGATCTCTAGGTTTTGGATCTCCTGATCCAAGTCATCTTCCGGAGGTGTTGGACTAACGGCCTTCCTCTTCTGGCTTCGGGCCTCTCTAAGAGAAAGGACGTCCTGATTGGGATCCAGCGGCTGTAAAGTACCAGCCCCTGTCGCTGAAGCTTTTTTCGGCGGCATGACGAAGGTGATGCTTGCCGAAAGTGTTCAAGACTCAAAAAATGGAAGTGAGTTCACCGGAGGTGGGCGCCAATGTTGGGGACTTGTTCTCAAATGCTATGTATCAAGAACAAGGTAACATAAAAATGTTAAATATCAAAAGCCCTTCGTCCTTCAAATCATTATTCCCCTTCGGGTATAACGAATTTAGGACGAAGGTCATGAAGGACATACCTTTATAACCATGATAAAAAAATAGAAAACATTCAAACAAAATACAGAAAGTAACATAATTTCTGTAAACAATATTCTTAATCTATTTCTATTTGTATTACTTGTGTAAACAAAGATAAATTACAAATGTACCTTCGGCTTGAAGGAAAGAAAATACAGGCGTGGCGCAAAAGTGAATGCCAAGTCAGCGTGAACAGTACGGGAATACTGTTCACATATTTATAGGCACGGGTCGCAGCCCATGCAAAATTACATTAATGCCCTTTACATTTATCAATAACTCTATAGTAATTCTTCGAGGTCTAATCTGGCTTTTCATCTTTAAGTCGGTTTCCCTTTCCGCCGTTATGCCGAAGCTCTTCTGCACATAGCTTCGTGATCGTCTTATCCTTCGTCGTGATTGCCGGCTCAGTTAAGCTTCGTCTTAACCATGCCTTTGTATACTCGCAACTTGACTTCGAAGGTACCTGTTCACATATTTCTTTTGGAGAACATAGTCAATTACGTTTTTGAGGACCTTCGGAAGCCGAAGGCCCCCAACAGACGGAGTTACCTCTGAAAAAGATTCCAGTAGTCTGTGAGTATGCAGATGTCTTCCCTGATGAATTGCTAGGAATGCCACCAGACCGGGGTATTGAATTCGCCATCGAGTTGCAACCGGGAACGGCCCCAATTTCCAAGAGGCCCTACCGAATGCCACCCGCTGAGTTGGCAGAATTGAAGAAGCAATTGCAAGAGTTGCTGGATAAGGGATTTATTCGCCCAAGTACTTCGCCTTGGGGATGTCCAGCACTGTTTGTAAAGAAGAAGGATGAAAGCTTGAGGCTGTGTATAGATTACCGCCCTCTTAATGCGGTAACTATCAAGAACAAGTATCCTTTTCCTCGTATTGATGTTCTTTTTGACCAGTTGGTAGGGGCCAAGGTGTTTTCCAAGATCGACCTTCGCTCTGGCTATCATCAGATCAAGATACGAGCAAGCGATATTCCGAAGACGGCATTCTCAACCAGATATGGGCTATATGAATTTTTGGTGATGTCATTCGGGCTGACAAATGCACTAGCATATTTCATGTATCTGATGAATTCTGTTTTCATGCCTGAATTGGACAAGTTCGTAGTGGTTTTCATCGATGATATCTTGGTGTACTCGAAGAACGAAGAAGAACATGCCGGGCATTTGCATGTAGTGCTTCAACGTCTGCGAGAGCACCACCTTTATGCCAAGTTATCCAAGTGTGATTTTTGGCTAAAGGAAATCAAATTCTTGGGTCACACTATCTCTCAGGCTGGAATAGCTGTTGATCCTGATAAAGTGCAAGAGGTGATGAACTGGAAGCCACCAACAATTGTCCGTCAGATTCGGAGTTTTCTGGGATTAGCTGGTTATTACCGAAGATTTATTCCGGATTTCTCTCGAATTGCGAAGCCTATAACTGAGTTGCTGAAGAAAGAAGCCAAATTTGTTTGGAGTCAGAAGTGCGAAGATGCCTTCCATGCATTAAGGCAGCATCTGACCACAACACCAGTATTGGCGCAACCCGACAACAGCAAGCCTTTTGATGTATATTGCGACGCCTCTGGCACCGAGCTAGGTTGTGTCTTGATGCAAGACAACCGAGTCATCGCTTATGCCTCAAGAGCACTCAGGCCTCATGAGCAAAATTATCCCACTCATGACCTTGAGTTGGCAGCAGTGGTTCATGCATTAAAAATGTGGAGGCACTATCAAATGGGAACCCACTGCAACATCTTCACTGATCATAAGAGCCTTAAGTACATCTTTACTCAGGTCGATCTCAACATGAGGCAGAGAAGATGGCTAGAGCTGATCAAGGATTGTGACCTGGAGGTACATTATCACCCAGGAAAAGCTAATGTGGTAGCAGATGCCTTGAGTCGGAAGTTGCAATGCAATTGTATTCTGATGGATTCTCGCATTAACACCTTGTGTGACGAGTTGAGCAAGATGCAAATTGAAGTGATTCCTTCTGGTTCTTTGTCTCACATTTCTGTTGAGCCAGCTTTGCAAGACCAGATTATCATGGCCCAGCTCAGTGACAAGGGAGTGCAAATTATCAAGAAAAATCTCCATCAGAAGGTTGAGAAGTATAATTGTTTCCGCTAAGATGAAAAGGGTGTGTTATGGTTCAAAAGCAGATTGGTGATTCCTAAAGACTAGGACCTCAAGAGGAAAATTTTGGATGAGGCTCATCTCTCCAAATTCTCTATGCATCCGAGAAGCACCAAGATGTACCATGACCTGAAGCCTTTGTATTGGTGGACCAGAATGAAGAGGGAGATAGCCCAATATGTATCAGAATGTGACACCTGTCAGAGGATAAAGGCAAGCCACTTGAAATCAGCTGGAGCTTTGCAACCCCTGTCTATACCTTCGTGGAAATGGGATGACATCAGCATGGATTTCATTGTGGGTCTGCCCAACACCTTTCGTCATCATGATTCGATTTGGGTTATTGTGGACCGACTGACGAAAGTGGCACATTTTCTTCCTGTGCACACCACTGAAAAGGCTTAGAAGTATGCAGAATTGTATATTGACCGGATCGTGTGTTTGCACGGATTACCTCGAACCATTGTTTCTGACCGAGGAGCCCAATTTATTGCCAGATTTTGGGAACAATTGCAAGAGTATTTGGGAACCAAGCTAATCAGGAGTTCAGCTTACCACCCACAGACTGATGGTCAGACGGAAAGGGTAAACCAAATCCTGGAGGATATGCTGAGAGCTTGTGCAATTGATTGTGGCAAGAACTGGGATAAGCACCTCTCCTTGGCAGAGTTTGCTTATAACAATAGTTATCAATCCAGCCTAAGGATGGCACCTTTTGAAGCTCTCTATGGAAGAAGGTGCAGGACACCACTCAATTGGTCTCAACCTGGAGAAAGAGAAGTTTTTGGACCTAACTTAGTGACTGAAGTCGAAAGGAAGGTCAAGCTAATCAGGAAGAATCTAGAAGCTGCTCAGGCCAGGCAGAAGAGTTACCATGATAGAAGAAGGAAACCTCTCCGGTTCGAGGTGGGAAGTTTTGTATACCTCAAGGTATCACCCACCAAGGGAGTGCAGAGGTTTGGGATCAAAGGCAAGCTAGCCCCTCGTTACATTGGACCTTATGAGATCATAGAAGCATGTGGACCTGTGGCATATAAGCTGAAGTTACCTTCAAAGATGTCTGCCATTCACAGTGTATTCCATGTATCTCAGCTGAAGAAGTGTGTTCGATTGCCGACCGAGATCATAGCAGAGCCAGAATTGGAGATAGAGCCAGATCTATCGTACCAAGAGTACCCCTCCAAGGTTCTGGATTGCAAAGAAAGTTCAACTCGGGCTAAATCGATCAAGATGTACAAGGTCCAGTGGAGTAATCACTCAGAGGAAGAAGCTACTTGGGAAACCGAGGAATTCTTGAGATCCAACTTCCCCGATTGCCTACCTAAGGAAGCTGGTATGTAATCACACCCAACCCCCTCCTCCTGCCCTTCGAATCTAATTTTCAAAAATGTGATCTTAATTCAGAATGAAGTAACTATGAAGTAAAATTTAAAAAGGGCTTCCTTCTGAAGTTGCAAAGAGAATGACATTCGAAGAGCAGTTTTACCCTAAAAATGATCATAATCACTCATTTCCTATAAATCTCACCCTTCGCTTCACCCTGGGAGGACTCTGGCCCGAATCTCGGGACGAGATTTCTTTAAGGGGGGAAGGCTGTGACACCCCAGTGTCACCTAGGGTTTCTCTCAAAATGCCAAACCAAGAACCATCATTTTATGTGGACCAAATTAAGCATGAACACCAAATTGACTTAAGAGTAAAGAATCCACCAAGCATATACTTAAAAGTATCATGATCAAAACAAATGGGTCTTTCAAAAAGGTAATAATGTTGCAACCCTAATAAAAACCCTAAGTGAGCCCCATGAGCAAAATTCAAGAAAATAGGGAAAAGGGTATGAAAAATTTAAAATTATGGCTTGGGCCAATCATAAAACTTGAAGTATATTCATTAAGCAACAAGAAAGGTTGAGAAAATCTATAACTTGATGATTTCTTAATCAAAATTTGTCAAACTAATTTTGCTAGATCCTAAATATTATGAACTATCATTTGAAAATAATAAACACTATGCTTTCTGTTCTAATTTTTAGAGTTTAAAATTAAAAACAGAAACTGACTAAACCTTGTTTAATTAAGGAAAATTAGTTTTTCTTCTGTGCCGAACCTAAGAAAATTTGTAGGTATTCAAACCTCTTGTAGACACTGTTTAAAAATAGTAGGAACCCCAGTATTGAACAATATAGTGTAGATATCCAGTCAAAGCTATTTTGCCCAAAACTTAGGAAAAATCAGAAAGGCATTAGAAATTAATGAACAGTGAGTGGAATTATTTTTCCTAGTTTGCTTGAGTAACAAGGAACCTAAGAAAAATAAAGAGACCTTTAGTCCAGATCAGTTTTAAAATAAAATGTTTTATTTAGCATTATTTGAACTGAAAATCAATTATTAGAATTACAAAGCTAGACCCAAAATTGATAATAAAAATTCAGTGGACTTATAACCATCAGAACCCCACTGCAAAAATAATAAACACCTCAGCCCAACATTTTAAGTAAGGAAAATAAATATAAGATGATAATGAGGCATTTTCCAAATAAATCATGAATAACCCCTAATGATGCAATAATGGGCAACCAAAAATTTGCTAAGTCCATAATAAGATAAACCACCAGAAAAAAATGCAAACCTATGAAAAGGAGCAAAATCATACCTATTACTAATAGTTTATAAGAAAGGCCACTTAATCCAATTAATGCATACAACCCCTTCCCTTAAGCAAAAAGATGCCAAACTTCAGAATGATTGCTCTTGCGCAAAACAAAAACTAAGAAAAATAAGGACTCTGTTGTTTGATATTTTTCAAATATAGTGGTAGTAGAAAGCACCTCTTTGGCTAGAAACTTGAGAAAACCATAGTAAAATAACTAAAAGGTATTAATGACTAGAAATTTGTATCAAGTCAAGTTATAGCACCTAAAAGCCAGCAAAAAAGGTTTTAGAGAATTACCCACTGTTAAATAATAGTTGTAGTTCAAAGCACCCCTTCTGCCCTAAATTTTGATAATTTTGTCCAGAGAAAACTATTCACCTTCTGGCCCCCAAATTTTGAGGCAAAGAAATATACACCAGTACCAAGTCACTGTAATTTTTACAGAATTTTTGGAATTTTATTTAAGCAACTTGTAGTTCAAACCCACTCCAAAACATTAAAGAGAATAAAAGAAAAGGGAAGAAGAAATAAACCTCACTCCAATAAGTCTAGCTTGAGTACTTATCAATTCTCACTAAGGCTTAAAAAGAATTCAGTGGAACCCCAAAAATAAACCTACCACTTACCTTAGCTAAATTTTGACCCAATTTACCAAGTATACCACCCAAGGGTCTTACATAAGTAAAGTTAACCTTGTCTAACTCAAGTAGATCATACACCGTCAAAAAGTTATAATTTCTAAAGCACCTATCATATCATGCATGTATCTTATGCATTGCATTCATTAGATTGTAATCTTGCCGACGGAGAGTACGTGCTCATCCCCGAGCAAGGATCTGTCCAAGAGGAGGACCAGGAGCAAGCTTCCGAGGCTGCTGTTGAGGATCTTCCCGCAGCCCCAGCAATTGAAGGCAAACCCCGGTTTATATGCATAACTGTATTATTATATGCTACTTTACTACACTTAATGCTTGTAGGATTGTAATATGCACTTAAGTGTAGGAGTTGCTTGAAACCTCTAGTTGCATGAACTTAGGATTCCTTTTTGAGATGAATACTAGTATGCTAGGTCGAGTAGCTGCTTGCTAATCAGGATCTCGGTAGAAGTCGAGTGATTTTTCTAGCACTCGCGCGAGGTTAGGAATTGATTGTATTCATCTTGACAACGGGATCTATGTTAGTCCATGGACTTGGATCCAGGGAGGATGCCTTGTCCATGAGACGGGAAAAAGGAATTAAGGATTAATGTGTGGATACCTGAGTCAAGCTTTTGAACGTACTAAGCACATGCCGGGAAAAATGGTAACCGGTAAACCTAGTACCTGAGTGAAGCCGGGCGCGGACTTTATCCCTCATGCGACCTGAGACTGGGTCTCCCATGCTAGCTATGGTGGGTACAAGTGCGGTCACTGCACGGCGGCAGCCGGGGTCAGTGGAGCATTGTATGCCAAGGCGGTGAGGCCTGGACACGAACGGGGAATCAATGGGGACGGTTGTCATGTGTGGGGTCGGAGTACCCTGACATGCCGTGTGTTTAGGTTTACCTTGCAAGGTTAAAACTCGATTCGAATCGTCTGCTTCTCGCAGCTAATGAGACTGCTTGACCCCTTGTACTGCATCGAGTAAGAAGTGAAATGAGGTTACATGAGATAACTTGTTGATTGAACTAAATGCTTGTCACCATGTATGCTTAGAAGGAGCAAATCTAGCTAAGTTAATGAGGATAGAATTTGAAGAGCTAAAAATTAATTTTAGAAACAACTAGTGCTTTTGGCAAACCAAACCCCTCAGCCAAACAGCTGCATAGTCTAGAGGTAGAGGAGTAGACTCCTCACACCGGTTAAGTCTAGCTGAGTATTAATATACTCAGCCTTGCTTGTG
This sequence comes from Zea mays, assembly GCF_902167145.1. NCBI lineage: Eukaryota > Viridiplantae > Streptophyta > Magnoliopsida > Poales > Poaceae > Zea > Zea mays. The sequence goes on along the minus strand of NC_050097.1, from coordinate 203,214,426 downwards.
GCATAATTTTTGCAGGTACCATTCAGGAAATGGTTGATGGTGTGACTTGGCCTACCACCCTGCCACCGGGTTGGACGGTCGAGTGGGATGTTGCTCCGGCAGGAGAGGAGCACGAGGAGTAGTGGGCTAGGCCTTGCCCATTTCCTCGATACGGACGACATCGATTATCCGCTGCACTTTATTTTGTGAACTCTTATTTGCTACTCAAAAACTCCGATCTATGTAATAATTTAGCACTTAATTTGAGGTTTCCTGTTTTATTGTAATTCTTCTGTGACTCACCTTCGAGTAAGTGGCTCTATCAGACTAGATCTGAGGGACTGACGGGTTATTCCGATTTAAGTGTGTTACGGCCCCTGAGGCATGACTTAGGCACTTAAGCTGGAATAATCCGGGTGGTTCCGCCACATTTATCTTGTTGATTTCTGTCGGGGACCATAATTAGGGGTACCCTCAAGACGCCTAATTCTCAGCTGGTAACCCCCATCAGCATAAAGCTGCAAAGGCCTGATGGGCACGATTAAGTCAGGGATCAGTCCACACGAGTGACTCGATCACGCTTCACCCGAGCCTAACCTCGGCCGAAGGCAGCCGACCTCGAGAGACTTCCGTCTCGCCCGAGGCCCCCTTTTTATGGCGGACACATCACCGGCTTGCCCAAGGTCTTGGCTTCGCTCAGAAGCAACCTTGACTAAATCACCACACCGACTGACCAAATTGCAGGGGCACTTAACGCAAAGGCGGCCTGACACCTCTATCCTGACACGCGCCCCCGGCAGAGCCGAGGTGACCGCCGTCACTCCACCGCTCCACTGGCCAGTCTGTCAGAAGGACAGCGCCGCCTGCGCCACTCCGACTGCAGTGCCACTCGACAGAGTGAGTCTGACAGGCAATCAGGCCTTGCCAAGGGCGCCACGACGAACTCCGCTCCACCCGACCCCAGGGCTCGGACTCGGGCAAAGACCCGGAAGACGGCGAACTCCGCTCCGCCCGACCCCAGGGCTCGGACTCGGGCAAAGACCCGGAAGACGGCGAACTCCGCTCCGCCCGACCCCAGGGCTCGGACTCGGGCTAAGACCCGGAAGACGGCGAACTCCGCTCCGCCCGACCCCAGGGCTCGGACTCGGGCTAAGACCCGGAAGACGGCGAACTCCGCTCCGCCCGACCCCAGGGCTCGGACTCGGGCTAAGACCCGGAAGACGGCGAACTCCGCTCCGCCCGACCCCAGGGCTCGGACTCGGGCAAAGACCCGGAAGACGGCGAACTCCGCTCCGCCCGACCCCAGGGCTCGGACTCGGGCTAAGACCCGGAAGACGGCGAACTCCGCTCCGCCCGACCCCAGGGCTCGGACTCGGGCTAAGACCCGGAAGACGGCGAACTCCGCTCCGCCCGACCCCAGGGCTCGGACTCCGCCCTGGCCTCGGCCGAACGACCTCCGCCTCGCCCGACCCCTTGGCTCGGGCTCGGCCACGGCAACTGAAGGCAAGACTCAACCTCGGCTTCGGAGGAAACCCCACGTCGCCCTGCCTAGAGCACAGACTGCCACGTCAACAGGAGACGTCATCGTCATCCTACCCCGAATCGACTCGGGTCACGGAGAACAAGACCGGCGTCTCGTCCGGCCAGCTCTGCCAGAGGGGCAATGATGGCGCTCCACAAGCTCTATGACGACAGCGGCCCCCAGCTCTCTTACGGAAGCAGGACAACGTCAGCAGGGACTCGACCGCTCCAACAGCTGTCCCTCCATCAGGCTCCGCCGCACCTCCGACAGCCACGACATCACGCCAGCAGGATGCCCAGATCTCTCCGGCTGCCACATCAGCATGTACCTAGGGCGCTAGCTCTCCCTCCGCTAGACACGTAGCGATCTGCTACATCCCCATTGTACACCTGGGTCCTCTCCTTACGACTATAAAAGGAAGGACCAGGGCCTTCTCAGAGAAGGTGGGCCGCGCGGGACCGAGGACGGGATAGGCGCTCTCTTGGGGCCGCTCGCTTCCCTCACCCGCGTGGACGCTTGTAACCCCCCTACTGCAAGCGCACCTGACCTGGGCGCGGGACGAACACGAAGGCCGCGGGACTTCCACCTCTCTCACGCTCGGCTCCGGCCGCCTCGCCTCTCCCCCCTCCGCGCTCGCCCACGCGCTCGACCCATCTGGGCTGGGGCACGCAGCACACTCACTCGTCGGCTTAGGGACCCCCCTGTCTCGAAACGCCAACAGTTGGCGCGCCAGGTAGGGGCCTGCTGCGTGCTGACGAACAGCTCCCCGTCAAGCTCCAGATGGGCAGTCTCCAGCAACCTCTCCGGCCCGGGACGGTGCTTCGTTTCGGGACTCTCGAGTTCATGTCCTTCGACGGCAGCTACGACATGACGCTTCTTCCACCGCCGCGCGACTACGACAATGGCGGCCGACAACCCGCCCGCCGGCGGCGGAATCGACGACGTCTACCCCGCGTGGTGGAAAAGCAACATTCGGGCTCGCTCCGTTCTCTCCCCCACCAACGGAGGAGGAGGCGGGGCCGTCAAGGCCAGACGGGAGGCCACGCTTCGCCGGCCGTCGAGCGAATCGACGCCCCCGACGCCCCGACGGAAGGCACGCCGGACATCGACCTCGCGTTCAAGACGGAGGCAAGCGCCGTCCCCCCGCGGCACGATGACCCCGAGCAAGAAGACGACGCCGGCGCGCTCGCGGAAAGCCTGCAGGACGTCGCCCTCGAACCAGAGATGACGGCGCAATCAGTCCCCGATGTGACTACGTCGCTCCTCGTCGACCAAAAGGTAACGACTAACTCCCATCTTGCGTCATTTCGACTCGGCATCAACCCGCCAAACGACCTCGTTTTGGCGGGCGCCCTCATTGAGGCGAGTGCAACCCCACTGAGGTTCTGTATGCGGTCGCCTTGGGACCGACTGACGGACGTCTCGACCTACGGGCCCTCTGGGTCCGAGGAAGATGACGACCCCAGCATCGATTGGGATTTCTCCGGACTTGGCAACCCCAGTGCCGTGCGGGACTTCATGGCCGCATGTGACTACTGTCTGTCCGACTGTTCCGATGGAAGCCGCAGCCTTGGCGACGAGAGCTGCGGCCCAAGCCGCGATTGTTTCCACATCGAGCTAGGGAATCCCACCGAAGGCAACCATCTTGGCATGCCGGAGGATGGTGATCTCCCTAGGCCGGTGCCTCGCGCCGACATCCCACGGGAGCTAGCTGTGGTCCCCGCTCCGGCGGGGGGGTTACGACCCACAACTCGAGCGAGTCCGCGAGGCACAGGCCAGGCTCAACGAGGGAACAGGAGCACTTGAGCCGATCCGTCGAGACGTCGGACAGGCATGGGTGGGCCAACCCCTGGCCGGGGAAATACGTCATCTGCCCCAAGGTCCCCAGCACCGCGTCGCCAATGACGTCAGGATCAGGCCGCCGCCCGCATCCAGCGGGGTCGGTCAGAACCTGGCAACTGCAGCAATGCTCATCCGCGCGATGCCGGAGCCGTCAACCACCGAGGGTCGGCGAATCCAGGGAGAACTCAAGAATCTCCTGGAAGGCGCTGCGGCCCGGCGGGCCGAGAGCACTGCATCCCGGAGGCAAGGATATCCCTCGGAACCTCATGCCGCGACTTCCCGATTCTTGCGGGAGGCCTCGGTCTACACCGGGCGCACGCGCAACACCGCGCCTGCGGCCCCGGGCCACCTCAGCAACGAGCACCATCGGCGCGACCGTCGTGCTCACCTCGATGAAAGGGTGCGCCGAGGCTACCACCCCAGGCGTGGGGGACGCTACGACAGCGGGGAGGATCGGAGTCCTTCGCCCGAGCCACCCGGTCCGCAGGCTTTCAGTCGGGCCATCCGACGGGCGCCATTCCCGACCCGGTTCCGACCCCCGACTACTATCACAAAGTACTCGGGGGAAACGAGACCGGAACTGTGGCTCGCGGACTACCGCCTTGCCTGCCAACTGGGTGGAACGGACGACGACAACCTCATCATCCGCAACCTCCCCCTGTTCTTCTCCGACACTGCTCGCGCCTGGTTGGAGCACCTGCCTCCGGGGCAGATTTCCAACTGGGACGACTTGGTCCAAGCCTTCGCTGGCAATTTCCAGGGCACATACGTGCGCCCCGGGAATTCCTGGGACCTTCGAAGCTGCCGGCAACAGCCGGGGGAGTCGCTCCGGGACTACATCCGGCGATTCTCGAAGCAGCGCACCGAGCTGCCCAACATCACCGACTCGGGTGTCATCGGCGCGTTCCTCGCCGGCACCACTTGCCGCGACCTGGTGAGCAAGCTGGGTCGCAAAACCCCCACCAGGGCGAGCGAGCTGATGGACATCGCCACCAAGTTCGCCTCTGGCCAGGAGGCAGTCGAGGCTATCTTCCGAAAGGACAAGCAGCCCCAGGGCCGCCCATCGGAAGAAGCCCCCGAGGCGTCTGCTCCGCGCGGCGCCAAGAAGAAAGGCAAGAAGAAGTCGCAATCGAAACGCGACGCCGCCGACGCGGACCTTGTCGCTGCCGCCGAGTATAAGAACCCTCGGAAGCCCCCCCGGAGGTGCAAACCTCTTCGACAAGATGCTCAAGGAGCCGTGCCCCTACCATCAGGGGCCCGTCAAGCACACCCTCGAGGAGTGCGTCATGCTTCGGCGTCATTTCCACAGGGCCGGGCCACCCGCCGAGGGTGGCAGGGCCCACGACGACGACAAGAACGAAGATCACCCAGTAGGGGGGTTCCCCGAGGTCCGCGACTGCTACATGATCTATGGAGGGCATGCGGCGAGTACCTCGGCTCGGCACCACAAGCAAGAGCGCCGGGAGGTCTGCTCGGTGAAGGTGGCGGTGCCAGTCTACCTAGACTGGTCCGACAAGCCCATCACTTTCGACCGGGCCGACCACCCCGACCATGTGCCAAGCCCGGGGAAATACCCGCTCGTCGTCGACCCCGTTGTCGGCGATGTCAGGCTCACCAAGGTCCTGATGGACGGGGGCAGCTGCCTCAACATCATCTACGCCGAGACCCTCAAGCTCCTGCGCGTCGATCCGTCCTCCGTCCGAGCAGGCGCTGCGCCCTTCCACGGGATCATCCCTGGGAAGCGCGTCCAGCCCCTCGGGCGACTCGACCTCCCAGTCTGCTTCGGGACACCCTCCAACTTCCGAAGGGAGACCCTGACGTTCGAAGTGGTCGGGTTCCGAGGAACCTACCACGCCGTGCTAGGGAGGCCATGCTACGCGAAGTTCATGGCCGTCCCCAACTACACCTACCTGAAGCTCAAGATGCCGGGCCCCAACGGGGTCATCACTGTCGGCCCCACGTACAAACACGCGTTCGAATGCGACGTGGAGTGCGTGGAGTACGCCGAGGCCCTCATCGCCGACCTGGAAAACCTCTCCAAGGAGGTCCTAGACGTGAAGCGCCATGCCGGCAACTTTGAGCCAGCGGAGACGGTCAAGGCCGTCCCCCTCGACCCCAGTGGCGACACCACCAAGCAGATCCGGATCGGCTCCGGGCTCGACCCCAAATAGGAAGCAGTGCTCGTCGACTTTCTCCGCGCGAACGCCGACGTCTTTGCGTGGAGTCCCTCGGACATGCCCGGCATACCGAGGGATGTCACCGAGCACTCGCTGGATATTCAGGCCGGAGCCCGACCCGTCAGACAGCCTCTGCGCCGATTCGACGAGGAGAAGCGCAGAGCGATTGGCGAAGAGATCCACAAGCTAATGGCGGCAGGGTTCATCAAAGAGGTATTCCATCCCGAATGGCTTGCCAACCCTGTGCTTGTGAGGAAGAAAGGGGGGAAATGGCGGATGTGTGTAGACTACACTGGTCTCAACAAAGCATGTCCGAAGGTTCCCTACCCTCTGCCTCGCATCGACCAAATCGTGGATTCCACTGCTGGGTGCGAAACCCTGTCCTTCCTCGATGCCTACTCAGGGTATCACCAGATCCGAATGAAAGAGTCCGACCAGCTCGCGACTTCTTTCATCACGCCGTTCGGCATGTACTGCTATGTCACCATGCCGTTCGGCTTGAGGAACGCAGGTGCGACGTACCAGCGGTGCATGAACCATGTGTTCGGCGAACACATCGGTCGCACGGTCGAGGCCTACGTCGATGACATCGTAGTCAAGACTCGGAAGGCTTCCGACCTCCTCTCCGACCTTGAAGTGACATTCCGGTGTCTCAAGGCGAAAGGAGTCAAGCTTAATCCTGAGAAGTGTGTCTTCGGGGTGCCCCGAGGCATGCTCCTAGGGTTCATCGTCTCTGAGCGAGGCATCGAGGCCAACCCGGAGAAGATCGCGGCCATCACCAGCATGGGGCCCATCAAGGACTTAAAAGGGGTACAGAGGGTCATGGGATGCCTCGCGGCCCTGAGCCGCTTCATCTCACGCCTCGGCGAAAGAGGTCTGCCTTTGTACCGCCTCTTAAGGAAAGCCGAGCGTTTCGTTTGGACCCCTGAGGCCGAGGAAGCCCTCGGCAACCTAAAGGCGCTCCTTACAAAGGCGCCAGTCTTGGTGCCCCCGGCGGATGGAGAAGCCCTCTTGGTCTACGTCGCCGCGACCACTCAGGTGGTTAGCGCCGCGATCGTGGTCGAGAGGCAGGAGGAAGGGCATGCATTGCCCGTTCAAAGGCCGGTCTACTTCGTCAGCGAAGTGCTGTCCGAGACCAAGATCCGCTACCCACAAGTTCAAAAGCTGCTGTATGCTGTGATCCTGACAAGGCGGAAGCTACGACACTACTTCGAGTCCCATCCGGTGACTGTGGTGTCATCCTCCCCCCTGGGGGAGATCATCCAGTGCTGAGAGGCCTCGGGCAGGATCGCAAAGTGGGCAGTGGAGATCATGGGCGAAACGCTCTCGTTCGCCCCTCGGAAGGCCATCAAGTCCCAAGTGTTGGCGGATTTCGTGGCTGAATGGGTCGACACCCAGTTGCCAACGGCTCCGATCCAACCGGAGCTCTGGACCATGTTTTTCGACGGGTCGCTGATGAAGACAGGAGCCGGCGCGGGCCTGCTCTTCATCTCGCCCCTCGGGAAGCACTTGCGCTACGTGCTGCGCCTCCACTTCCCGGCGTCCAACAATGTGGCCGAATACGAAGCTCTGGTCAACGGATTGCGGATCGCCATCGAGCTAGGGGTCAGACACCTCGACGCCCGCGGTGATTCGCAGCTCGTCATCGACCAAGTCATGAAGAACTCCCACTGCCGCGACCCAAAGATGGAGGCCTACTGCGACGAGGTCCGGCGCCTGGAAGACAAGTTCTTCGGGCTCGAGCTCAACCACATCGCTCGGCGCTACAACGAAACCGCAGACGAGCTGGCGAAGATAGCCTCGGGGCGAACGACAGTCCCCCCGGACGTCTTCTCCCGGGATCTGCATCAACCCTCCGTCAAGCTCGACGATGCGCCCGAGCCCGAGGTACCCTCGGCTCAGCCCGAGGTACCCTCGGCTCAGCCCGAGCCAACCTCGGCCCGGCCCGAGGTACCCTCGGCCCCCGAGGGCGGGGCATTGAACGTCGAGGAAGGGCAGAGCGGGGCCACGCCAGACCAAGATTGGCAGGCCCCGTACCTGCAATATCTCCGCCGAGGAGAGCTACCCCTCGACCAAGCCGAGGCTCGGCGGGTAGCGCGACGCGCCAAGTCATTCGTCTTGCTGGGCGACGAAGAGGAGCTCTACCATCGCAGCCCCTCGGGCATCCTCCAGCGATGCATCTCCATCGCCGAAGGTCGGGAACTGCTGCAAGAAGTACACTCGGGGGCTTGCGGCCACCACGCAGCACCCCGAGCCCTTGTTGGAAATGCTTTCCGGCAAGGCTTCTACTGGCCAACGGCGGTGGCTGACGCCACTAGAATTGTCCGCACCTGCGAAGGGTGCCAATTCTATGCGAAGCGGACACATCTGCCCGCTCAGGCTCTGCAGACAATACCCATCACCTGGCCCTTCGCTGTATGGGGTCTGGACCTCGTCGGCCCCTTGCAGAAGGCGCCCGGGGGCTACACGCACCTGCTGGTCGCCATCGACAAATTCTCCAAGTGGATCGAGGTCCGACCTCTGAACAGCATCAGGTCCGAACAGGCGGTGGCATTCTTCACCAACATCATCCATCGCTTCGGGGTCCCAAACTCCATCATCACCGACAATGGCACCCAGTTCACCGGCAAAAAATTCTTGGATTTTTGCGAGGATCACCATATCCGGGTGGACTGGGCCGCCGTGGCTCATCCCATGTCGAATGGGCAAGTAGAGCGTGCCAACGGCATAATTCTACAAGGGCTCAAGCCTCGGATCTACAACGACCTCAACAAGTTCGGCAGGCGATGGATGAAGGAACTCCCCTCGGTGGTCTGGAGCCTAAGGACGACGCCGAGTCGTGCCACGGGCTTCACGCCGTTTTTCCTGGTCTACGGGGCTGAAGCTATCCTGCCCACTGACCTGGAATACGGCTCCCCAAGGGCGAGGGCCTACACCGAGCAAAGCAACCAAGCCAGCCGAGAGGAATCGCTGGACCAGTTGGAGGAAGCTCGGGACAGGGCCTTACTACACTCGGCGCGGTACCAACAGTCCCTGCGACGTTACCACGCCCGAGGGGTCCGGTCCCGAGAACTCCAGGTGGGCGACCTGGTGCTTCGGCTGCGACAAGACGCCCGAGGGAGGCACAAGCTCACGCCCCCCTGGGAAGGGCCGTTCGTCATCGCCAAAGTTCTGAAGCCCGGAACATACAAGCTGGCCAACAATCAAGGCGAAATCTACGGCAACGCTTGGAACATCAAACAGCTACGTCGCTTCTACCCTTAAGATGTTTTCAAGTTGTTCATATACCTCGCGCCTACGCAAAGTTTAGTTGTCAAGGAAGGGTCGGCCTAGCCTCGGCAAGGCCCGACCCTCCCTCGGGGGCTAAAAGGGGGGAGACCCCCTCTGCGTCGAATTTTTTCCTCGAAAAAGGACCTCTTTTTAGCAGGATTTCTTCCGTGCTTCTTGACTACTTTGGAAAGCGGATCCTGGAAACGACGAGGTACACGTAAGCAGCCAAGGCTGACCGAGCCGAGGGACTCCTACGCCTCCGGGATACGGATACCTCACTCGTCTCCTTCTGCGATAAGTAACTTGCGCTCGGATAAAGCGACTCCGTGGACCGAACGAGTCATCACGTTCGGAAGCTCTCCCGCCGAAGCAGTCCTTCAAGCTTTCTCGACTAAATCGGGGACAGGGCCTCATGGACGGGTGAAAGTACGCGTAAGCGGCAAGGCCGACCGAGCCGAGGAATTCCCACGCCTCTGGGATACGGATACCTCACTCGTCCCTTCCGCGAAAAGCAACTCTCACACAAACATCCCTATTACCGACAGAGTCCAGAGGCTCGAAACAAGAGGAAAAAAGGACGCAGCTTCGCAAGCGCGGCGAGGGCGTGTTCTTCTGGCCTCGGCGGCCGCAGAAAACACACGCTACAAGACGATCTGATCCTGCAGGCTCGGGTCTTCACGCCGAAGGGAGCCGTAGCACCCTCGGCATCGACGACGTCTACAACAAAGCCCGACCCAGCCTCGGGCGGCACCGAGGTCCAGGGGCTCCTCTGGGAATCCGGCCCGAGCAGGCGGCTCAACCGGTTACCCCTGGGGCCTCGGGCAACCGGCTTCCAAGGGCGCTAGCCCGATCCGAGGCCTCGACTGACCGACTTGGGCGTCGGCTCCGCTGACGGGCAACACGGCTAGGCTCCGGCCAACCAGGTTCCCCATTCTCGAGTCAACTCCGCCTCTGTTCATACTGATATCGCTACCCCCGGCCTCGATCCTCCAAAGGGCGGCCGAGGGGTCTCTTCAACTAAGCTAGAGGAGCCTCACATAACAAGGCCGAACGGGCCGAGGGATTCCTACGCCTCCGGGATACGGATACCTCACCCGTCACCTTGACACAGGGGCAACTCATGCTTGGTAAAGCGGTTCAGATAATCAAACAGGCGAGACTTAGTGCTCGGAAATGAGGAAAAAACACGGCTCCGTGCCGAAATTACATACACGTTCAGGCCTCGACAGCCACAATGAACGAACTCACTGGCATCCAAGGTGCCATCACAAACGGGACTCCGGTTCCGTCCCCGAGGGTATGAGCGACCTCGGGCCTGCGGGGCGACGACCTCTGCAGCGGCAGCCATGGCCCCGGGTGAACGCAGTCACCGGAAGGCTCTTGTTCGCGGTCCCACTCAAGGGATGCGAACAAGCCATCAAAGCCAAAGAGCGGGCCGCCTCCAAGCGCTCCGGTAGATCCTCGCTGCCGTCCTCGCCCCGAACGCGAGGGGGAAGACGGAATGTTGCGTCCTAGCTGGACAGCAACAGTTCGCCTTCCCCGGCATGACTGGAGGACGACTCCGTCGTAGCGCGGGAGGACGATTGCCACCACCAGAAGCTGGAAGAGGAGGTGGTTCGCCGACCCGCACGCGAGGTAGAGCCCCGGCTCGCCTCGGCCCCCGCCCCAGCGAGGATGACGAACGCACCCGACGCTGAGGGCGGGACCGCAGCCTGGTCTGTCTCTCCCCATCCAGGAGCTGGAGGTCACCGTCTTGGGTGGCCACCGGCGGAAGGGAGCAACCAGGCTGCCTGATGAAAATCCTTGAAGCCGAACGATGGCTGAGAGGTACCAACTCCCATGGAGTTGCGTTCCTCCAACGAGGAGGCGGAAAGGCGGCGGATACCCCCCATCCGGGGGCTTGGAAGACGGGAAGACCCGACGCTTAAGGGAGGAAGAAGACATGGTTGCCTTACGAAAGGAGCCTCCCTCCTTTTAAAGGCAACTCCCCCTACGTGCGCCCCCAGGCGCCGCGGGCCGAGTCTTCTCCAACACGCTCCAAGGCCCTCCCCTGCGACTCGGGGGCTGGGTCCCGCATGTCATGAAAGCCGGCTCAGGGCAGAAGAAGCCAAACCGCCGCGCATGGTGCGCACGACCGTCCAGCGGTTACAGGCGACCCCCCATTTCTGCCCAGACCAACGGGCAGAAGGGGCGGGCAGCCATGCAGGCGGCATGCAACCACGCCAGATGGACGCGCTTCTCCGACTTCTGACACGCCAGCTTGGAACCCAGGCCCACGCGTCGAGCAACCGGCACGCCAGTTGCTGCATGCAAGCAACCGCACCGCCACTTGTGCCACCATCGCGCCTCTTCGGTTGCGAAGCCTGTGCCACGACTCGAGGCGACCCAACAGCGCCAGACTGGCGCGTCGGTCAAAGCGACCGAAAGTGGGCCGGCAGTAATGGCGGTGGCAGGAGGGCGGGCGCAGCGGTCACGTCGTCAGCCAGGCTCACGTCCCATCCTGAGACAGCAAGAGAGCCTCCTCTCACGGCGTGAAGACGGTGCACCCGTGACCCGTTCCTCGAACGGATCGCACACGCGTAGCGGCCGCCCCGCCAACCACTCGCCCCGTCGCATTAACTCCGCGGCGGGACACGCGGCGCTTCTGGCAGGAGGAGCACGCGACGCTTCACCTTTGCCTTAATAACCGCGTCAAAAAAAGGTACGCCACGTCGTCTGATTTCGTATCCTTTTCCGTTTTCCTCTTTCTCTATCTCTTGCGACAGGGACCGGGGAAGGGGGATACCCCGAGAGGGATCCTTCTCCGCGAAGGAACCGGGCTCCGAGCCCCCCATTACTGATCAGGGGTTCGAAGGCTGGCCCCCCAAGGGTTCAACAGCCGCCTCAGATCGCGTGGGCCCGACACCCACTACTGGTCAGGGGTTCGAAGGCCAGCCCTCCGAAGGGCTCCATGGCCGCCTCAGGCTACTCGGGCTCCGCGCCCATTACTGATCAGGGGTTCGAAGGCTGGCCCCCGAAGGGTTCACAGTCGCCTCAGACACCGAGCGAGGGATGACCAGGGGTACGTTCGATACATAACCGAGGCTCGGGCTGCGCTCCTGAGGTACCCTAGGACATATCCGAGACCAGCGGGAACGATCTTGTAACGGAATCCCATCGGAGGGAGGCATCGAGCCCTCGGACCCCGTCGCCAGGGGACCGGGTCCGGCAAGTCACCCGCAGGTACTTTTGGGCGTGCCTCTGGGCCCCTAGCCGACCCCCAACGAACGGGGCACGGACGTCCACTCGGATTACCCGCTTGCAGCTCACCGGAGACACCATGTTCGGTGCCCATCGAGGGTAACATGGCGCACTCCCCCCCTCCTCCTTGCGGAAAGGCGACGTAGGGGCGTATGTAAAAAGCCGAGTCTGTCCCTGATCGTCCTCTCGCCCTGTGCAGAGGTTCGGGGGCTGCTCTCGCAAAAACCGGCTCCGGCCAAATCGTTGACAGCGTCAACATACCAGCCCGAGAGCTTGGGCCCCGACTGTGCACCCGGGCTACGGCCAGTTCGCATGAGGGAACGACCAGACCAGCCGAAGCGTAAAGCGAAGCATTAAGACCTCGAAGGAGTGTAACCACTCCTCCGAGGCCTCGGGGGCTACACCCGGCGGGTGCGCTCGCGCGCACCCACCGGAACGAAATGCAACCGAGAAAGGCTGGTCCCCTTGCAAAAAAGTGCGACGAAAGCCTCCAAGCGAGTGCTCACACTCCCTTCGAGGCTCGGGGGCTACTGTCGGGGACCATAATTAGGGGTACCCTCAAGACGCCTAATTCTCAGCTGGTAACCCCCATCAGCATAAAGCTGCAAAGGCCTGATGGGCACGATTAAGTCAGGGATCAGTCCACACGAGTGACTCGATCACGCTTCACCCGAGCCTAACCTCGGCCGAAGGCAGCCGACCTCGAGAGACTTCCGTCTCGCCCGAGGCCCCCTTTTTATGGCGGACACATCACCGGCTTGCCCAAGGTCTTGGCTTCGCTCAGAAGCAACCTTGACTAAATCACCACACCGACTGACCAAATTGCAGGGGCACTTAACGCAAAGGCGGCCTGACACCTCTATCCTGACACGCGCCCCCGGCAGAGCCGAGGTGACCGCCGTCACTCCACCGCTCCACTGGCCAGTCTGTCAGAAGGACAGCGCCGCCTGCGCCACTCCGACTGCAGTGCCACTCGACAGGGTGAGTCTGACAGGCAATCAGGCCTTGCCAAGGGCGCCACGACGAACTCCGCTCCACCCGACCCCAGGGCTCGGACTCGGGCAAAGACCCGGAAGACGGCGAACTCCGCTCCGCCCGACCCCAGGGCTCGGACTCGGGCAAAGACCCGGAAGACGGCGAACTCCGCTCCGCCCGACCCCAGGGCTCGGACTCGGGCTAAGACCCGGAAGACGGCGAACTTCGCTCCGCCCAACCCCAGGGCTCGGACTCGGGCTAAGACCCGGAAGACGGCGAACTCCGCTCCGCCCGACCCCAGGGCTCGGACTCGGGCTAAGACCCGGAAGACGGCGAACTCCGCTCCGCCCGACCCCAGGGCTCGGACTCGGGCAAAGACCCGGAAGACGGCGAACTCCGCTCCGCCCGACCCCAGGGCTCGGACTCGGGCTAAGACCCGGAAGACGGCGAACTCCGCTCCGCCCGACCCTAGGGCTCGGACTCGGGCTAAGACCCGGAAGACGGCGAACTCCGCTCCGCCCGACCCCAGGGCTCGGACTCCGCCCTGGCCTCGGCCGAACGACCTCCGCCTCGCCCGACCCCTTGGCTCGGGCTCGGCCACGGCAACTGAAGGCAAGACTCAACCTCGGCTTCGGAGGAAACCCCACGTCGCCCTGCCTAGAGCACAGACCGCCACGTCAACAGGAGACGTCATCGTCATCCTACCCCGAATCGACTCGGGTCACGGAGAACAAGACCGGCGTCTCGTCCGGCCAGCTCCGCCAGAGGGGCAATGATGGCGCTCCACAAGCTCTATGACGACAGCGGCCCCCAGCTCTCTTACGGAAGCAGGACAACGTCAACAGGGACTCGACCGCTCCAACAGCTGTCCCTCCATCAGGCTCCGCCGCACCTCCGACAGCCACGACATCACGCCAGCAGGATGCCCAGATCTCTCCGGCTGCCACATCGGCATGTACCTAGGGCGCTAGCTCTCCCTCCGCTAGACACGTAGCGATCTGCTACATCCCCATTGTACACCTGGGTCCTCTCCTTACGACTATAAAAGGAAGGACCAGGGCCTTCTCAGAGAAGGTGGGCCGCGCAGGACCGAGGACGGGATAGGCGCTCTCTTGGGGCCGCTCGCTTCCCTCACCCGCGTGGACGCTTGTAACCCCCCTACTACAAGCGCACCTGACCTGGGCGCGGGACGAACACGAAGGCCGCGGGACTTCCACCTCTCTCACGCTCGGCTCCGGCCGCCTCGCCTCTCCCCCCTCCGCGCTCGCCCACGCGCTCGACCCATCTGGGCTGGGGCACGCAGCACACTCACTCGTCGGCTTAGGGACCCCCCTGTCTCGAAACGCCGACAATTTCACAACAAGTAAAGTGATGCCTGAGACTTGTTTAGTGGCAAAGTCCGACAAGGGTTGGCTATGGCATCGCCGGCTAGCCCTTGTCGGTATGAGGAATTTGGCCAAACTTCAAAAGGATAATCACATCATTGGACTAACAAATGTTGTATTTGAGAAAGATAGGGTTTGTGGCGCATGCCAAGCAGGAAAGCAACATGGAGTCCCACATCAATCAAAGAATGTGGTCACAACAAAGAGGCCATTGGAGCTTCTTCACATGGACCTCTTCGGACCTGTGGCTTACATTAGCATTGGTGGTGGTAAGTATGGTTTAGTCATTGTTGATGATTTTTCTCGATTCACCTGGGTTTTCTTTTTGAGTGATAAAGGTGAAACTCAAGAAATATTGAAGAAATTCATGAGAAGAGCTCAAAATGAGTTTGAGCTCAAGATCAAGAAAGTGAGAAGTGATAATGGGACGAAATTCAAGAACACAGGTGTCGAAGAATTTTTAGGCGAAGAAGGAATCAAGCATGAGTTCTCGGTTCCTTACACTCCACAACAAAATGGTGTTGTGGAAAGAAAGAACCGAACTTTAATTGAAGCAGCTAGAACCATGTTGGATGAGTACAAGACACCTGACAATTTTTGGGCAGAGGCGGTCAACACCGCCTGTCATGCAATCAACCGTCTCTATCTTCACAAGATCTACAAAAAGACTGTTTATGAGCTTCTCACTGGTAACAAACCTAAAGTTGATTATTTTAGAGTATTTGGTTGTAAGTGTTTTATTCTTAACAAGAAAGTCAAGAGCTCAAAGTTTGCTCCTAGAGTGAACGAGGGTTTCTTGCTTGGTTATGCATCAAATGCGCATGGATATCGCGTTTTCAACAATACCACCAGTCTTGTTGAAATAGCGATAGACGTGACATTTGATGAGTCTAATGGCTCGCAAGGGCATGTTTCTAATGGCACTGCAGGAAATGAAGAACTACCTTGTGAGGCCATAAAGAAACTTGCAATAGGTGAAGTGAGACCTCAAGAAAAGGATGATGAGGAAGGAACTTTGTGGATGACCAATGAGGTTGTTGATGTGGGTGCAAAGGTGGTGGGTGACAAATCCTCCACCCAAGCAAACCCATCAACCTCAAGTCATCCAAGTCTTGAAGAAAATCATCAATTCCAAAGGATGCCAACTGTGGTAGAAGATGAACACGAAAGTGTTAATGGTGAAGTTCCTCTTGATCAAGTGAATGATGAGGAGGAGCAAATACAAAGACAACCATCAGTGCCTCATCCTAGAGTCCATCATACCATTCAAAGGGACCATCCGGTGGACAACATCCTGGGTAGCATCAGGAGAGGGGTAACAACTCAATCTCGTTTAGCTAATTTTTGTGAATTTTACTCGTTTGTTTCCTCTCTTGAGCCACTTAAGGTTGAAGAAGCATTGGGTGATCCGGATTGGATAATCGCCATGCAAGAGGAGTTGAACAACTTCTCCCAGAATGAAGTTTGGTCCTTAGTCCAAAGACCCAAACAAAATGTGATTGGGACAAAATGGGTCTTTAGGAACAAACAAGATGAACATGGCGTGGTTACAAGAAACAAAGCACGGTTGGTTGCCCAAGGCTACACTCAAGTGGAAGGACTTGATTTTGGTGAAACATATGCGCCGGTAGCAAGGTTAGAGTCAATTAGAATATTAATTGCCTATGCTACTAACCATGATTTCAAGCTATATCAAATGGATGTCAAGAGAGCATTTCTAAATGGACCATTACAAGAGAGGGTCTATGTGGAGCAACCACCGGGCTTTGAAGATCCAAAGAAGCCAAATCATGTTTACCTACTTCACAAGGCACTCTACGGGCTTAAACAAGCCCCTAGAGCTTGGTATGATTATCTTAAAGATTTCTTGCTTAAAATGGTTTTGAAATAGGAAAAGTAGACTCTACTTTATTCACTCGCAAAGTTGGCAATCAATTATTTGTTTGTCAAATATATGTCGACGACATTATATTTGGCAGTACTGATGAAACTTTTTGTGAGGAATTTAGTAGGGTTATGACAAATAGGTTTGAGATGTCCATGATGGGTGAGCTCAAGTACTTCCTGGGTTTTCAAGTTAAACAACTCAATGAAGGAACCTTTCTGTGCCAAACCAAGTACACACAAGACATGCTAAAAAAGTTTGGCATGGAAAAGGCAAAGCACGCCAAGACACCAATGGCTTCAAGTGGTCATCTCGACTTAAATGAAGAAGGTAAATCTATAGATCAAAAGCTTTATAGATTAATGATAGGATCTCTACTATATTTGTGTGCATCTAGGCCAGATATCATGCTTAGTGTGTGCATGTGTGCCCGTTTTCAAGCTAACCCAAAAGAGTGTCACTTAGTGGCCGTTAAGAGAATTTTGAGATATCTAGTTCACACCCAAAATCTAGGTCTCTGGTATCCTAAGGGCTCCTTTTTCGATTTATTTGGCTACTCTGATTCAGACTATGCCGGTTGTAAAGTAGATCAAAAAAGCACCTCAGGGACTTGCCAATTCCTTGGGCGGTCCCTGGTGTCTTGGAGCTCTAAGAAGCAAAACTGTGTTGCACTTTCCACTGCCGAGGTCGAATACATAGCTGCTGGTGCTTGTTGTGCTCAGTTGCTATGGATGAAGCAAACTTTGAGAGATTTTGGTTGTGAGTTTAAAAGAATCCCACTACTTTGTGACAATGAGAGCGCCATTAAACTAGCCAACAATCCTGTACAACATTCTAGAACCAAACACATAGATATAAGACACCATTTTCTGAGGGACCACGAAGCAAAAGGAGATATCGAATTATGTCATGTAAACACAGAAAATCAACTAGCCGATATCTTCACAAAACCCCTCGATGAGACTAGATTTTGCTTTCTTAGGAGTGAATTAAATATCTTGGATTCTCGTAACTTAACTTGAAAACGGACACACAGATTGTTTGATTCACTATCTTTGATTGATAGTTTTAAAGCTTTGTGATGATCTTTCAA
Organism: Zea mays; assembly: GCF_902167145.1. NCBI lineage: Eukaryota > Viridiplantae > Streptophyta > Magnoliopsida > Poales > Poaceae > Zea > Zea mays. The sequence continues at coordinate 203,197,058 of NC_050097.1, read as the reverse complement.
AACTTGGTGGAAATGTTAAAATTCGAATGAATTTTAGTGCTATTTTTTTTTAAAAAAAAATCACTTGAAGCTCAACTGGCTTGGCCAGCTGAACTTTCTAGTTCAGCTGGAGGAGGCCAGCTGAACTTCAGCTCAGCTGCTTTTAACCAGATTTTACCAGGACCATCCTGGCCAAAACCGGTTGAACCGGTATTGAAGACCGGTTGAACCGGTCTCTGACCGGTCAGCCTAGGTCTGTCAGCGCAGGTCTGTCCGCGCAGGCCTGTTCGCGCTAGTCTGACCGCTGCAGCTTTTTTTTCTGTTGCGCAGTACCTTTTTTCAGCCGCGCAGCAACGTCAGGCCGCGCAGAATCTTTTTTTTGGGCCGTCCGGTCACTTCCGCGCAGCAACGTCAGTCCGCGCAGAATCTTTTTTTTTGGGCCGTCCGATCACAGCCGCGCAGCAGTGTCAGGGCGCACAAAAAAAATTTTTGGGGTCGTTCGGTCACTTCCGCGCAGCAGTGTCAGGTCGCGCAGCAATTTTTTTGGGCCGTCCGGTCACATCTACGCAGCTCCTTTTGACTTTTGTGGCGCTTGGAATCTCTGCATCTTTAATTAATGCCATGTCGGGTCGCGTCACTCATTTTTTTGGAACACCTTTTCAGAATCCTGCGCAGTACTTTTTCAGCTTTTACTGCTGGAAGAATCTGCTTTTTACTGCGCAGTCGCGTCTGAAATTTAAATTTTTTGGCATTTTCCCTCTGACCATTTCTGGCTCTCTGACCGCACTGGTCAGAAGCGGTTGAACCGACCCATGGGGGTGGTTGAACCGGTCCTGGGGACCAGCTCAACTGCCTATATATTTGTCGCTCCCCTTCTCTTCCCTCACTCCAACCATTCTCGCCTTAGTCTCTTCGCAGCGTTTAGAGCCTCATCTCTCACTCACCTCAACCGGTTCACAGTTCCAAAACCTCTCCAATCATGGTGCGTCGTCGCAACCCTTCCGTGATTGAGTTTAGCAGCGACTCGGACGAGATTCAGGAGGAATCTCCCGTCCCCTCTCCTCCGCCTCGTCGCTCCCTCTCTAAGAGAGGACGCAGCTCTGGTAGGATGGATGGAGAGGGTTCTTCCATGCCCTCGCAGCCGACTCGCGGGAGGCGCCAAAAGGTTGGCGCCACTCGACCTCGTCGTAGCACGTCCTCCTCTGGATATGCTCCCTGCCAGGAGGAGGATGGGGCTTTCAACGACTTCATCGACCTTCCAGCGCCAGATGCACTCTACGTCACCGGTCTGCACATGCATCCGGCGAACGTCACCCGCGGTCCACATGAACCTCCTGTCGACTTCTCTCTGAAGGGAGTAGACACCCTTCAGCGCCTGAGGTTCACCAATCCTACTCTCACTCCTCGTCATCCTGGTGTCCAGGACCCTCGGTTCTGGAATCTTTTCCAGGCTGATTTCTACAATTCTGTCATTTTATCCAAGAAACACCCAGTCGTCAAGCATAGGTTTATAGACTGGGAGGGATGTGAGAACATGGGAGATGCTGACATGACGTCAGCTCTCCAAAACTTAGAGAGAAAGGGGTTAAGAAATATTATGACCATGGAATACCCCTGGAACGACGAGGTGGTAGCTCAGTTTTATGCCACCCTCTGGATCAAGAAAGTAGATGAGGAAGCCGATGGGTATGATTACCCAGTCATGTATTTCTTCATCCAGGGTAACTGGCACAAAGTCAGTTATCGTCGTTTTGCCCATATTCTGGGCTTCTCTGATGCAGATATTCAGGGCAGCAACATACGTGTGCATAACATTAGGCTGCCCATGCGGGAAGAGACTGAATTTATTCATGTCTCTAATGATCGGGAGTTCTGGACGACCGCCAACATGCATAGGTACTACAGGTACCTTAATTCTTTGTCCAGGATGACCATTCTCCCGAAGGGCGGGAATCAAATGAATGTCCTTGGGGAGAGTCGAGTCTTCCTTCTCCTCCTTGCTCCCAACAATCTCGCCTGCATCAATGTGTTTGACATGATCTGGGAAGAGATCATCCGTGCTTCCTGGTCTCCTCTCAGAGGGTGTCTTCATGCACCCTTTTATCATGAAGATGATCGAAGTGGTCACCCAGACCCACTTCGAAAAACCAGTCAAACACTCCCGCTACGTACCCTACTGGGTTGATTCCTCCAACCCAGCTGCTCGTACGAAGAGGGCTCCCTCAGGGTCTGGAGGACCTGCCTCCTCCGCTGAGCCACCTCCCCATCCTCCCCATCATCCATCTTCCTCTCGCCCTGCCGCTGCCTCGCGTCCCTCTCCTGGCCGCGGATCTCCCATGCCACGTGGTCGTGGTCGAGGTCATGGCCGAGGGATGGGTGCTCGCTTGGTTCATGGGTTGGCAGCGTTTTTCTCTATGTGCCTCAACATTTCTGCTGATGTACATGAGGTGGCAAGGCGTCAGCGAGAGACTGACGACAATCTTCGTCGTCAAGCTTCCACTATGGGTATGCCCTTTGCCCCTCGCTCGCTTGACGTGCCTCTCCATCCTCCTCCCCGGAGATCAATGAGTGGCACCAGCAGGCCTACGGGGTGCCATTTATGTCAGCAGACGACGACGACGACGAAGAAGAAGAAGCCTACGTTGATGATCGCGAGTAGTTTGCCCCGCCTCCCTACCATGGGGATCCGGGTCAATCATCCTCTCACCCTCCGCCTCCCTACCCGGGTCCGGGACCCATTCTTGGTGACCCTAGGCCATCCGGCTCTGGTTACCATCACCACCCTCCACCTCCTCTTGATCATTGTACATCTTCGGCATCTGTTTTTTCTGCGGTTGATGAGCCACCTAGGGAATCCACATTCGAGGAGGACGTGATGAGGACCCTCTTCCCTGACTACACTTCATACCCTCCATCATATCCTCCGTCATATCCTCCTCCTGGAGGATATTGATTCATGTATCCATGTCTCTCTTCGTTTTTGGTACTTGTTACCAAAAAGGGGGAGAAAATCCAAAACTTCTAGTTTGTGGTTCTTTCGGTTTTCTTTTGGATTATTTTTGTTTTGGCCACTGTTGTGGCTTGTATCCTCTTATCATTGTATGAAATAAAACTGCTGGGTTATTATTCAAAGTGATATGATGGTCTTCTGGCCATCATCTTTTGTCCTATCAGTTTGTAATGATTACTTTGCTATGAAGTAAAAATGATGTGTATTTAGAGATAGTCATGTGCATCACAACTCCTGTTATGACACTCTTGCACCCCTCGGATGGTTGTATTCAGTATGGTTTTTGTCACTATCTCTAAATGTGTTGCTCACATGACATATTATGTCAAAACATTGGATTCACAATCGTGCACACATTTAGGGGGAGCCATCTACATACAATCATTCAAAAGAAATTTTCTATTGCAAATGTATATCTTTTTGACCTTAATTGTTTTGGCATCAATCACCAAAAAGGGGGAGATTGTAAGTGCAATCAACCCCAAGTGAGGGTTTTGGTGATTTAATGACAAAACAAATAAGGGTACTAATAGTTTTTGTTCTCAGTGTATGATTAGAAAGAAACAGGAACTTAAGGAAGCACCAAGGACTTCATGCAACGGACGTATAAAAATTTATGTAAAATCTTGTGTTGCATGATGTAATTCTTCCTTATTCTTTTCCGCACAGGTATAGGTGTTTGCTATAGCTCAAGTCCCCAAATTCAAAAGCTATTTTTTGAAAACCAAAATCACTTTAACATTATTTGGTTGACCATGGTTAGGGTTGAGAAACCTAGAGTGTTCTTGCTAAAAAGCAGCTGAACTTCTTCAACTGCAGCTGAGCTTTCCAGCTGAACTTAACTTCAGCTGTGATGAGCTTCTTCAGCTGTAGCTGAGCTTTTCAGCTGAGCTGGACTTCAGCTGCAGCTGAGCTTTTCAGCTGAGCTGGACTTCAGCTGAGTTGAACTTTCAACTCCAGCTGAACTTCAACTCCAGCTGTGGACCTCTTTGACCATACCCAATTGAACTAGCCCCCGGGCAGCTGAGCTGGGGTTTTCTCTCCAAAACTCTCTGGTCTAGACCAGCTGAACTGGTCCTGGGGGGCAGCTCAACTGGTCTCTGACCCTCTGACTTCTGATCTGCAGTCTGCCAGTCAGACTGGCAGTCAGGTCACCAGGGGTGTCAGGGGGCGATTCAACCGGTCCTGACCTGTTTGACCCGCCTGCAGGTCAGTCTGCCAGTCAGTCGGGCAGTCAGACTGGCAGACAGTCTGCTGACCTGTCAGGGGGCGGTTCAACCGCCCTAGGGGGCGGCTCAACCGGTTTTCTGCGAGGTTTCTGGTCAAACGGCTAGTTTTTGAGCCGTGACTATAAATAGAACCCTCTCTCTCTCTCTTCTTCAATGTGGCTGGACACTCACACATTTATTGCTCACCTAACTTGAGACAAAGCACTCATCTCTCCATCTCTCTCACACTTAAATCTTCCTCAAGATTCAACCTTGTTGGAGGAGCTCTTGGGTGTGAGGTTTGTGCTTGTGCTCACGATTTGGCTTTCCTCTCCCAACTCCTTTTACAAAGACTTGAGCTTGTGCAAACCCCCCTTGTGCTTTCTTGGTGTTCTTGAAACCCTAGGTTTCAAGATCTTTTGAGGTTGCTTGGGAGTCTCCAAATTTGTGGACGACCCCAAGAAGTTTGTATCACCCGCTCTTTGAGCTAAGATAAGAAGAGATTGCCTTGACCTTTGTGGTCGGCTTTTGGAGAATTAGGGTTGAAAAAGACCCGGCCCTTTGTGGGCTCCTCAACGGGGAGTAGGACACCTTTGTGGTGTGGCCGAACCTCGGATTAAATCTTGTGTCTTGTGTTCTTGCTTGTTTTTAACTTGAGATATTTTTACTTGCAAGATTGACATAAAGATTTTTCTGTAGAGTTTATCTAGAAGTGAAATAGCCTTTACATATTCATCTTTTCATCCTAACTTAGCTATATCTTACTTCTCACAAGAACTCGCGAAATACTTTTTCGAGTAGATTTTAGTCTAAAGTTTATAAAACAGTTGGATTGGTTTAGAGTGGTTCAACTTGCGCATGTAGCTGTTGAACCGGCCTGCACCAGTCGAACTGTGTATTTAACAATCTTTCGAAGTTTGTTGTGAAAATTTTCAGATTAGCCTATTCACCCCCCTCTAGGCTACTTTCAGTATCGGGCGAATCTAACCATCAGATCTAAAACCAACGGCTGAGATTAGATCTGCGGTCGAGGACGCGCGCGGGCGGTCGAGCGGTGACAGACGGGACAGGGAGTGTCAGCGACAGAGGGGGAGAGAATGCACTGACCGAGCGGGCCCAGCGCTAGAGGGGAAACGGATGGCTGCAGGAGTCCGAGGGGGTCCGAAGGGGTCTGAGGGGGTCCGAGCCGTTCGATCAAGATTGGACGGGGAAAATCAGACCGGGAAGGATGAGCGGCTGCGGGTGGTGCTGACAGGCGGGCCAGGGCGTCAGGCGTGCGTGCGCGAAGCGGTATCCCGTGGTCCGGGCCGTGCGATCAAGATCGGATGGGGGAAATCAGACTGGGGAAACAGACGTGTGTGAAGCGGCGCCGCTCCTCTCCGCGGCGGTGAGGTCGTCGGAGTTGAGGCAGGCGCGAGCTAGGGTGGCTTCAGGGTCGCTGGAGGTGGGCAGAGGGGGAGAGGGCGCCATGGCGAACTCAATGGTAGAGAAGAGGCCATGAATCCACGGGCAGAGAGGGGAGAACAGCGGTGAGAGAGTCTCGGGCGGGCCAGAGAAACTCCGGTGAGCCATTTCGGCCACGGGGAGGGGTCTTAAGGCGCGCTAAGGCCTTGGCTGGCTTTAGCAGAGACAGGGGTGACACAGGGATCTTCTCCGAGAACTAGACCAGGCTAAATCGGCCGCGCATCGCGTGAGCACGGTGGACCACCGTGGCCGAGCACCAGCGAAGGCGAAATTGGCCGAACACAGGGTGCAATAGAGGAAATTGGGCATGGGGACGGGTGTCTCACCTCGGGGCAAAGCTCGGGGAGGCTTGGAGCGGTCTCCGGCGAGCTGGATGGCCGGGAACATGGGTGCGGGTCTCTAGTGGCGGCTGGCGGCGAGGGCAGAGCGCGAGAGAGGGCGAGGGTGTGCGAACTGAGGTGGCGGGTGTGCGCGGGGCACTGGCAGGGCTCTATAAAGGGAGCTGGGCACGTGGGCGGGCGTCGTGGCTGAGAAACCCGATGACGTGCGCAAGTGCGCACGTGCCGGTCCACGACGAGCGCGGAGAACGCGGAACTGACGGGTAGGGTTCACAGCGAAGAGAGAGGAGAAAGGGGCGTGCGGGGCAACGAATCAGCGACTGGCGGATCGGGCCTGTGAGACAGAGAGAGAGAGCGAGCGGGCGAAGGAAACTGGTGCCGACAGGCTGGCCCCACCAGCAGCGAGCGAGAGAGGGAGGGCACGCGCGAGGGAGAACTGCCGCTGACAGGCGGGACCCGCCTGTCAGACGCTGCGGGCGCGCGGGCGCGCGACCTGGCTGGGCTGAGTTTGGGCCAGTTGGGCTGCTTTCTCGTTTTCTTTTTCTCTGGATTTTCTAATTCTTTTTCTATTTCTTTTCCATAGGGTTTTAAATTCCAAATTCAAATTAGGTTTCAAATTCAAATAAACTCAAACATGTGCAACATTTTAAAGAATATTTTAAGCTCAGCATGATGCAACATGTCATGACCCACAATATTTTGGCAAAAATAAATAATTAACCTCCACTAGTTTAAGCTATTTCTAATCAAGAGGAAAAATGGAGAGAGAATCTAGAGAGAGAGAGAAAGCCTAGAGTGAGAAAAGGAAGAGTAACACATGATTTTGGGTGATATTTAGAAAGAAATTTTATACCCCCAAAATTAGGGTGTCCCCCTTAAAAGAATCTTGCCGCCGAGATTCAGGGCTAGTTAGCAAAGAGCTCAGGGTACTTGACTTTCAGTTCATCTTCTCTTTCCCAGGTTGCTTCTTCTTCTGAGCAGTGACCCCATTTGACCTTGCACATCTTGATGGTACTTCTCCGGGTGACCTGATCTGCTGTCTCCAGAATTTGAGTTGGCTTCTCAATATAGGTCAGATCCTCTTGAACTTCAAGATCTTCTGCTGGCAACTACTCTTCTGGCACTCTCAAGCATTTCTTCAACTGAGACACATGGAACACATCGTGAATAGCTGATAGATTCTCTGATAAGCTGAGTTGATAAGTCACTTCTCCGCGTCTGGCTTGAATCTGATACGGCCCAATATAACGAGGTGTTAGCTTGCCTTTGACTCCAAACCTTTTGGTTCCTCTGATAGGTGACACCTTCAAATAGACGTAGTCTCCCACTTCAAAACTGAGTTCCCTTCTTCTGGTGTTAGCATAGCTTCGTTGTCTGGACTGCGCTGCCTTTAAATTCTCTTGGACCATTCTGATGTTCTCTTCGGCTTCAAGCAGAATATCTGGACCGAACACCTGTCTTTCCCCAGGTTGGTCCCAATGCAATGGAGTTCTGCAATTCCTCCCATAGAGCGCTTCGAATGGTGACATCTTCAGACTGGCTTGATAGCTGTTGTTGTAAGAGAACTCTGCATATGGTAATCTCTTGTCCCAACCTATCTTGTCTTGCAAGGCACAAGCCCTCAACATATCCTCCAGAATCTTATTGGTCCTCTCTGTTTGACCATCTGTCTGCGGGTGATAAGCTGAGCTGAACTTCAAGTGTGTGCTCAAAGCTTCATGCAACTGCTGCCAAAAATGAGAGGTGAACTGAGTGCCTCTATCTGATAATATCCTCTTCGGAACGCCATGCAAGCACACAATCCGAGACATGTATAGTTCGGCCAACACCGCACTGTTGTAGGTGGTCTTGACTAGTATGAAATGGGCCGCCTTTGTCAAACGGTCCACTACTACCCAGATGGAGTCATAACCAGTACGAGTGTGGGGCAAACCGACTATAAAATCCATTCCAATCTCATCCCATTTCCACTGAGGAATCTGCAATGGCTGCAACAAACCTACAGGTCTCTGATGTTCTACTTTAATCATCTAACAACTGTCACATACAGCCACATACTTTGCTATCTCTCTTTTCATATTGTACCACCAGAATCTTTTCTTTAGGTCTTGGTACATTTTCTCACTGCCAGGGTGTATAGAGTATGCTGTCTCATGGGCTTCCTTGAGAATCAGTTCTCGGATCGATTTGATGTTGGGAACACACAGTCTGTCCTTGAACCATACCACTCCTTCTGCATCTTCACGGAAATCCTTGCCTTTCCCATCTATGATTAGCTGCCGAATCTCGTTGATCTTCTCATCATCCTTCTTACCTTTCCTGATGTCTTGCTCTAAAGTGGGTTCCAACTCAATTGTCACTCCTTGGGTGTTGTTCAGAAATCCGAGACTCAATCTGTCGAATTCCTTCGCTAGCTCATATGGCATCGGGAGAGCGGACAACATATTGACTTGACTTTTTCTACTCAGAGCATCTGCAACCACATTTGCTTTGCCTGGGTGATAATGAATCTCCAGTTCATAGTCTTTGATCGATTCTAGCCATCTTCGCTGCCTCATGTTTAACTCTGACTGAGTGAATATGTACTTGAGACTCTTATGATCTGTGTAGATATCACACTTCTGCCCATACAGATAATGCCTCTAGGTCTTCAATGCATGAACCACGGCTACTAATTCCAGATCATGAGTAGGATAATTCTTCTCATGAATCTTCAACTGTCGGGATGAGTATGCCACTACTCTCCCTTCTTGCATCAACACACATCCCAGTCTGGTATACAAAGCATCACAATACACTGAGAATGGCTTGTGAACATCTGGTAGAATCAGTACTGGTGCCGTTGTCAGCTTCTCCTTCAATGTCTCAAAGGACTTCTGGCATGCTGGGGTCCACTTGAACTCAACCTTCTTTGCCAGCAAGGCTGTCATTGGCCTGGCGATCTTGGAGAAACCTTCAATGAAACGCTGATAATAATCGGCCATTCCAATGAAACTCTTGATTCCTCGGACATCTTTTGGTGCTTTCCAGTCCAAGATAGTTGTTACCTTCTTTGGATCTACAGCCAATCCCTCTCGGTTTATAATGTGACCCAAGAATAGGACTTCACTGATCCAGAACTCGCACTTGCTAAGCTTGGCATACAGTTGACATTATCGTAGCCTCTGAAGTACCTTCCTCAAATGCTCCTCATGCTCTTGCTCATTCTGGGAATATATATGGATATCATCAATGAACACCACTACGAACTTGTCGAGGTAGTCCAAGAACACACTGTTCATCAAGTACATGAAGTAAGCTGGCGCATTCGTCAAACCGAATGACATGACCGTGAACTCATATAGTCCATACTTGGTGATGAACGTCGTCTTCGGTATATCCGAAGGTCAGATTCTGAGCTGATGGTGTAACACCCCTGGTGTTACTGTAACTAACACTTGAGCATGACATCATAAACATTGACATTGCATATGTTTGACACACCTAGAGTGCATTCACTAGGTAAAAATTTCAAACAAGTGTATTGTTTTTGGTGTTTTGCAAATAGAACCCTAGATAGGGAACTTAACCCTAAATAGGGATTAAAGGGGTAAAACTTAACCCAAGATGAGAAAACCTAAAGGCTTTAGGGAAAGAGTCATAAAATGTCCCCAAAAACAAAGTTGAATCACATTTATACCCCTGGGATACCAAAAATCTCAATTAGAACCCTTGAAAACCCTAAAACCAAACCCTAGGGATCTATGTGCAAAATTAGTCCACTTTTGGACTAAAGTGCAAAAACCAAGTCAAATAAGTATCTTAAATCATTTGGTTCACAAATATGTGGACTTGTAAGCCAAATGTTGGATTTTGGACTTAAATGCAAAATGGACCTCACCTAAGTTCTATTCTAAGTCTGAAATTCAGTGTTGAGGACTCAACTTTGGAGCCCTGTATCTTTCCAAATATAGGGTTTTTGCCCTAGAGTACCACATCAAACTTGTAGACCTATTAATGGATAACAAGTTTGCTTAAGAGTGCAAGCCATGTTCTTGTGAGAAATTGGAAGATAATCTTGCTCAAAGTCAGGCTGTCAGGCAATCCCTGAACTGAATTTTCAGTAGTAGTGTGATAGGGTGAACTTTGAGCTCGATTTCGAATGGGATTCAGTGACTATTTGATGGTAAGCATTGTGGCAAAGTTGAAGATTAACTATAGCTCTACAACTTTGGTGCAGAGAGATGACCAAGTTGTAATGCAAAATTTTGAGAAAAATGGCTCTGAAGTTGCTCAGTTAGGTGTTCTGATGAGGTCTTGCCATGGTACAGTACCCAAACTGAAACAGATCACGGTTCCCCCCCCCCTGCCCGTCGCCGGTGGCCCGTCGCTTTCGATTGCCGCTCGCCGTGATTCGTGCGCCGTGGCCAGCAGGTAAGCATCGCCCAGTAAAGATCTTCACCACCGTGAGCTGGGCTCCACTCCGGTGACCCTCCCGTGCTTCCCCCTCTACCCTACGACTGGAACAGATAAGCTCACCGGCGACCGCCGCTTCCCGGCCGTGCGCCGCGTGGCTCAACCTTTCCACTGCATCGCCGTAAACCCCCACTGTTGTCTAATCAACACCGGAGAGCTTGCCACGGCATGGGACAGCCATTCACGCGCGCCAGTAATCCTCTCCACCTCCGGCCGCCGCGTTGCTCGACCAAATTGTGCGCCACCGGTGAAGCCGCCTATAAATTGAGCCCTCCCCTAGCTGCGTAACATCATCACCAGCAATCGTTAGCAACCGTGCCTCCGAGAGCTCGAATTTAAGATTTCCCCCAAATCCATTCTCCGTCACCCGAAACTCAACCTCACCGCGGCCAGCCGTACTCCGGTCAGCTCATCTTCTTCTCTCTCTTGTTTAAGCCTTTTCATAGCTCTGTGATGCTCGACAACCCATTTAATTAAGCTAGAGGTCCTCTGGTCGCCGGGAACACGGCAGTATAGCCGCGATACTCACGGCCACCGTGGCCAGAGCTCCGTAGTTGATCATAAGCGCAATTAAGTTAGGGAAAATGATCAAGGTAGCCCCGATTTCATGTCTGCTGCTCGGGAACCCTAGCCGTTGCCCCAATCGGCCGGTCTACGAGCTCGTCGGAGCTCGGCCGCGCGTGAATGCCGTGGAGGTCGTGTCGTGTAAAGGAATAGAAGATGGATGGCCTTTCTGTAATTTGTCAGCAACACATCAGAACAGTAAAGGAACTTGTTTCCTGTTATCCAGAACCCCGAGGACCGCTGTGCAAAATGGCCAGCGCGGGCGCGCTTCTGCGCGAGGTTGGGCCGCTTGGGCCAGTTTGAGCCCAATACTGTTGAGTATTTTCCTTTTTCTTTTTCAGAAGAACTTTAGAAATATGTAGAAAAATGTAGAAAAATGGTAAAATCGTGAAACTAATTTTCCTAGCCTTCTTATTTTCCCTAGAATTTAATAAAAATAGTTTCATGATTTTTAGGGTAAATTAGGAATTTTAAGGTATTTAAAATAGTTTAAGGTAGTAGTTCTGGATTTTTAAAAGATAAATGGTAATCCCAAAAATGCTCAAAATTTTTATATGAGTTCCTCATATTATTTAGAAGCCTTGGGTAGAATTTGGGTTGATTTGGACCTTGTTTGATCACCAAACCCCAAAACACCCCCCCTGCCCTGTGAACTCCTTTACTGACTCCGGAAACGCTAAGTTCTCGGAGTTCCGTGAAGGAAAATTGTATTCAAGACTTAGATAATAAGTTTATATTACCTTTGCACCCTCATGAGCATTACATGGCATTCATTCTTATATACATATGTATGGTTATGATTAGAACACGAAGAAGAAGTGGAAGCCACTGAAGAGCAAGTACCACCACCTTTGGAAACACAGGCTGAGAACTGTTTCTACTTCGATATTTGTGGATCTGAGCCTGACTCACCCATAAACAAAGGCAAGCCCCGATGCATTTGCCACCCCCCTTGTATTTTAAAATCTTTCTCACTTGCTTGATGCACTAGGTGATAGGTGTTGATTGCTTAAACAATTCCTGCATTACTTTCCTTGGATTTGATTACCTTCCTTGAAACCCTGTTTTTATAAAAAGGTTTTACTATGCTTAGTATTGCTCTAGAAAAGCAAAAGGATTTGTTTTACAAAAGATGTTTGACAAAGTGGGAGGGTTGTTTTCAAAATAAAACTTGATGGTGAATCTGTCAAAGGCCTTGATGGATTCAACATCGGAAAAGATGTACCTCTGCCAGGTACCAACCTTTGGGGTGAAATGATTAAGCTGAGACCGGGTGGGTGACTTGCACGAGAAAGAGAGTCTCGGTGTAGTGTCTCCGTCTGAGTCGATTAAGGACCTTGTCGATGTAGGCTTGATGATCGAGGACCCTTTAACTGGTCACATGCCTCGTCATGGGTAAGCCTTGCCTCGGGCAGACTAAGGCCAGAATAAGATAACACGAAATGGGCGTGGAGCGGTGGCGAGAGTAGCGTGTACCCTCCGTGGCAAGAGGTTGGACGGTGGTGTATCTGTGCTCTCGGTTTGCGTGAACCTGATCTGGTCTTAAGAACCCCGGTGGCGGGTTGACATATGCAAGGGTTAAGTGCTACATATGTCGTGTGATTGGAGATCCTCAGCTGAGTATAATCGATTCAGATCGCCGTACCTTCGCGGTTATGAAGACTTGGTCACTGCCCTACACGTAGCAATCCAGTGAAGATGAAGGATGAATTAAGAACTTGGCTAGTTCAGGATAAGTGTTTGAACTAGGTTAGAGAGAACTCTAGAGATAAGTAAGTTTACTTAACTTGACCAATAAAACTAGATTTTTAAGGATCCACTTTAGTAAGCATTTCTGCAAAACAGAGTCTTTGATTATTGAGAAGCCTTACCTTGACTTCCTTAAACCAGCATACCCTTGAGAGTCTTTTCTTTAGTCGGGTAAGACTTGCTGAGTAATCCCATACTCAGGGTTTATTCCCCCGTTGTTTTTAGGTGAGGAGACAACAAACTTTTGTTGTTTTTGTACCAAGGTGGTGAAAAGTGAAGATAATCAAGAATGAAGCTGCTGGAGGACCAGGTCCTCCTTAAAAACTTTTATGTAAAGAACTTAATGGGAGGAGCTTTTGCCTCCCAGGTATTGTAATAATACTTCTCAGCACTCGCTTAACACTCTGGTCTGTACTAAATAACTTACTCTTACTTTTTAAATAAATGTAAGTTTATGTAATCACTTCCGCATTTCCGCATCTCCGATGAGCATACTGTCTGTCAGACGGGTGAAACGTTCCTGGAAAGGTAAGGAAAAAGATACCGAACTTATCAAGTAGTTCAGGGGCACCTACAAGGTTGTCTGAGGTCCGAAGGACAAGGACAACTGTAGGTGGGCCTAATTACTTGGGAGGTTCCGTCACAGATGATAGCCTAACCTCAGATCTATCTTCGAGAACACACTAGCTCCTCTCAACTGATCAAATAAATCTTCAATTCTAGGCAGGGGGTACTTATTCTTGATAGTGACCTCATTCAAGGATCTGTAGTCAATGCACATCCTCTTTGTGCCATCCTTCTTCTCCACAAACAATACAGGGGCTGCCTAAGGCGAGGTACTCGGTCTAATGTAGCCTTTCTCCGACAACTCATCAATCTGCTTCTTGAGTTCCACCAACTCTGGTCCGGACACTCGATAGGCTCTCTTGGAAATAGGGGTGGTGCCTGGTATAACCTCTATGATAAATTCAACCTTCCTTTCAAGTGGCATACCTGGTAACTCCTCGGGAAACACATCTGGGAAATCTGATACTACACTGATAGCCTATGATGGTTTAATCTCCTCAATGTGAGCGGTGACTTGGTGACAACTCCCTTTTCTGGGTCCTGACAAGACCAACTCTACTAACACTTCTTCTCCTGATGGGGACACTAACTTCACTGTTCTCTTGTCACAACTAAGACTGGCTTGATACTTGGTTAGCCAATTCATCCCGAGGATGACATCTATAGTTGTATCCTGGTTACCCATAACTATTAGATCAGCGAGGAACTCTATCCCCCTTATTTGAATTCTTGCACTCGGGCAAAATCTATCTGTTTGGGTCCTTCCACCAACTGAACTAACCCTCATAGGTGGATACATGGGTGCTACTGGTATATTATGTGATTCTACCCATGATGCAGTCACAAAATAATGCGTTGCTCCAGTATCAAATAAGACATTTGCAGAATGGTACTCGACTGAAAACGTACCTAGTGCCACTCCTGGAGTCTCCTGAACTATGTCGGCCTCCAAATGATTCACCTTTCCATACTGGGCACGAGGCGGCCCACGGTTGTTGCTTCCTTGTTGCATTGCATTCTGCCTAACTGGGGCATTGGGAGCTGGCTGCTGCTGAGCTACTTTCTTTGGGCAATGATTCGCCCAATGGCCTTGTTCTCCACAGTGGAAACATGCACGACTTCCTCCTTGAGCTAGCGTTGCTTGATTGTTCTGGTTGGTTGCTGGGGCAGGAAGACGGGCTGCCTGGTTGTTCTAACGCTGGTATTGACTTCCTCCTTGCTGGTTGTTCTGACGGTACTGTTGTTGCTGCTGAGGAAACTGCCTCTGGTACTGTTGCTGCTTGTTCTGACGCAGATGCTAATGCTGGTGATGGTGACCTTGCTTGAATGGCTGAGGTGGGTTGCCTGAGTAGCAAGGACAGCTGCTACTCCCAACCTGAGATCCACCGATCTTGTGTTTCCTGTCCTCCATCTCCCGACGCTTCCTTTCAGTCATGATTGCTCTGTCGATCAGATGCTGGAAGGTAGGGAAGGTGTGGTTCATCAGCTGATAGTGGAGAGGGTCAACCAATCCTCTCAAGAAGCGGTACTGCCTCTTGGCATCTATGTTGACATCTTCTAGGGCATAACGCAACAACTGCAGAAACTTATCCATGTACTCACTGACGGATAGGGGACCTTGCTTCAAGGCGAGAAACTCCTCCTTCCTCACTATCATCAGTCCCTCGGGTACATGGTAGCGACGGAAGTTGTCCCTGAATTCTTCCCAAGTGATAGCTTCAGGGTTGGCATGGGTGGCGAGGTAGGACTCCCACCAAGACTGTGCTGCTCCCCTCAGCTGTCGGGGACCATACAACACCTTCTCTCGATCGTTGCACTGGGCAGTGTGCAACTCACGCTCCACGGTATGCAGCCAATCTTCCGCGTCCCTGGGATCAGCAGAGTGGGCAAAGACTGGGGGATGGCCCCTCATGAATTCTGCCCGCTTGTCTCTAGGCACTTATGGCATCTGAACTTGCACTAGAGGCTGAGGCGGGGGTGGCTGTTGCTGCACCTGCTGCATAGCTGCTAAGGTCTCACCAATTGCCTGGACTACTTGTGTCTGCATCAAGAACATTTGCTCAATGGTCATCGGGGGTGGCGGTGGCAACTGCTGCTGCGGAGTTGCCTCCTCCTGGGGTGCCTGCTGCTCTGGCTGAGCACGCCTCGCACCTCTAAGCCTGTTCTCAGACATCTATAGAAATCACACACTTACCAAATCTGCCTCTACAGTCTTTCAGCATAAGAAAAGATGTATGGAAAAATCCTCATAGCACTGAACAATTGACCATATTCACTGACAGCTTCTCAGATAAAGAGGAAAGTGGATGTAAATGGATTACCCAACTAATTAACTGACTTTATTAATAACTACACCAAGTTGCAGGGGATACCCACACCTTGGTGACAATTATTACAAAGATCCAACTTCATTACATGTCCATCATAGCAAGCATCCAACAAAAGATAACCAAACTAACTCTGACTAAGACTGGCTAGACTAAGACACTGAACTATGCATTATTATAGACTTCGACTCTATCGATCTAAGGATCCAAATCTATCCGGGTCCTGCAGTCTGGGGTACCATAGTTGAAGCGACCACGGGGCGGTGAACGGTAAGGGTGCTAAATCCCGACAGGGGCGGGAGAACCACCATCTAGATAGTGGTGTGCAGCGCACTCAGCACACAATTCCGCAACCTCTGCACGAACCTTGCCCAGCTCGTCAAGGGCGTGGTCCAACTCTATGTTGAGCACGGCGACCAGGTTGACCATGCTGCTCAGCCTTGGATTACCCTCACCAACTGGCGAGACAATCACACTTCCAGCACTGCCGGTCGAACGACGAGGGTAGTACTTAAGGTCAAGGCCATCAACTACCCCACTGAACAACGAGCAATACTGAGAAAGTGCTCGTCGTGCTGCATCTTGCATGGCTGCCTCGGTAGTATCCCTCTCAGTAATAGAATAGTGCTCTAAGAAGGCCTCTGCACCCGGAGATCATCGTCCGGACAGCGCACCAAGCAAGTAGCCTCCCAGTGGTCTGGGTATAGCCCACAACGATGCTGGTAGACTACACAACGGTACTCGATAGACCAGGTGTGTCGGTCGAAGGCCCGACGCAACATGGTATCGAGAGCGTCGTGGAAGTGACACCCACGAGCAGCGTCACGAGTGATGGGTCTAGCGATCCATCCCTCCGGCGCCGGCTCCTCCGAGAGCTCCATGTCGTGGCTTGAACTGCCAATGGCGTCGTCGTCGTCTCTGTCTCCATCAGGGTCTCCTCCAGCAGCTGGGATACCCTGTGGTGGTGCAGGGGGCATCTCTGGCTGAGGTGCAGGGGAAGGCGGCCTCTCAGTCTCAGACTCCACCTCCTGCTGAGGCGAGGGGGAAGAGTCCTGCTGCTCCCAGTCCTGCTCCTACTCCTGCTCCTAGCGTCGGCGCTCCTGCTCCTTGTGCAGGCGACGATGCAGTCTCTCCAGTTGACTGGACTGACCTGACACTGTGCGACACAGTGGACGCTCCGCTAGGCGAGAAGGCAAAAAGGGGATCACAAACTTACGTGTAGTGCACCTAAGACGAGCCATCTACAAAAGACATCGTAAGCACAAGAGTAAGAGTAGAACTATGAGACCAGAAAGTAAACAGAAAGAAAAGTGAGATAAAACTTTTGAGATAAGTAAATAACATAGAGTTGGTCAAGATGACCAACTTTTGAAAAGACACTGAGGTCAAGGTAAGAGTAGGGGGTCTATAGTCCTTAGGGCGACCATTTTAGTCTAGGTTAGCGGTCCTACAGTCAGCAAGGCTTTGATACCACTTATGTCACATCCGGTTTTGGAAGGCAAACCGAATGCGAACCATGTACGTGTCAGGATCAGAAACTCATGTACACAATGATTACATAATTGGACATCATCACACAATGCTCGAAATAAATAGCGGAAAGGTACTTTATTACATCAAGATGTCCAAGACATCCACATAGTCTAATACATAACCATTGTTCAACATAAATATCAAAGTGCGGAAATACGAAACGTAGATGCTAAGCCTACACAAGCAGCTGACTGGGGGTTTGCCACTAAGAAAGAATTAGAACTCGTCATATTCCTAGAACTCCTCGAAATCTTCCATGTTGCCAGCATCACCTCCTGAGTACTGAGTACAGTGGGGATAACCTGGGGTGGGGTGGTTTGTAAAGCAAGGGTGAGTACACATCAACGTACTCAGCAAATGTCCCGTTTGGCTAAAGTGGACTAGCTGTATATGGGGTTGAGGTCAAGCAGTTGCTTTTAAGTTAGTCAAGTATTTAATACTATTAGTAGAGCCAACTTTTAGTAATAAACCAACATCCTCAAACGAGGAAATGCCACAGATTAGATTTTATAACCAACATCCTTAGTCATCATCATAAAAGTATCCAAAGTTCTTCTAATCAAAGAGGATCCCAAGGCTGCTCTTAACCGTGAGTTCGGTTGATATACCAGTTTTTAACACTCTGCAGAGGTTGTACACTTTACCCACAAGTCGTGATCCCTTTCCAGCCTGGGTTGTACAGACCCGATCTTCACTACCAAGGTGAATGGCCAGGGATACACTATGTAGCCTTTACAAAGACTCCCCTAGTGCATAGCTGCTCGTTAGGTTTCGCTAGTTGTACAAACGCAGTACACCTCCCCAAGGTGGGTGACTAACAAAACCAAATCGAAAGAACCTCTGCACCCCAACCTTGGCAGAGCGAGCACTACGCCCCGGTCCTCATTGACGGCCCTCCGGCAAAGCCAACTACACCCTAGGTTCATCTAATTAATTAGCTAAGGGTGTCCCATTCCACCCTCATGGTTGTACTATTATCCCGGGTGATCACTCCACGAACAGGCCCTTACAGAGAGGTACTCAGGAAAAAGGCCTGAGCCCCCTAAGGTATCACAATATCATCCACATAATTAGGATAACATTATCGTATCACAAATGTTCACATCATGTTCATTGATTAAGTTAAAGCAATAGCATCATGCTAACCATGATAACCCAAAAGATAGACAAGGTTAAGGTAAATATAAAAGCTAGTCAATCCTTGGGTTTCATAAAGTAATGTGGGACAGTGAATTATAAAGTAAGTAGGACATAATAGGTCAAAGGACACTTGCCTTCACCAGGTTGTTACTCAGGGAGGTCTCCAACAACACACACGGGAACTTTGGACTGCTCGTTGTCTAAATAAAGCGAGCATGCATTCAATACATTTGGAAAGTACAAATGAACAACACACCACACATGTACAAACATTGGATCACATCTTAAAAGACACATTACTACATAAGGGATAATGAGTTCAAAGTATAACTTAAACTATAACATAAACTAACTTCATTTGGAAATAGATTATTATTTCTCTAAGTGTTACTCACAAATACATAACATAGTTCACTTTATTTTATGGTGACCTAACATTTATACTAGAGATGATTTCATGTAATACACCTTATTAGTCTCACAAGATAACACATGCTTAAATCTCTAGGGTTCTCCTTTTATTTATTTTATTCAATAAATAAATCTATACCTACATTAGTTCCTACTTAACCACAAAAATTAGAATGGGCAGACAGTAAATGAGACTATTTTATTTAGATAGAGAATAATTCTATGAACATTTTGCAATTTGAATCACTAAATTTGGAGTTCATATGCAAAAGTTATGAAATAAACAAGTTTAGGAATTCAAAATATGAAATTAGGTCTAATTCTGTGAATATTTAAAAGTCCAGGGCTAAATCTGCAAGATTACAAGGGTTTACGCGCGAAAACCAGGGACGACGGGTTGATTTTCAATAAACTGAGGGTCTCTTTAAGAAAACTACCACGCGAAGGGGTATCGGGCGAATCTAACCATCAGATCTAAAACCAACGGCTGAGATTAGATCTACGGCCGAGGGCACGCACGCGAGCGAGCGAACGCTGACAGGCGGGACAGGGAGTGTCAACGACAGAGGGGGAGAGAATGCACTGACCGAGCGGGCCCAGCGCCAGAGGGGAAACGGACGGCTGCAGGGGTCCGAGTCATTCGATCAAGATCAGACGGGGGGGTCCGAAGGGGTCCGAGGGGGTCGGAAGGGGTCCGAGGGGGTCCGAGTCGTTCAATCAAGATCGGATGGGGGAAATCAGACCAGGAAGGATGAGCGGCTGCGGGTGGCGCTGACAGGCGGGCCAGGGCGTCATGCGCGCGTGCGCGAAGCGGTATCCCGCGGTCCGGGCCGTGCGATCAAGATTGGATGGGGGAAATCAGACCGGGGAAACAGACGTGCGCGAAGTGGTGTCGCTCCTCTCCGCGGCGATGAGGTCGCCGGAGTTTAGGCCGGCACGAGCTAGGGTGGCTCCGGGGTCGCCGGAGTTGGGCAGAGGGGGAGAGGGCGCCACGGCGTACTCAATGGCGGGGAAGAGGCCATGAATCCACGGGCGGAGAGGGGAGAACGGCGGTGAGAGAGTCTCAGGCGGGCCAGAGAAACTCCAGTGAGCCATTCTGGCCACAGGGAGGGGTCTTAAGGCGCGTTAAGGCCTTGGCTGGCTTCAGCAGAGACAGGGGTGACACAGGGATCTTCTCCGGGGAACTAGACCAGGCTAAATCGGCCAGCCACCACGCGAGCACGGCAGACTGCCGCGGCCGAGCACCGGCGAAGGCGAAATTGGTCGAACACAGGGCGCAATAGGGGAAATTGGGCACGGGGACGGGTGTCTCACCTCGGGGTGGAGCTCGGGGAGGCTTGGAGCGGTCTTCGGCGAGCTAGATGATCGGGAACGCGGGCGCGGGTCTTCGGCGACGGCTGGTGGCGAGGGCAGAGCGCGAGAGAGGGCGAGGGTGAGCGAATTGAGGTGAGGGGTGTGCGCGGGGCACTGGCGGGGCTCTATAAAGGGAGCTGGGCGCGTGGGCGGGCGTCGTGGCCGAGAAACCCGGTGACATGCGCGAGTGCGCACGCGCCGGTCCACGGCGAGCGCGGAGAAGGCGGAACTGACGGGTAGGGTCCACGGCGCAGAGAGAGGAGAAAGGGGCGTGCGGGGCAACGGCTCGGCGACTGGCGGATCGGGCCCATGAGACAGAGAGAGAGCGGGCGAAGGAAACTGGCGCCGACAGGCTGGCCCCACTGGCAACGAGCGAGAGAGGGAGGGCGCGCGCGAGGGAGAACTGTCGCTGACAGGCGGGACCCGCCTGTCAGACGACGCGGGCGCGCGACCTTGCTGGGCTGAGTTTGGACCGACTGGGCTGCTTTCTCCTTTTCTTTTTCTCTGGATTTTTTAATTCCTTTTCTATTTCTTTTCCATAGGGTTTTAAATTCCAAATTAAAATTAGGTTTCAAATTCAAATAAATTCAAACATGTGCAACATTTCAAAGAATATTTTAAGTTCAGCATGATGCAACATGTCATGACCCACAATATTTTGGCAAAAATAAATAATTAACCTCCACTAGTTTAATCTATTTCTAATCAAGAGGAAAAATGGAAAGAGAAAGCCTAGAGTGAGAAAAGAAAGAGTAACACATGATTTTGGGTGATATTTAAAAGAAATTTTATACCCTCAAAATCATGGTGTTACAGTAGGTATAGAACCAAACAACCCCTAATGGCTAGTTTGGTAAAACCCATTTTCCTAAGGATCTCTATTTTTCTATGAGAAATTAGTTTATTTTCCCAAAGAAAAATGAAAATCTCTTGGGAAAATGTGGTTCCCAAACTATATATATATATATATATATATATATATATATATATATATATATATATATATATATATATATATATATATATATATATATATATATAGGGTGATGGTAATGGGAGCCCTGGGCTTCCATTAGTATGGGAAGCCCCAGTCAGGTATATCTACGCGCGCTCGATCTGGTTCTGGCTCGAGCGGATTGCAGCGTAAAACGTGAGCTAAAACAGTGTAAATGAGTACGAAATTTAGCGTAAACCTTATATCTGTTTTGTAACAGCAAACGAGGCCTAAAATTACGGCGTAAAAATCGCATGCAGCCGATCGTGCGCGGGTTCTGGCTCGTGCGGATTCTAGCGTAAAACGTGAGCTAAAACAGCGTAAATGAGTACGAAATTTAGCGTAATTCCTATATCTGTTTTGTAACAGCAAACGTAGCCTAAAATTACGGCGTAAAAATCGTGTGCACCTGATCGTGCGCGGGTTCTGGCTCGGGTGGATTTTAGCGTAAAACGTGAACCAAAACAGCGTAAATGAGTACAAATTTTAGCGTAAATCATCGATCTGTTTCGTAACGACAAATGGGTCTCGAATTACGGCATGAAAATCGCCACAGGCGCTGTCTCGGGCGGATTTCGGCATAAAACGTGAACCAAAACAGCGTAAATGAGTATGAATTTTAGCGTAAATCATCGATTGATTTCGTAAAGGCAAATGGGGACAAATTACGGCGTAAAAATCGTGCGCGGGTTCTGGCTCGAGCGGATTTAAGTGTAAATCGTGAACCAAAACAGCGTAAATGAGTATAAATTTTAGCGTAAATGAATAGAAATATCAGAAACAGACAAATAGTTGGAAGCGGATCCATGAACTGAAATATAGGTCATAAAATCCTATTGACATTGACATAAATATGTATACAAAATAGCATAAAAATAGGATCGCCGTCCTGCGGAACCAGCGCCTCGCATCTGGGATGCGCCACCACTTCGTGCCTAGGGGAGGATGCCGTCGTCGCTAGTGCCTAGGGAAATCCGCCGTCGCGACCGCTGGCACATCGCCGTCGTGCGCACCTCATGGGGCCGTCGCCGCGTGCGTGCCCTCGGGATCCGATGCCGCAGCGTGTCCCTAGATCCGCCGTCGCGCCACAGGGATCCGCCATCGCGAGCGTGTCCCCAGATCCGCCGTCGCGCCTCAGGGATCCGCCGTCGCGAGCGTGTCCCCAGATCCGTCGTCGCGCCACAGATGCTGGAGCGGCGGTGGCGGTGGCCATCGCAGAGACGGACGGGACAACCGCCGTTGTCACCGGGCCTAGGGTGCGCTGCCGTCGTCCGTCCGCTTCAAGAGCGCCGTCACCGCTTGCTCGCCTGCCTCGGAGCGTCGTTGTCGCTCGTTCCTGGTGGAGCGCCGCCGTCGGTCGCCTGCCTCGAGGTGACACCGCTGCTGTCCCCAGGATCACCGCCGCTCGCACGCCCTAGAGAACCGCCGCCGCCGCTAAAACCTAATTCCTGGCGGCGTGGAGGTGTTTTTATAGTGGTGGCGTGGGCCGGATCGTGGGCCCGATGCACGTAATATGCGCAGACTATATTTGCATAAACTGATACACACATCAGCATAACTCGTATTATATTTTGGCATAAGCAGTTAGGTACAATAAGCAAAAAGGGTCCGGTGCGGTCGCGCACCTGGTCGGTACGTGGTCGGGGCTTCCTATAGTTAAATAGAGCCTAGGGCTCTAAATACATATACTATATATATATATATATATATATATATATATATATATATATATATATATATATATATATATATATATATATATATATATATATGCCTTTGAATTAGAAGAGGTTACTCGTTGTATCCTGAAATATCCTGGGACGGAAGGAGGCAAGGAGCTAGTATCCGCATCGAGCTGCGGCACAAGATTCAGTGGTGGGCGTGCGTCGTCACAGTTGATCCGGACGCTACTGAAAATGTAGATTGTCAGTAATAGTTGAAGCAAAATATGCAAAAACATCTCAACATCGCTGCGCATTTAGACTCTAATATATTAAGCAGCAAAGTGCTCCATCTAGAATGCAACTGGGCACACGTACGGCAGAAAGCGGCCGGGTTGAGGCTTGGAACCAAAAGTTATGAGCTGCAACGAATTAACTTGACTCTGGGGGTGCCATGTATACGCTTGTTATTATATGCTTGTTTAGACTCTAATATATTAAGCAGCAAAGTGCTCCATCTAGAATGCAACTGGGCACACGTGCGGCAGAAAGCGGCCGGGTTGAGGCTTGGAACCAAAAGTTATGAGCTGCAACGAATTAATTGACTCTGGGGGTGCCATGTATACGCTTATTATTATATGCTTGCCGATTATATTAGTCGCAGTTGTAAAAAAAAAAAAAAGAGGCCTCCTGGCCGGACGACGTGGACTGTTCGTGTCGCGCTCCACGGTGGATTGGCCGGTCATCGGTTCACTCCTGCTGCCGGGGTTCCGTCCAGCTCGTAGAACGGAACGTGAGCCAGCTGTCCACCTCCACGTTAGTTCACGCACAGTATTATAACAGATAAACATTAAGTTAGTAGTATTGTAACAATAATAAGTTATTGTATGTTTCTTTATTATTATTGTATGTATGTACACCATTGTTTCTTAGTTGTTAATATGTGTATGTATGCGCAAGTGCATTGGAAAGAAAGCTGAGCGGTTGTTAATATGACATTATGTATATTACAGCTTGTTAGTGCTGCCATTGCTGTATATATAGAAGCTTGTTAGTGCTGTCGTGGCTGTCAAACAAGTGTTGCAAGTGTCTTTATTCTAGGATGAAACGGATGAGCTATTCTGCAACTTTGTATTGATTCTATACCTGGATTCATCACTTACCAAGTCTTAATGAACCAACCGGATGCACTATATCCGGGCCAATAACAGAAACGTATGTAATTTTAATCCTGCACAAACGAACGCGGCCTAAATGGTTATAAACGACTTCTATTTTTGGTATAGATGGAGTACATAATCTTATATACTTTTATGTACGAAGCAAATGCAAAGTCCTCTCGTTTCACCGACCAAACAATGTAATAACAAAAGAAAGAATGAGCCGGCAGCAAAGGCCAGAGATGAAAGTCTGTGGGGGGAGCTAGCCTCTTTTTTGTCTCTTGCGATGTTTGGCATATGCAAGATTTGATTTGCTACAGGAGGAAGGAACCGATCTTGTTCAGAGGCGGGGATCGGCCCCATTCCCAAGCAAACAAACCGCGGGAGATATCACCAACACCAACTCGATCTGACGACAGACCTCGCCTGCTGCCCCCAGAAGCTCAATGGAAACGAGATTATTAATCATGCAGTGGATCGGAGTAGTTCCTACGTACAACACTAGCAACAAAAGTCTGATCACGAATGAAATATAATGTATCGGCATATATATATATATACACTCTAGCTAGTAGAATTATAACACCTGGAAATATATGAAGCATTATTGCCGATGATCACAGAGAAGAGCTAGGTTGAGGACCACAGATCGGTCCTCGTACGTACAGGTCCAAAGAAAGAAAAGGTAATTAACTCAGGTTTTACAAAACCCAGGAATTAAAAGATTGATAAAGCCGCAACACACTACTACTAACCTAGCAGTACGTAGTAATAATCCTTTTAGAAAATGTGTATAAAGATTGAAAGACTTGAAGCTGGCTACTCCATGGAGTAGCAGCACTGCTTGAACGCATCCAGGTTGTGCTCGAACACCGGCACGATGGCGTCGATGCTGCCGTCGCCGATGTAGGACGGCACCAGTAACAGCATGCCCTCCGTGGGGAAGTAGGCCCTTCCTCCTTGAGCAGGGGCCGTCGTCTCCAGCCCTTCCTTCTCCACCGTGCCGGAGCCCGCGAAGTCGACGAACGACTGGAAGTCGTAGGCCCCGTCCACCCGCGCCACGGCGTCGTGGATCGCCTGCGCCGCGTGCTTCAGCGGCCGGCCGAGGAGGCTCCCCACCGTGGCGCGCGGGAACGCCCAGAGGACCAGGTTCCCGAAGTAGCCTGCCGGCGCCGCCGCGAGGCGCGGCCGGCCGTCCACGGAGATGCGGATGGTGGAGATCTGGAGCGGGTTGCTGCCCAGCCCGCGCGCGCGCGTCATGGTGCGCCAGACGTGGGCGAGGATCGTCTCGAACCGGCTGAAGGGACGGCCACGGCCTTCGGACGCCCTGGCGCGGAGCCCCGCCACGAAGTCCTTGGTGAAGTGAGCCTTGTGGACCACGATGCTGTGCTGGGTAGTGTCGCCGTGGACGTGGCCGTGGGCCAACGACGGCGCGGGCCTGTAGTACTCCACGCCGCGGTGCTCGAACCCGGCGCGCGGCGGGTCGTGGCGCGGCGGGAAGTGGACCGGCGGCGACGGGCCGACGGGGAGCCCGCGCGCGGCGCGGTCCCAGGCGACGAGGAAGTCGCTGGTGGCGTGGCCGTCCGCCACGGCGGGGTTGGCGGTGAAGCCCACGGCGAGCGAGCCGCACGCGAACCGCGTGAGCTGCACCTGCACCACCTCCACGATGTCGAGGTCCGGGTGCAGCCGCAGCACGGCGGGGGGCGGCTTCGTGGGGGCGATGTCGGCGAGGCGCGCGTCCACGGACGCCTCCACGAGGCGGGCGCCGTGGTCGTTGAGCAGCACCCCTGGCGCGCCGTCCGGACCCGGGCGGACCTGGCCGGCGAAGAGCCGGTACGCGCCCAGCGCCGTGGCGTAGCCGCGCTCGATGGCGTCTGGGGACGGGACCGGCGGAGAGATGTAGTAGATGGTGACCGTCTGCGTGTGGTACGTGGCCTTGTCGAACACCGACGACGGCACGTGCTTTGTGGTGTCCGGCCGCGGCGCGCCCGCCGGGTAGGACGGTTTCACGAGCTTGGAGCTCAGCACCTTCACCTCCATGGCGAGATGGATGCACCTTCACCTAGTGTAGTGAGACTTCACCTAGTGTATTGCCGACTTGCTGTGCTCGCTGATCGGCTCTGCGCGCACGTATAGTATATATAGGCAGGGCGCGCACGTGCCGGGAGTAGGTGAGGGACTGAGGGTGCGCATGCGTTGCTTGCAGCGTTGGTGAATGGGTCATTGGATCAATCAAGCCATCTATCAGATGGAGATCCTTCGTTTGGCGTCGCGTATATAGCTGAAATGCCAATTGAGATTACCATGTCGTGGTGCACATTATCATCACCAATATAATTACGACAGACTAGATGAAACGTGACTTCTTAAAAAAAACAATACGGTATACACTTGGTAAATAATAGAAGTAACCCCACTTTTGAAAACTGGACAGATTTTTGGTAAACCCAGAATGGGATTTACTCTTTCATAATGCCATGGTAAGAGGTCTTAATAGATCTCTCTCCGACCATGTGCCCCTTTTTCTTCAAACTGAAGGAAAAAAAAGTGTTCTCATGAGTTTAGATATGAACTCGACTGGAAATTAAGACCAGGTTTTAGAGATATTATGATTAATAACTGGACACTTCCGGTTAGAAGTTAAAAAATATTGATGTTTGGAAAGAAAAAGTTAAAAGACTTAAGAGAGTTCTTAAGGGATGGAATATCAATGAAGAAGGGAAAATAGGAGAAAAATAAACATTCTGAAAAAAATCTAAACAGATTGGATATTCAAAATGAGACTGGAACTCTTTCTGAAAAGGATAAAGGAGAAAGGTTGGAATTTGAATTTCAACTTAAAAACTTACTTCTTGAAGAAGAAACAAAAATGAAGCAAATTGCCAGAGAAAAAAATATCACTTCCGGAGATGAGAACACTAAATATTTTCATCTAAAAGCAAATGGCAGTAGAAGACGTTTGAGAATTCATGCTCTGTATGATAATGGGAGACTTGTGAGAATGAGGAGGAGATTAATAAGTTAGTCACTGACTATTATAAAGACCTTTTTGGGCCCTCAAATATTTCGACCATTCATATGAATGATATGAATATGAGGAAGCTTAGTGATGAAGACAGAGAGTCCATTACTACTCCTTTTAGTTTTGAAGAGATTCACAAGGTTATTTCTGATCTTAAGCATAATAGTGCCTTGGGCCCTGATGGTCTTCCAGCTGGATTTTTTCAGGATTTCTGGGACATTATTAAAAATGAAATTTGGAACATGTGTGATGACTTCAGTAAAGGAATTTTGGACATTGAAAGACTTAATTATGGATTGATCACTTTAATCCCTAAAGTGGATAATGCTATGGAAATTAAAAAAATTTAGACCAATCTGTCTTTTGAATGTATGTTACAAAATCATTACCAAAGCCCTGAATAATAGGTTATCTACTTGCATTAACAAAATTATTAGTGAGAATCGATTTGGCTTTGTCAAAGGGAAATATATTTTGGACTGTGTTGTGGCTTTACATGAGATAGTCCATGAGGTTAAAAGAAAAAAACAAAATGGGATTATTCTCAAAATTGACTTTGAGAAGGCTTATGACAAAATCAATTGGCATTTTTTATATAGTATGCTCCAACAAAAAGGCTTTGGAGACAAATGGGGCGATTGGGTGATGAAAACAGTGAAAGGAGGGAAGGTTGCCATTAGAACTAATGGTATGATTGGTCCTTTCTTTCCTACTCATAAATGGGTCAGGCAGGGTGACCCCTTTTCACCATTATTGTTTAACATTGCAGCTGATGGCCTTGCGTGTCTCATTGAAAAGGCACAAGAAATGAAGCTTATTGCAGGATTAATACCTCATATTATAAGTAATGGATGTGCTTACCTTCAATATGCTGACGATACAATTCTTTTGCTCCAGGATAACCTTGAATTTGCAAGGAACCTAAAATTTATTCTGATTCTCTTTGAAAAAATATCTGGGCTTAAAATTAATTTTCAAAAAAACGTTTATTGTTTTGGTAATGCCAACAATAATAAGGATGCTTATGTTGAGATCTTTACATGCCCCATTAAAAACCTTCCCATGAGCTATCTTGGTGTACCTATTGACCATAAAACGCTGAGCATATCTCGGTGGGCTAAGACTGAAGAAAAAATTGAAAAAAAAACTAGGAGTCTGGCAAGGAAGATATCTGAGTCTAGGAGGGAGATTGACTCTAATAAAGAGCAGCTTGTCCAACATTCCCCTTTATATGCTTTCTCTTTATTTAGCGCCCTCCTCTGTTTTGAAGAAGATGGATATCTTTAGAAAGAGGTTGTTGTGGTATGGTGGAAGCAATAAAAAAATTATCATCTGGTGAATTGGGACTCTGTATGCACTGCTAAAGATAAGGGGGGCTTGGCATCTTAAATCTAAGATGTATGAATATTAGCCTTCTTACTAAATGGTTGTGGAAACTTGAAAAGGAAGAGGGTCTTTGGCAAACAATTGTTAAAAAAATACATGAAACACAAGCCCTTATGTGTTTTAAAAAAGAAACAAGGAGACTCTCAATTCTGGCGAGGCGTCCTTGACATTAAGGATGTGTATTGCAATAATAGAAAAATAAAAATTGGAAATGGCTACTCTACCAGTTTCTGGAGTGATAATTGGTGTGGCGATGCCCCTTTGTCAATGAAATATAAGAGATTGTTTGAGCTATCTCTTAATAAAGAGATAAATGTGAATTGGGCTTTGAGTGCTAACTGTAATTCCTTAACCTTTAGAAGAAGGTTATTTGGAGACGGGGCTAAACAATTGGAATACTTGAAAAAAGATTGTGAAGTTTGTCTTATGGACAGGGAGGACAAGCCTTCTTGGTTGCTAGATAAGAAAGGGTATTCTGTGAAGTCGATGTATAAAATTTTTAAAAATAATATGACCAAAACTCCATATTGGTTTATTTGGAAGGCATAAATTCCCCAAAGAATTAAAGTTTTTCTTTGGCTGATCTTAAAAGATAAGATCTTATCCAAAGAAAACTTGAGTGAAAGGAAATGGCAAGGTAATGTAAAGTGTGATTGGTGTGGTTGCCTTGAAACAACTAAACACATTTTTTATGGCTGTCAGGTAGCCACTTTCACTTGGAAGGTGATTCAGATGGCTTTAGTATCTTTATCCCTTCCCAAGAATTCTAATGATATGTTTGGGAAGTGGTTATGTAGCTTCAAAAATCACGAAAGAAATTTGATCACTATTGGATGTAGTGCAGTGCTTTGGTCTCTGTGGAAAATTAGAAATGATCAAATGACTGCTGTTTTAACAGCATCAATCCTTCTAATGCTACTAACATTTTGCTTCTTTGTTGTTCTTGGTTGGACTCTTGGGCTATTCTCCAGAAAGAAACATCAAGAAAGATCCTATGGGAAGGAAGCTCCCTTCTCAGAAGAATTGCTAAAGAGATTTTCAATCGAAGCTTTGGCTGGGCGCCGGTGGATAAACGTCTGTGCAACTAAAGTCTTGGCGAGGGCTGAATGGCTCTGCTGTCCGCAAGCTTGTTTCCTTTCCAGTTTTTTGTTCTCTATCTTTTGGTTCCCATGTTCTTATAGTTCTGGATGCAGTAGATGGGGCCTTACCAAAATCTTTTGGTAGCTGTCGGTTTTTGTGGGCTAATGTGTTCGTCGGTGGGGTCTGTTTGGTTGTTTTAGAATCGTCTGATCCAAAACATTTCTGGATGGTTGGTTTCTACTTTTATCCTGATGGGCTAAGTCCTGAAATAAATAGCCGGTACCCTTGAAGTCTGTTAAACTTTGTTCCTATTTTTTAATGAAATAGGGGGATCCCTCTCTGTTAAAAAAAATTGGCTCCTCATCATTGTATTTGTATCCTATCTAGATCAGGCAGATCAGTCGTGTGATTAAGTTGGTCAACATCTACTCAACGACATGCTTTAATTTGATATAACTTTATAAAAATATTTGATTCAATTTGAATTAAACTGTCTAATTTAAATCCATCAAGGACGATACCCTCCGTTTTATGTACAATCATGGTATATATGACACGTGGATGAGCATGATTTACGTCCAAGTGTCCAACTGAACGACATGCTTTAATTTTACCCCCTTTTTTGCTTGTTTTGTTTTGACTCTGCCAGTGGTTCTTATGATCTGAGGGGTGCTTGTTTCAATACTAGATTATATAATAGATTATATAAGTTAGATTATAATAAAAATATACGTGTTGTGCTACGTTGTGCACCTTGTTCAACGGGAGAGGTATATATACACGCATCGACTGTATAAAGTTATGACCCTAAGAATGAATTAGCAGCCAAGACATGTCGTATCACTTCAAAGCACGCACGAATCATCTAATCATGCAGGCGCAAGGTGATTTTGTTGCTCGAGTGCTGCGTCATGGGCTCATGGGTCATGCACTACCGAAATCGTGTTCTTGGTCGAGTGTCTAAAACACTCGACAAAGACCATTTTACACTCAGCAAAAACCATTTTACACTCGTCAAAGAATACTCGAAAAACATTTTTACGGCAACGAGTTATTTGCGGAGTACTTTTTTCGGACACTCGGCAAAGACTTTGTCGAATGTCGAAAAACGTTCGGCAAAGAAAAGCGCTCGGCAAATTAAGAATCGAACCCCCCAAAACGGCAAAATATTTTTTAAATTATATAAACAACTCTCTAACCACTACATATTACCAACTCATCACCCTATCATTTTTCACTATTATTTTGAATCAAATTTACATGTTTTGTGAATGGTGAGATTCAAACTCGCAACCTCTCTCGCGCATACCCTCCTCTACCACTACACTACTACACCAATTATGTCTATACTAGGTATGTGCTCGTGCGTTGCGACGGAAGTAAAAATTGTATGAAACATTGATACTGAACGACAAACATCACTATAATATGCAAAATCCGTGTGGAAAACATTATCAATATCACACAAATTATTTCTAAAAAGTTAATTTAGAATTTTTAATTACAGAAATCCACACAAATTATTTCTAAAAAGTTAATTTAGAATTTTTAATTACAGAAATCCGTAACATGCTAGTATTTCATCTCAACTTCCAGCTTCCATGTGCACAACATATGTTGGAGGAGCTCATCATCTCTTTGACAAATAGATCAACCCATTCAGAGCTATGATGACTTGTCTGAGAGTTATCAATTGAGGTGGGTTTTCAGTAGCTACGTCCAAATGGCCATTACTGGTGGTACCTGTCAAAGACGGATAATCACCAAATCAATATTTCAAATTTGATTCACAAAATAGAGAATTCACAAAGATATACAATATAGGTTGGCCACTAAATGTTATATATATTGTTAACAAATGCAAGTAATGCCCAAGGAAAAAAGGAGTAAACAGACATTGTATGTTTCATTTCTATTAAACAACTACCTTATATATGTGTACAAAGATTTAAAGGAGAGATGCTTTCTGTAGGACTCCCCATACTTCTACAATGTTTTGGTGGTGTAAGGCATTATTCGAGGAACTGCAAAAAAGAAACAATGCAAATATTAGACATATTTTTTATATCATCAACATTATTAGAAATCATGTATCAAACTATTGCCTGCAGCACGATGACACTACCTGAAACTGACCAAACTGCATTTGACCAAACTGAATAGACTGGACACAATCATGAGATCTGCGTTGCTAACTGAACAACAACTCCTAATACACTAAATACATACACAAACACAGGCTATGGAGAGTGTGGGCACCTCAAGCAGCTCTGGAGAACAGATCATAAAAGGTTATAATTTGATGTAATGATGTTATTTCTCACATAAAAAGAGATCAGTGTTCACTGGCAACTGAAAATGGGAGAAATAAATATTACACCCTATTATTGATATGTTTAATTTCTAAATGGCAATTGCTATACAAGCATTAGTGTATGGATATACATCCTGATGGGTTACTCTGTATGATGGGTTACTCTGTAAATAACTTCACAGTCAAATATACATCCTGATGGGTAACTAAATATTTTTTTTGTAACGTATTTATCGTTGGTGGATGCAGATCTAAATACCTCACAAGTGAGGATCCAACTAGGCACCTAATAGACAAGAGGATGTTGGTGGACAGGAGAAGCTGAGGCCCTTGTGCGGGCACTGCTTTGACAGCAATGATGCTCTGGTCATTATTTTACTCTCATTTCTATTTCACAAATTAAGAAGCATAAATTCTATTCAAAGTAGAAATTCTACATAGAAGTGTTTGTCCTTTAATGTTTCTTTCACTTAGTTGTATGTTATAAACAAAAGTATAGAAACAATTAAGGAACAAATATGTATGACTGGTCAAATTTATGAAGTGACAACCATTCTTATCTTTATAGTGCTGTAATCATCTATTGCTTGCAACTTTAGATGTAATACAAACATTGTAAAAATATGTAAATCATTGCACATGTTGTAGGGATAGCAAACATGCAAGACTAAAGAGAGCATATGAAAAAAGCCAGAGCATAGTGGTAGTCAACAAGAAATCGGGCTCTAGCAGTTACAGACTACATGCTAACACACTCTGCATGAAGTACAAACAGAGAAACCGAAGTGCAAAAACATGACCTTCAGGTTATCTCCCAATATGCATGTGAAGTAGTTATAAAGTTCAGACCCATGGAAGTATGTAAGAAATTTCTGCCAGTTGGGTGGGTTCTGCACAATTGAACAAGTAAAATATTAGCTTATTTGAGGGCTATACTCCTCAAAATAAAAACATTAATATAGAATCAAGAAACGGGAAATAAAATTAAGTGCAGAATCTCTCAAATAAAAAAGGTGTGCAGAATCTACCAAATAAAAAAGGTGCGTCTTATTTATACTAAAATAGTATAAATAGAAAATCATGAACTCATGCCTATTGGTCCAAATATAAAATGAAATATTGACGTGTGATAAAATATTAGCATACAACGATCACATAAAAACAACAATACATATATTATCATCGACCCCATTATACTGTCACTATTTTATGACCTAGATAATATATTCATTATTCAACTTCCTCATGCTAGCTTCAAGCTATAGAAAAAAATGAAATGGATAATAAATTTCTGCAGTTTATATTAGCTAGAAAACAGATGAAATCATACTCAAATGTGGAAAAGCAAATTAAGTGAAATTTATTAGGTAGAAATAAAACAAATAGAAAGGCAAGAGTGGTCATAAGCAACATTCTCCCATGGCTTCCCTTTACTATCATTATTTAGATTAGCTGTAGCAGTCACCCAAATATGATTATGGATCTGGATATTCAGTGGAGTTTTCCACTTTAAATTGATTCCAAAAGAAGAAAGATAGTAGTTTTCTTTCTTAGAGAATAATTTGCAATTATATAAAACATATATCTACAATAGTTCTTACATATGATATTGTTAACTGCTCTACAGTGATTTGATTTCCTTACATACACAAGCTTAAAGAAAGGGCCGCAAACTTGCTCAAATTCAACGGAGAGATGATGTTCTTCAAGTGGTTGGTTGGGCTCCAGCATGGTCCTTCAGGAGAAACCTCGCAAATGGCAGCTCATATAAGGAAGAACTGAAAATATAGCTTTTCAAAACTACATTGCACCAATCAAAACAAGATTATGATGTCAGTAGATAACAAATTAGCAATATATATTCTTCTATAATAGTAGAAGATATGAGCAGCTCCGGCTATTCCATGCACTGTGATCCACATAGCGATCACGAACTCTAGCATCGGCTCCCTGGTATTAATTTCAAATGAAGATCTTGGTCGATGTGGCAACAGACAAAAGCCAACAAGTGGTGTGGTTGAGATGTCTTCTAGGATTTTGTTTCATCAAAGCCTCTAAAGTGTAATAACATGCACATAGAATTCTGAGCCAGTAAGACGTATTCAAAATTGGACACAACAACTTTGTAGAGCAAATCAGAAATTTGGTCATATTACGAGGTTGCAACTCTTATTGCGCATGAATTATAAAGACAAGTATCAGCCAAATAGAAACTATACCAGCTCTATACCTCAATAGCAGCTATACAATGGGCTGCATTTAACACCAACAAAAGTGAAGATGCTCACCTACCATACGCAAGCCCATGTTTTGAGGGAAGTGGTGCCTCATACTCCCCCTGGCAACAGCTAGAAATTAAGTTTATGTATGCCTCAACATTTTTAGTGCATCCAGGTCACAAAGTAGGAAGAGCACTTTTAACTGTAATTAGATTAATTACGAATAAAAAATATTTTCCTATGCCTTCAGAACTTGGATAACTGAAAGAGACTTGGAGAGCTAGTGGGAGCTACGTTCTTATCTTCTTTTATTCTTAGTTTTAGGCTTTCAGCTATGGATATCAATTATAAACAGTGACGGACGAACTGGTACGTGGTATGTCAATTATGATAGTAAATTGTAATATGATCAACGGATCACAAAAGAGCATTTTAGTTCCAGTGTCTCGATACTAACTGAAGCACAAAATGATACCGCAACATTTTTCAAGAATACAGACAAGATAAAACCAAATAATAGAATCTGATCCAACCTTGAAACGATACCCAATAAAAGATTTTTGTTATTTGTTTGTAATTTAAACATTGTTCTTCTGGGTAGCTGCTAGGAAGAACAGGTGTGGCTCAGAATGCTCTAGAATGTAACCAGTAAGGCATCAAAACAAGGAAGAACCTTAGCACGGGGAGCGCTGACATGTCCGAGAATGTACCCATGGGGCTGTTGTTGCCTAGGCTAAGAAAGTGTAGGCCATGTTATTAGAAAAGAGCCCACAATATTTAAAGCCACCCACATGTCAAGTGCATTTATTTGGTATTGTAGATGCTAATGTTGCCACACGTAACTGCTATGGAAATATGTTGACCATTGGAAATAAGAATCATTCAAAGTGACCAAATATATTCTCCCTAGCTGAAAATTTTCAATGGAAAATAGCAGCAGAAATAATGGAAGTGTATATGAGACCTTAGTTTCAATGGAAAATAGCAGCAGAAATCATGAGACCACATGTAAAGCTACACAAATAATTACGAGCATATATGAGAAAGCAAAGTTTATGTGCCTATTGTTGCAAAACTAAGGTCTGAATTAAAGTGATGATTGAAATTTTCTTTTGAACGATATAGAAACTTTAAGATAATTACTCTAGTTGTCTATCCAGATAAGAAAACAAAGTGTGTGCTTTCAATAATCTGAGAAGTAACCTAGGCTGCAGAACATGTCGCCCCAAGCATCTTTCAACGTCTTCCCCTGCGGTGTAGTGATGTTATTTGCAAGCTTGTCCTGTAATCAAGAGGCAACGATAGTCATGAAAACATTGGGTAATTTGGTTAACTGTAACAATTAATTTATCGCAGATAAGTACACACATGGTTAAAAACAAATGCAACAAACTATAGAACGATAATAACAGAAAATAGAACCGAAAATAATCTATTGATTTTCTTTATTCATCATGTGCTCTTGTTTCGCCCCTACTATACACCAAGCACTACCTTCGCCATTGGTTTCCAGTGCTTGACCTTCTCGAATCCATTGGCGTAGCCTCAGTGTCCATGATGAACAAAGAAGAGCGTGCCACGCGCACCGAGGCCTGTCCAAGCCTCCAAGGGGCTTCCCCTAAGGCATGATGCGCGTGATCCACCTACAAAGAGCAAGATTATAGGAAGTGAAAAAAACATGGTCATCATGTTTAGCTCAAGAAATATGTGGTTAATCACCATTCATGATTTATGAGGACATGCATTTCTTTACTGCCCATGAGCTGCAAGCAAAAGCAGTGTTTTCCCCAAAAAACATACAACCTATTCCTGCAGACTCTTTATTGTTGTGCTCAAAACCCTGGAATAGCAATACAATCTTCTCAATATATACTTGCAAAATCTGTACCATTACCATCTGCAAGAAGATAGATACATCATATTACTACCTATAATCTAATGATAGCATGATGATCCTAGAAAATGCAGTAAAGGGAGAATGGCATGTGCTCATACAAAAGAAACTGAAAAAATGGCAACAGGAAATTAGGAACAATATGCAGGTATAATCATGGCATCACACACAAGATATCACGCACAGATCCGGGTTATAAATCAAAACCTGCTCATATCGTACTGAAATTCATGTCTCAAACTGATCAGGCATTACAACATATAACAAATTCTTTTTTTCTTCCCTGACCCGTTCCAGCAAAAAGGAAACAATATACCATAAGAAAAACATTAAGGCATATAACAAATTCTTTTTTCTTCCCTGAAGAACAAGTGCATATACAGACTCAATCTAACAAACATATGCCTCCGTTGTACCT
The DNA here is from genome assembly GCF_902167145.1 of Zea mays. Lineage (NCBI taxonomy): Eukaryota > Viridiplantae > Streptophyta > Magnoliopsida > Poales > Poaceae > Zea > Zea mays. The sequence goes on along the minus strand of NC_050097.1, from coordinate 203,160,812 downwards.
CTGCACCAAGAAGCCTCATCCGGAAAACATTGAGCGCCTGCCTCTCCATATCCTGTGCGCCCATGTAGATGATGCACTGCAGCCCAAAACAGGCGCACACGGTGGCGGTGGCGACGCCGTGCTGACTAGCCCCTGTCTCGGCAATGATGCGCTGCTTCCCAAGTCGCTTGGCAAGCAAGGCCTACACCACGACATTGTTGATCTTGTGAGCACCCGTGTGGTTAAGGTCCTCCCTCTTGAGGTAGATGAGCGGGCCTGTGCCATCGGCGCGCTTGTAGTGCTCCGTTAGGTGCTCCGCGAAGTATAGGGTCTCTCACGTCCAACGTAGTCCTTGAGAATACCGTCCAGTTCTTTCTGTGAAAAAAAATAAGCATGTCAGACATAAGAGAAAAGATGTAAACATTTCTCGTGATTCATATTCAGGGATCACGACATGTTGATCATAATTCTTCCTCGAAGCCGGCTCAGCGAACCGACAGGCGGGGATCTGATCAGTGGGCCCCTCCATCTGCGGCATCTAGGCTGGGACTTGGGTAAACGAATGGAGCAGGAGCGACAAGATAACGGTCGCTACTGCTGCTAGCTCTCATTGTAGGCGCGCGAGTGGAAGCTCCCTAGCAGCAGCGACAGCGGTGAGGGGTACAAGGGCTTCGGTAGTGGCGGAGAAGGGGAGTTTTTGTGCTCCCAACGCAGCAGCGCCTCGTCCAAATCCCGCGTCGACCTCAAGTCGATCCTGCCATCCACCATGGCGTTGATTGCGTTGGCGGTCGCGGACGTGGAAGGTGAGCACGAGATCAGTGGAAGGGGATCTGGGTTGAGCGCCCCGTCGATGGAAGGTGAGCGGGGCGGCCGCGTTGATGGCGAGGAGCAGAGATTGAGGAGCGTTGATGGCGGGGAGCGCAGATGGCGGATCTGTGCGTTGATGGCGGTCGCGCTGCTGGGCCCCGGATTGCAGGATCGGCGTTGATGGCGGCTCGGCGTCGCTTTGATGGCGGGGAGCAGAGAGGACGGTGGGTGGGCAGAGGAATCGGCAGAACCGTGCACCAAAATAATCTGTGGACGCCTACACTACTGTCTTAAGGAGTAGTAAAGATTACGTTTTCATTCTTCATGTACTATAACAAATCGAAAGTAATTTGATTATTTGAGGCACTAAATTAATTCATTTGAAAATATGACTAACTATAAGTTACATAACTTTTCGAGATCTACAAGTTCTATTTTAATAGTTTCTACATCTGAGGCCGTTTATAAAATTTGAATTTCAAATTTAAAATTTCACACGAAATTTTCAATGATAAGATAATTTCAAATCAAAAAATTGTCAATTACAAAGTTTCATTACATTTCAAGACCTACAACTTTTATTTTAGTGGTCTTTCCATCTGAGGTAGTTTGAAAAATTCAAATTTTAAAATTCAAACATAGTTCTGCATGACAAGACGAATTCAAATCAAAACATTGTCAACTACAAAGTTTTCTAACTCTTAAATACCTACAACTTTCATGTTGGTGCTTTTTCCTTTCGAGGTCGTTTTCAAAATTCAAATTTTAAATTTTTTAAATTCAGACGTAGTTTTCGTTGACAAGATGACTTTAAATGAAAACGTTGCCAACTACAAAATTCTATAACTTCTCAAGATCTATAAAGTTTATTTTGGTTTTTTTGTCATTTATTCATTTCACATGATGGTTCTAACAATATACACAAATATTATACATCTCTCTCGTAGTTTCATAAACTACGAGATTTTTATGAACAAATTTATTTTTATTTTGTTATATGAAAAAATGTTCAAAATATAAATTGTACATCATGATGAGTCATACAAATTTGTAGTTGAAAACCTTTTCATTTGAATTAATTTACTGCTTTAAAATGTGATTTTTAAATTGTCTTTGCCTAGTGTTGAAAAAAAAACACTCAGCAAATAGCTCTTTTGCCTAGTGTTTTATTTTTGAAATTCGGCAACACTCGGCAAAGAGCTTCTTCGCAGAGTGTTTTTTTTTTACCGAGAGTTTTTTGTGTGGCACTCGGTAAAGAGCTTTTTTGTCGAGTGCTCGAAAAAAAAATTTGATAAAATATTTGGTACTCGGCAAAAAGAAAAATTTCGGCAGTGATGACATACAGTCTTTTAGGAAAATCGCCGTTTGCGTGTTTCACCGTCGAGAGCATGTTGTCTAATAATGTCTACTGTAGAATAACTGAATAAATATCGACCTAGGTTCACATAGGAACACGTCGCCCGGTGTAGATCGATGTAGCGTCGAGCTCGGTACACGCCGCAGCCCTAGACTGCTCTAGTTGGCCTCACCAATTAATGCTCACATCACTTCCCTCTTTCTTCTTTCAGATCTCTCTCTCTTTTCTTCCTTCTGTCCTCCCACGTCTTCACCGCATGCTACAGCACTGCCGTCTATCCTCCATGCGCGGCCCTACGGCTACGCCCACGGTGAAGCAGGATCTGAAATTAGAGGGAACCAAATTAGATTATAGCTTGTTTGGTTATTCACGTTATACATGAATTCATCGGGATTAAAAAAAATCTAGAAGAACTTTGAATTGCTTGGGATTTAATCTCACTCTATCCTACTCAATTCACATAGATTAAGAGCTAACCGAACAAACCCTTAGGGCTTGTTCGGTTATTCCTATCTCATGTGGATTGAATGAGATTGGAAAAAAAAATATAAAAGATTTTGACTTGTTTGGGATTAAAATCCACTCAATCTCACTCAATCCACATGGATTGAGAGCAAAACGAACAAGCCCTTAATAGGGTTGTTAGAAGCATTTTTTGCATCATTTACATGAGAATTAGTTAAAGAAACTAGCAGCCCCTATAGAATTAGGGAAGCATTAGAGCTACTTTGGGAACCTTAAATCCCTTTCGGGATTGAAGAGAATTGAGATAGAAATGAACTAACCTCCTCTCCAATCCCTTTGAATCCTGAAGAAGATTTGAGTTTCCAAAAGATTGCCCCCTGTGCCCCCTGTCGTTGCCCCAGGCTACGTTGCCCCCCACATCGCGCCTCCGTTGGTCCTCCGTCGTCTGCTCTACGTCGAGCCACCATGGATCGTCCCCATCAGTAGCAGCCCGCCCTAGCTAGTGTTGCCTAGAGCCATGCTGACCTCGCTCGCTAGGGCAAATTGGACATTGTACACGTGCCATGTCCACCAGTACTGCATAATTGATTTTTGGCAATGAGAGTTCTTAGGGACAGTTTAAATTGCAGTCGTCTCTACCGTGATGTTCAAATTGAGTCATCTCTAAAAATACATTTCTAGAGGCTATCATTGTTCCCATCCACTCTACGAATATCTCAACTCAACTCTAGAGGTGAGCCTATTTTCATTCGCCTTTATAAATCAATTTTAGTTGTCTGTAAAAATAGGAGCTACATAGTTGAAAGTTGTCACACCCGGGTTTTAAGGGGTCCAAAACCCGAGCGCGAAATAATCACTAGGTATGCTGGAACCAATTCTCACACATATGATGAACAGTGGTACAAAAACGAATGTCACATTTTTACTATATAATAGGAGTTCTGTACAAAATAAATAAATAATTACATCATATGGGGAAACGATCCAGCAACCCAAAGTTGACTGGGAGACGACGACCTAGACTTCACAAACTCATCACAGCATCCTCCATGCGCCTCATCCTGCGGTACCTGTTCTTGACCTGTGGGGGTGTGAGACAGCAAGAGTGAGCTCACATACGTTCATCGCTCAACAAGTTGTGGGGAATAATGTGCATGAACTCGCCAAAGGTAGGAACTCACGTGAAGTGTAAGGCTTACCAAAGAGGATGGTTGAAGCTGATCATTGCTTTTAAAGTTGGTCAAAATTTTATTAGCAATTACTAAGTATAAGTAAATACCAACCCAATTAAGTAGTAGAACAAAAGTAATAACAACACTCTCAATATAATGCATATGATAAATTGAATTTAGTTCCATAAATTAATCATGTGAGGGTCCGAGCTACTCATGACCGTGAGCACGGCTGATATACCAGTTTTACACTCTGCAGAGGTTATGCATCTTTACCCACAAGTCGTGTTACCCATTTGCCACGGGGTTGATCGAACCCTATACACCTCTTCCAAGGAAGCGAGGCAGGGTACCACTAGAAGGCCTTAAAAAAGTTTCACTAGCTTCAGAAAACCCGCTACAGTTTCTAGGAAGCTCCAATGCAGGGATCACTCGCCTGATCGCCATCGCAGCAAAATCAACCCAAGGACCTCCCTACACTGACCACTCCCCTACTGCCCTTGCCCCTTTCGGGTAAGGTAGTCCTCCACTAGCTTTCCTAATTAATCAGTCAAGGGCGTCCCATACCACCCTTGTGGTAGCACTGTTTTCCCGGGTGGTCGCTCCATGTTCCAATTAACATAATGATCTTATCATAAACAGTAAATAACAACTGATAATAAAAGTATGATAATAAATAATGTGTATCTTCATATCCAAAACCATATAAAACAATGGCTGATACTACCCAAAAATTCAGTGGTAATCAAGGTATAAAGATAGTCAAACTAGGGTAACCTATTGGGTCCCATCAAAATTAACCTATGCAGATTATTATGATTAATAAGAACATGATTGGATAAAAAAAGTGATCAAGGGCACAACTTACCTAGGACTTGAGTTCCAGGTACCAACTTGCTCTTTAGGTGACTCCTGTCCTCACTGCTAAACGTAGCTGTCGGCGTTTCGAGACCGGGGGGTCCCTAAGCCGACGAGTGAGTGTGCTGCGTGCCCCAGCCCAGATGGGTCGAGCGCGTGGGCGAGCGCGAAGGGGGGAGAGGCGAGGTGGCCGGAGACGGGCGTGAGAGAGGTGGAAGTCCCGCGGCCTTCGTGTTCGTCCCGCGCCCAGGTCGGGTGCGCTTGCAGTAGGGGGGTTACAAGCGTCCACGCGGGTGAGGGAAGCGAGCGGCCCCAAGAGAGCGCCTGTCCCGTCCTCGGTCCCGCGCGGCCAACCTTCTCTAAGAAGGCCCTGGTCCTTCCTTTTATAGTCGTAAGGAGAGGATCCAGGTGTACAATGGGGGTGTAGCAGAGTGCTACGTGTCTAGCGGAGGGAGAGCTAGCGCCCTAAGTACATGCCAATGTGGCAGCCGGAGAGATCTTGGCACCCTGCTGGTGTGATGTCGTGGCTGTCGGAGGAGCAACGGAGCTTGGCGGAAGGACAGCTGTCGGGCGGTCGAGTCCTTGCTGACGTCCACCTGCTTTCGTAAGAGAGCTGAGAGCCGCCACCGTCATAGAGCTTGGGAGGCGCCATCATTGTCTATCTGGCGGAGCTGGCCAGATGGGACACCAGTCTTGTTCTCTGCAGCCCGAGTCGGCTCGGGGTAGAGTGGTGATGGCGCTCCCTGTTGACGTGGCGGGCCCGCGCCCGAGGCCGGGCGACGTGGGGGCTCCTCCGAAGCTGGGGTCGAATCTGTCTTCCGTTGCCGAGGCCGAGTCCGAGCCCCTGGGTCGGGCGAGGCGGAAGTCGTTCGGCAGAGGCCAGGGCGGAGTCCGAGCCCTGGGGTCGGGCGAGGCGGAGTTCGTTGTCTTCTGGGGCCGAGCCCGAGTCCGAGCCCTGGGGTCGGGCGGAGCGAAGTTCGCCGTCTTCCGGGTCTTAGCCCGAGTCCGAGCCCTGGGGTCGGGCGGAGCGGAGTTCGCCGTCTTCCGGGTCCGAGCCCGAGTCCGAGCCCTGGGTTCGGGCGGAGCGGAGTTCGCCGTCTTCCGGGTCTTAGCCCGAGTCCGAGCCCTAGGGTCGGGCGGAGCGGAGTACGCCGTCTTCCAGGTCTTAGCCCGAGTCCGAGCCCTGGGGTCGGGCGGAGCGGAGTTCGCTATGGCGCCCCTGGTGAGGCCTGACTGCCTGTCAGACTCACTCTGTCGAGTGGCACCGCAGTCGGAGTGGCGCAGGCGGCGCTGTCCTTCTGTCAGACCGGTCAGTGGAGCAGCGGAGTGACGACGGTCACTTCGGCTCTGCCGGGGGGCGTGCGTCAGGATAGAGGTGTCAGGCCACCTTTGCGTTAAATGCCCCTGCAACTCGGTCAGTCGGTGCGGCGATTTAGTCAGGGTTGCTTCTTAGCGTAGCCAAGGCCTCGGGCGAGCCGGAGATGTGTCCGCCGTTAAAAGGGGGGCCTCGGGCGAGACGGAAGTCCCTCGAGGTCGGCTGCCCGAGTCCGAGGCTAGGCTCGGGTGAAGCGTGATCGAGTCACTCGTATGGACTGATCCCTGACTTAATCGCACCCATCAGGCCTCTGCAGCTTTATGCTGATGGGGGTTACCAGCTGAGAATTAGGCGTCTTGAGGGTACCCCTAATTATGGTCCCCGACAGTAGCCCCCGAGCCTCGAAGGGAGTGTTAGCACTCGCTTGGAGGCTTTCGTCGCACTTTTTTGCAAGGGGACCAGCCTCCCTCGGTTGCATTTCATTCCGGTGGGTGCGCGCGAGCGCACCCGCCGGGTGTAGCCCCCGAGGCCTCGGAGGAGTGGTTTCACTCCTTCGAGGTCTTAATGCCTTGCGTAACGCTTCGGCTGGTCTGGTCGTTCCCTCATGCGAACTGGCCGTAGCCCGGGTGCACGGTCGGGGCCCAAGTTCTCGGGCTGGTATGTTGACGCTGTCAACGGTTCGGCCGGAGCCGGGTTTGCGAGAGCAGCCCCCGAGCCTCCGCACAGGGCGAGAGGATGATCAGGGATAGACTCGACTTTTTGCATACGCCCCTACGTCGCCTTTCCGCAAGGAGGAGGGGGGAGTGCGCCATGTTACCCTCGATGGGCACCGAACATGGTGTCTCCGGTGAGCTGCAAGCGGGTAATCCGAGTGGACGTCCGTGCCCCGATCGTTGGGGGTCGGCTAGGGGCCCAGAGGCACGCCCAAAAGTACCTGCGGGTGATCTGCCGGACCCGGTCCCCTGGCGACGGGGTCCGAGGGCTCGATGCCTCCCTCCGATGGGATTCCGTTACAAGATCGCTCCCGCTGGTCTCGGAAATGTCCTAGGGTACCTCGGGAGCGCAGCCCGAGCCTCGGTTATGTATCGAACGTACCCCTGGTCATCCCTCGCTCGGCGTCTGAGGCGACTGTGAACCCTTCGGGGGCCAGCCTTCGAACCTCTGATCAGTAATGGGCGCGGAGCCCGAGTAGCCTGAGGCGGCCATGGAGCCCTTCGGGGGGCCGGCCTTCGAACCCCTGACCAGTAGTGGGTGTCGGGCCCACGCGATCTGAGGCGACTGTTGAACCCTTCGGAGGGCCAGCCTTCGAACCTCTGATCAGTAGGGGGGCTCGGAGCCCGGTTCCTTCACAGGGAAGGATCCTTTTCGGGGTATCCCCCTTTCCCGGTCCCTGTTGTAAGAGATAGAGAAAGAGGAAAAAAAGGAAAAGGATACGAAATCGAACGACGTGGCGTACCTTTTTTGGCGCGGTTATTACGGCAAAGGCGAAGCGTCGTCCGCTTCTCCTGCCAGAAGCGCCGCCTGCCCTGCCGCGGAGTTAATGCGACGGGGCGAGTGGTTGGCGGGGCGGCCGTTGTGCGTGCACGAGCCGTTCGAGGAACAGATCACGGGCGCACCGTCTTCACGCCGTGGGAGGAGGCTCTCTTGCTGTCCCTGGATGGGACGTGAGCCTGGCTGACGACGTGACTGCTGCTCCCGTCCGCCTGCCACCGTCATTACTGCCGGCCCACTTTCGGCCGCATTGACCGTCGCGCCAGGCTGGCACCGCTGGGTCGTGCGCTGGGTCGCCTCGAGTCGCGGCATAGGCTCCGCAACCGAAGAGGCGCGACGGTGGCACAAGTGGTGGCGCGGTTGCTTGCATGCAGCAACTGGCGCGCTGGTTGCGTGACGCGTGGGCCTGAGCCTCCAAGCTGGCATGTCAGAAGTCGGAGAAGCGCGTCCACCTGGCGCGGTTGCATGTCGCCTGCATGGCTACCCGCCCCTCCCGCCCGTTGGTCTGGGCAAAAGTGGGGGGTCGCTTGTAACCGCTGGGCGGTTGTGAGCACCACGCGCGGCGGTTTGGCTTCTTCTGCTCGGAGCCGGTCTGCATGACATGCGGGACCCAGCCCCCGAGTCGCAGGGGTGGGCCTTGGAGCGTGTTGGAGAAGACTCAGCCCGCGGCGTTTGGGGGCGCACGTAGGGAGAGTTGCCTTTAAAAGGAGGGCGACCCCTTTTGGAAGGCAACCACATCTTCTTCCTCCCTCATGTGTCGTGTCTTTCCATCTTCCAAGCCCCCGGATGGGGGGTACCCACCGTCTTTCCGCCTTCTCGTTGGAGGAACGCAACTCCATGGGAGTTGGTACCTTTCAGCCATCGTTCGGCTTCAAGGATTTTCATCACACAGCCTGGTTGCTCCCCTCCGCCGGTGGTCACCCAAGACGGTGACCTCCAGTTTGATGGTGGGGAAAGCGAGCCAGGCTGCGGCCTCTACCCCTCCCTCGGCCTCAAGGATTTTCGTCATCCAGGCCAAGATGAAGGATGAGGCGAGTCGGGGGGCTGCCCCCGCATGGGTCGGCTGCCTTTTTCTTCCCCCGCGCCTGGGGGAGAATGGCATCCCTCAGTCCCACGGGGACTTCCTCCAGCCATACCGGGATAGGTAGGGCGCCAGTAGCCCTGGGTCTCCGTCTCCCGGCCTGAATGGCTGGTTCTCGTCCTCTGCGGGTGAGAGCCCTCCTGTCGCAACACCTGCCCCGAAGCTGCTGCCTAAGCCGCTTCGCCGCCCGGGGCGGGGGTGGTTGTTGTCGCAGTCAGAACGGGCGGCGGCGAGCCGCTCGTCAGTCTTCTGTTGCTCCGCAGGCCTTCCCCCATGGAGTGGGGTTGTTCGTACCTGCGGAGGGGGAACCGGAGTTCCGTTTGTAATGGCATTTCGATTGCCAGGGTTTTTGTTCATTGTGGCTGTCAAGGCCTGAACATGTATGTAATTTCGGCACGGAGCCGTGTTTTTTCCTCATTTTCGAGCACTAAGTCTCGCCTGTTGATTATCTGTACCGCTTCACCAAGCATGAGTCGCCCCGTGTCAAGGTGACGAGTGAGGTATCCGTATCCCGGAGGCGTAGGAATCCCTCGGCTCGATCGGCCTTGTTGTCTGAGGCTCCTCTAGCTTAGTTAAAGAGACCCCTCGGCCGCTCTTCGACGAGCCGAGGCCAGGGGTAGCGATATCAGTACGAACAGAGGCGGAGTTGGCTCGAAAATGGGAACCTGGTTGGCCGGAGCCTAGCCGGGTTGTCCGTCAGCGGATCTGACGCCGGAGTCGATCAGTCGAGGCCTCGGGTCGGGCTAGCGCCCTTGGAAGATGGTTGGCCGAGGCCCCGGGGGTAGCCGGTCGAGCTGCCTGCTCGGGCCGGATTCCCGGAGAAGTCCCTGGACCGCGCCGCCGTCCGAGGCTGGGTCGGACCTTGCTGAAGACGTCGTCGACGCCGAGGGTGCTACGGCCCCCTTCAGCGTGAAGACCCGAGCCTGCAGGATCAGATCGTCTTGTAGCGTGTGCCTTCTGCGGCCGCTGAGGCCAGAAAACACACCCTCGCTGCGCTTGCAAAGCTGCGTCTCCTTTCCCCTTATTTCGAGCATCTGGACTTTCCGTCGGTAACAGGGATGTTTGTGCGGGCGAGAGTTGCTTCTCGCGGAAGGTGATGAGTGAGGTATCCGTATCCCGGAGGCGTAGGAGTCCCTCGGCTCGGTCGGCCTTGCCGCTTACGCGTACCTTCGCCCGTCCATGAGGCCCTGTCTCCGACTTAGTCGAGAAAGCTTGAAGGACCACTTCGGCAGAAGAGCTTCCGAACGTGAAGACTTGTTCGGTCCACGGAGTCGCTTTATCCGAACGCGAGTTACTTATCGCAGAAGGTGATGAGTGAGGTATCCGTATCCCGGAGGCGTATGAGTCCCTCGGCTCGGTCAGCCTTGGCTGCTTACGTGTACTCCGTCGTTTCCAGGATCCGCTTTTCGAAGTAGTCAAAAAGCACGAAAGAAATTCTGCTAAAAAGAGATCTTTTTTCGAGGGAAAAATTCGACGCAGAGGGGGTCTCCCCCCTTTTAGCCCCCGAGGGAGGGTCGGGCTCTGCCGAGGCGAGGCCGACCCTTCCTTGATGACTAAACTTTGCATGGGTGCGAAGTATACGAACAACTTGAAAGCATCTTAAGGGTAGAAGCGACGTAACTGTTTGATGTTCCAGGCGTTGCCGTAGATCTCGCCTTGATTATTGGCCAGCTTGTATGTTCCGGGCTTCAGGATTTTGGCGATGACAAATGGCCCCTCCCAGGGGGGCGTGAGCTTGTGCCTCCCTCGGGCGTCTTGCCGTAGCCGAAGCACCAGATCACCCACCTGGAGGTCTCGGGACCGGACCCCTCGGGCGTGGTAGCGTCGCAGGGACTGCTGGTACCGCGCCGAGTGTAGTAAGGCCTTGTCCCGAGCCTCCTCCAGCTGGTCCAGCGAGTCTTCTCGGCTAGCTTGGTTGCTTTGTTCGTTGTAGGCCCTCGCCCTCGGGGAGCCGTATTCCAGGTCAGTGGGCAAGATGGCCTCGGCCCCATAGACCAGGAAGAACGGCGTGAAACCCGTGGCTCGGCTTGGCGTTGTCCTTAGGCTCCAGACCACCGAGGGGAGTTCCTTCATCCATCGCTTGCCGAACTTGTTGAGGCCGTTGTAGATCCGGGGCTTGAGCCCTTGCAGAATCATGCCGTTGGCACGCTCCACTTGCCCATTCGACATGGGATGAGCCACGGCGGCCCAGTCCACCCAGATGTGGTGATCTTCGCAAAAATCCAAGAATTTTTTGCCGGTGAACTGGGTACCGTTGTCGGTGATGATGGAGTTTGGGACCCCGAAGCGATGGATGATGTTGGTGAAGAACGATACCGCCTGCTCGGACCTGATGCTGTTCAGGGGTCGGACCTCGATCCACTTGGAAAAATTTGTCGATGGCGACCAGCAGGTGCGTGTAGCCCCCGGGCGCCTTCTGCAAGGGACCGACGAGGTCCAGACCCCATACAGCAAAGGGCCAGGTGATGGGTATCTGTTGGGGCGAAGGCAAAGACGCCACCCTTCGCTCGAGGCCTTCGCTGCAGCCGCTGGTCCGACAGAGACAAAGCGGGCAGGGACACCCTTCGCAGGACTCGGCACTTTGACGAAGGCCTGCGGCGACGTCCTACCACGGCGCGTCCTCGTTCAGTCCCAAGGCCCACGTGTGATCTGGCCCATTGTAACGGGCCCCGCGTGGCCGCCTCTGTATTACGGGCCTAACTTGTAAAGGAATACTTGTAATTACGGTTTGTAACCCTGCTTTATGGGAATATTCTGAGGATAAAATAGGTGTCTGAGGGCACATGCGTCCTTAACACAAGACGCTGGGCACTCAGATACCTATAAATACCCCCGCACAGTGCCCGTGAGAGGCTAGATCAACAGAGCTATTGCCCCCGAGCACGTAACCCTGTTGTCACCACCTTTCACCCTTGTTGGCCTCCTTGCTGCTGAGAGCAAGTTCCAACATTTGGCGCCCACCGTGGGGCGTTACGTGCCGAGGACGGAAGGTCAGCGCAGCTTTGACATCCGCGGGTCAAATGAACGTTTGAACAGGGTCTTCGAATTAAATCAACTGCCGTACGACGGCTACCCTGGTCAAGACGAAGCGGACCGCCGTGGGAAGAAACCGGCGGTGGAGACTGGAGGCGACCCTGCGCTGGTGGCCGCCGCCTCCTCGAAAAAGAGAAAATTAGGTACTGCGATGGGAAGACTTGGGGTGTCTGATAGTTTCGCTAGAGAGTTAATGAGGACGTGTGCGGCCCCGGGGGAGAGGATGTCTTCGCCCGAGCTCCGGGAGTCTTCGGCTCGGATGCTGAGGGTTACCGGGGGTTGTTGGCCTAAAGACATTCCTATCCCCTGCGCGGCTGAGGAGGACTGTTTTACATCTCGTATGGTTCATCGGTGGAGAGTTTTTCCTTATGGGCGAAATATCGGTCATGTTGTGTGGGCAGTGATGGACAAGGATCGCCAAGGGGCGGCGCGAAAACGCCAGGCGACTGTGAGGGTTCACGAAGCTCGGCCGAAAAGGCAGCGGGGAACGGCGAAGGCGGGGGCCTCCGGCGGAGGCAAGCCGCCGCTGCCGGCGAAGGTGGGCGCCTCTGCGCCTGGCAAGGCGCCGGAGGTGACGGTGGGCGCCGGAGGCCCCAAGCTGACGAAGGTGGTGCCGTCTGTCAGCGGAGTGGCGGAGGCGGCGAAGGCGGCCCGAACGTTACCGCCGCCCGGCAAACGCGTTGCCGACTTCGGCACCGAGATTAATGTGGAGGATTATCTTGGGGGTAAGTCTATATAAATATATATACATTTTTTTTAATTTGTTGACGCGTTGCAGGGTCGGACGAGGGCCCGCTTGCTCTAGACGTGCCTGGCGCGGCGATCGCGACGGCTGCGCCAGCGCCGAAGGCGGGGGGAGAGACCCTTGGCGCCGGAGGCGAGGTGTCTGCCCTCGCGATGGTCAGGGACGAGGCGGGCGTGGCGACCCGCCGGCTGAAGGGAGCGACGGAGGCGTTGAGTCGAGCGACTGAGGCGCTGAGTCAGGTCCGCCGAGCTATGCCCTCTCCGCCCCCCCCCCCCCTCTTCTTTTTTTTTACGCAACGGCCTTACGTGTGTTCTGCAGGTGGCTGACTTCACCAGCCGCACCGCGTCGGGGGCCCTTACGGCAGCTTTGTCTGCCGAGGTCGAGGGACTTCGGACGCAACATGCTGACGCTGTCCGTGAGAAGTCGGCCTCCGACAGCAAGTGCCGCAAACTGGCGGAGAAGGTGGCCGCCCTGGAGAAGGAGAAGGCTGACCTCCGGCGCCAGCTGGCGGGGGAGAGGAGGGAGGCCAACGAAGCCATCCCCAAAGAGCAGGCTGCTCAGGCAGAGGCCAGGCTGGCGCGGGCGGAAGGCAATATCGCCAAGGAGCTCGCCGGAGAGCTGCAGCGGCGGCTTACTGCCTTGGAGAGCCGCGCGGAGGGGGCCGAGGCCACGATGCGAGCGGAGGCCGAACGGACGCGCACGCAGCTCATGACTGCATATCACGAGCTGGGTGTGCGGACGGGTGACTTCGAGGTGCCGGAGCGAGAGGCCGGACTTCGCTGTCTGGAATGGGTGCAGGAGGAACTGCAGGAGCTCCCCACTGTCTTGGCGGGGTTGATGTCGTTCACCTCCCTGGTCACCTGCGAGGCAGCGATGAACGCGCTCTCTCGCGAAGGCTGCCGGCACTTTGAGGCCCTCGACCAGGCAGATGAGGATTTTGGGCGAGATATCTTTGAGGTCGAAGACCCCGTGGTGAAGGAATCCGCCGGGGCCCTCTATGACCGAATGTGGGGTTCATACGGTTGTGAGGTGGTCCGGGCGCGGGCCGAGGCTGCGAGGGCTCAGGTAACGTTGTCGTTTGCTCGGCGTTTGCTGGATGCGGTCTGTGCGTGTGTTTGCTGATTTTTTGTGCGTTTTGTCTTAGGCGGAGCGCGGCGAGCGGGTGGACGACTTCGGGGCGCTGAACAGCGCGCTGCCTGACCCGGAGACGACCCCTGCGGAGGCCGCGACTGGAGTCGCCCCGGGACCGACCCCGGAGACTGCGGAAGATGCACCAGGCGCTCCTGCACCTGCTGTGGCCGGCGAAGACCTTCCCCCAAAGGTGGCCGAAGGCGCGCCCGATGCCCCCGCAGCTGCTGTGCCGAGCGCTGAAGATCCAGCGGAGGTGGGGGCGGAGGCAGCGGCGGAGGCCTCGGCGGAGGCTCCCGCAGCGGCAGGGCCTTCGCAGGTGGCATAGGTGGTGTTTAGGGTTGAGGAATTTTTGGATGTTGTACTGAATTTTGGTTGCTGCGCAGGTTCAAGATTTTGGGCCTGCGCACGCAACCGCTACTACTGAGTTTTTGGCGGCTTCGACCGCGGAAGATGGAAATGAATATGGTGGGTCTGTTTCTGAGTTTTTTGATTTTACTGACTCTGGGAGCTCGGTTGAGTGGACTGATGAGTCTTCGGAGGGGGACTTGGATTATTTTGCGGCCTTGGACGTGGCTGCGGCGGAGGCTGCGTCACACGCTGTGGACGCGCCAGACGTGCCCGGTCCTAGCACCGGGCACCGACGACGAAGGGCGGTTGCAAAGCGTAGGATTAGTGCGGAGGAAGGGGCCCGGCTTCGCGTTAGCAGGGCTGGTCGGCAGGAGCTGCTGTCTTTGCCGACCGCCGCGGGTGCAGGGGAAGGGGAGCTGCGAAGCCTTTTTGCGGGTGAGGAGCTTAGGATAATGTTGTTTAATTATAGAGAGATGGGGATTATTCCTAAGGTTGAGCCGATGTAGGGCGCGGTGCCCTCGCTTGTATATGTGTAAGGGCTTGTAAAATGGAGTTGTGTGCCCTCGCGTGCCTGTGCCTGCGAGGGCGCTGTGTACTTTGTCTGGTGTGATTGATTATGCTGTGCCAGCATGATTATAATTGGTCTTGGTGTCGTTTCTGCTTTTGTTGTACTGGGTCGGCTGCGCCCTTAGGCGGCTCTTGCGCGAAGTCTTTGCGATAGGCTTCGGATTTTTGCGCGCTTGTGCTTAGTCCGGCTGCACCTTTAGGCGACTTCTGCGCGGATAGTCTTCGCGATATACTTCGGATTTTTGCGCACTTGTTGTGCTTAGTCCGGCTGCACCCTTAGGCGACTTCTGCGCGGGTAGTCTTCGCGATAGACTTCGGATTTTGCGCACTTGTTGTGCTAAGTCCGGCTGCACCCTTAGGCGACTTCTGCGCGGATAGTCTTCGCGATAGACTTCGGATTTTGCGCACTTGTTGTGCTAAGTCCGGCTGCACCCTGAGGCGACTTCTGCGCGGATAGTCTTCGCGATAGACTTCGGATTTTGCGCACTTGTTGTGCTAAGTCCGGCTGCACCCTTAGGCGACTTCTGCGCGGATAGTCTTCGCGATAGACTTCGGATTTTGCGCACTTGTTGTGCTAAGTCCGGCTGCACCCTGAGGCGACTTCTGCGCGGATAGTCTTCGCGATAGACTTCGGATTTTGTGCACTTGTTGTGCTAAGTCCGGCTGCACCCTTAGGCGACTTCTGCGCGGATAGTCTTCGCGATAGACTTCGGATTTTGCGCACTTGTTGTGCTAAGACCGGCTGCACCCTTAGGCGACTTCTGCGCGGATTGGTCGCACGCGAGGGTGGCTAGCGCTTAGCCTCGCGGTGACTTCGAATTGGTCGAATGCCGAAGACCGTTGTTGCGGTCTTTTTTCGACACATGCTTTTGCGGGGGATTTTTCTCACATATATTACATGGCTCCGCCTCGTTAAAAACCTCACCCCCCGGGAGGAAAAGAGTGCGGGCCGGTACAAGATTGTTTGCGGCGAATTACAAGGGCGAAATCAGCCCTAAATGTGTCAAACAAAAAATTTGCGAAGGTTGTCGACGTTCCAGGAGTGCTCTAGGTCCTCGCCGTTTGGCGTTGTGAGCCTGTAAGCGCTGGGGGAAGCTTTTGACTTGACTATGAAGGGGCCCTCCCACTTGGGCTCCAACTTGCCCTTGGACTCCGTCCGAGCTGTTCGGATGAGTACGAGGTCCCCCTCGCTGAACTCCCTCGGGATGACTGCGCGGTCGCGCCATGCTTTGGTCTGGGCTTGATATTTGTTTAGGGCCTGTAGGGCGAAGACCCGGTCTCCGTCAATGAGATCTTTTGAAGTTGGCTCATCCACGTCGGGGACGGCTGACGGAACTGTACGCGGGGACCCATGCTTTATTTCTTGCGGGGTCATTGCCTCCGATCCGTATAGAAGGCGGAAAGGAGTGAACCCGGTCGCTCTGCACTCGGTTGTGTTTAGCGCCCAGACTGCCTCTGGTAATAAATCGGTCCATCTGCCTTTTCTTTCATCGAGGAACATCTTTTTGACAGCTGTGAATATTTTCCCATTGGCGCGCTCCACGACCCCGTTGGACTGCGGATGGTAGACTGAAGCGAAGGCAAGCTTGGTGCCGATGGAGAAACAAAAATCCTTGAAATCTTGGCTGTCGAACTGCTTGCCGTTGTCAACTGTTAGCTCGGACGGTACTCCGAAGCGGCAAACGATGTTCTGCCAGAAGAATTTTTGGGCAGTCTTTGATGTGATTGTGGAAACAGCCCTCGCTTCAATCCATTTGGTGAAGTATTCGACAGCTACGAAGGCGAACTTAAGGTTCCCCTGAGCGGTGGGCAGGGGCCCGACGATGTCCAGGCCCCAGCGCTGGAGAGGCCATGTATGGGCAATCAGCTTTGTATATTGCGAGGGGTTGCCTGACCGAGGGGAGAACTTCTGGCAGGCTTCGCAGGACCTCGTGACCCGATTTGCGGCGCAGATCATTGCGGGCCAGTAAAACCCTTGTCGGATCACCTTGGCAGCCAGGGCCCTTGGCCCTGCGTGCGAGCCGCACGTGCCACTGTGGACTTCGCGTAGGATCTGCATGCCTTCGGTTTCGGTGACGCATTTGAGCATTGGCTGACTGACCCCTTTCTTGTACAGTTGGCCCTCGATCAGAGCGAAGTCCCGGCTTCGATGTCTGAGGCGCTTTGCCTCACTGACGTCGGTTGGATGATAGTACCCCTGTAGGAACAGGGTTATTGGTGCCCTCCAGTCTTCTGTCATGATTAGGTTGACTATACGGTGGCCTTCGCTATCATTAGTTATCTGGAGCCCTTCGGGGCTCCGGACAGCTGGAGTGCCGATGGTGTGGAAAAACACGTCGGAGGGCAGGGGCTCGCCCCTGGCGGCGGCCTTGGCTAAGGCATCGGCCTCCTCGTTCTTGGCCCTATCCACATGCTGCAGGGTGAATCCCTTGAATTGTCTCTCGAGACTTCGGATAGCCGCGAGGTATTGCATGAGGGCGGGGTCTTTTGCTGCGTAGTCTTTCTCGACCTGTCCGGCAACTATCTTGGAGTCTGTCTTGATGATACATGTGGTGACTCCGAGGGCCCTTAGCTTGCGGAGGCCGAGGATAACCGCTTCATACTCCGCTATATTGTTTGTACATTTGGCGCCCACCGTTCGTGCTACGACAAGACCACCCGCGATGGCACCCAAGAGAGCTAACCCCAAGGCTGACGAGGCTGCGAAGGCAGCACTGCTGGCCGCAAGAAAGGGCAAGGCCCTCGCCCTCACCCAATCCACCCACCAAGAGTCCACCGAAGACAACATCCCCCGCACCTGCGAAGACGACACCTTCCGCACCTGCGGGCCCAAAGGACAATCACAGCCGCCCCCAGGCTTCGCCCCACTGGAAGGCGCGGATCTCACCGAGGACGGCGAGGTCCTCGGTGTCTCAACAGAAGAACAGTTACAGCTGCGCGCCCTGCGCCTCAAGAACCGCAATCTCCAAAGGCAGAAGGAGATACTGGAAGCCAAGCGGCAACGTGTGTCCGCACTAGCCAAGGTGCGGCAGATGATACGCGACGAGGAGCAGAAGGCCCAAGACCTCGAGCGCGAGATCGCGCTGATGCAGCGCGAAGGCCACCTCGGTCTACAGCAAGAGCCACCCCTCCAGCAGCGCGCGCAACCGGAGGACACGCGCGAAGGCCACCTCGGCCTGCAGCATGGCCCACCCCTGCAACACCGGCCGCAGCCGGAGAACCCGCGTTTCCCCCAACATGATTACGCCTTCCAGCACGGCGCACCATTCCAAGGGGTCAACTACCTCGATGAGCGAAGTCCCCTGGCGCCACATCTGCAAGTGACGCCGTGGCCAGCTAACTTCCGAGCAGGGGCATATCCCAAGTACAACGGCAGCACCGATCCGGCGCAATACATAATGAGTTATCAAGTCGCCGTTGCATCTGCCGGAGGGGACGACGCCACAATGGCGAAGTCTTTCATCATCGCCCTAGAGGGCCCAGCACTCACCTGGTTCACCAGATTGCCTCCGCTGTCCATTGATTCGTGGAGAAGTCTCAGGGATAAGTTCCTTCTCAACTTCCAAGGGTACCGCCCAGACACCGACGCTTTGGCCGAGCTCTCGCTTTGCAAACAGCTGGAAAAGGAGACTCTGCGGGAGTATTACCGCAAATTCCTAACGCTCAAGTCACAGCTGCCCTCAGTTGATGATCAGATCGCTATCCACTACGCCATCAGTGGCCTGCGGGCCGGCGTCCTCTACAGCCACTGTATAAGAGACCCACCCAAGAACCTTCAGGAGCTATATCAGCTCTTTGAAAAATATGCCAAATCCGAAGAGCTCCACCAGCGCAAAGTTGAGTCACAGCGGAAGCCCAAGGATGCCCCGCAGTCCAGCCGCACATGGACGAGGACTCCGCAACCAGACTCCGGTCGAGATGGCCGCAGTCATCAGCAAGTGCACAACATCGCAAACCAGCAGCCTGCTGCTGACCCCCCTCGTCGCCAGGAATATCCCCCCAAGGCCGCGGGAACGGAACCCGTGGCAGGGGCCGAGGGCGCGCGCAGCCGCCGCGCCGGTTCTACTGCCTTTTCCACGGCGAAGACTGCGCCCACCAAACGAAAGACTGCCCCGAAACGAAGGCCACCAGAGACAGAATGGCGCGGGCGCAGCCGGCCGACAATCCCAGAATTGTCGTGCATAATTACCAGCCACCCCCTCCACCATATATCCACGCCCCCGCTCCGCATCCACCGCACCACGCTTACCAACACCATCAGGAAGTACAAATCGTACCTCCTCCACCCCCACCACCACACCAGCAACACCAAAACATCCCCCACGCCCCAAAACAGGAAGACTTCGCCGATCAACCATATCGCAGAGTCATTCACATGATAACAGGGGGGTCCAGCACTGACTTCGACACCAAGCGGCAGAAGCGGGACCACTACCGCAGCATCAACCATGTCACGGTCACCGGCCCAGTCGTGCAGACGAAGTGGTCCCATATACCGCTAACCTTCGATGCACGAGACGTCGACCTGCGCAGCGCCCCCCACATCGACGCTATGGTCATCAATTGCAGCGTGGCAGGCTGGGACTTGCACAAAGTCCTAGTCGACAACGGCAGTCAGGCGGACATTATCTTCCTCCACGCCTTCGACCGCATGGGTATAAGCCACAGCCTGCTCAAGCCTTCGGACAATCCGTTGTATGGCTTCGGCGGCAAAGGCACCTTCCCCGTTGGCAAAATAGAACTTCCCCTCTCCTTCGGTGTAGCACCCAATGCCCGAAGTGAGCAAGTAACCTTCGACATCGTCGACATGGTATATCCGTACAACGCCATCATGGGCCGGGGCTCAATCAATAAGTTCGAAGCCGCCATCCACGGACTGTACCTATGTATGAAGATACCAGGTCCGCTAGGCGCTATCACAATCTACGGCAACCAGCAGACGGCGCGCAACATAGAGCGGGACTTCGTGCCTGGCCAGAGGAACGTACACTGTCTCACGGCCCAGCGCGAGGTCCCCGCGCCCGCCAGCCCAGCCAACAAGCAGAACGAGAAGGCACAGTTGCAGAGCCAAGATGGAACCAGGACTGTTCCCCTTGATCAGGCCACGCCCAAGCAGACAGTCACTATCAGCGAAGACCTTACGTCACATGAAGAAGAAAGGCGGCATTGTGGTCTTGCCGGTCTTCGGCGTGAATGTGCATGACCCGAACTGGGCAACCCCGTCCTCAACCATCCTTTTCTGCCAATGCAAACAATAATTCTTCGCAAAAACTTCAACTGACGGCTGTCCACCGTACGAAGTCGTCGCCCAGACATACTTCGCCAACGCCACTATGGCGTTCGGTGTCAGCTGATGTATTTGAACGCTGAATCTACGCAGGACTTCGCCGACAAACCGGTGCGCAGGCAAGCGGAGTCCGGCGACGAAGAACGCCTCGAAAACAACCAACTCGCCCTCCGGCTCGGGGACTTCCTCCGTCCCCGGAGCACGAGCGACTCCGCCGCCAAAGTAGCCCAACCGCTGCATATCTTCAATACGGGCTGACGTCATCCGTGACACACCAAATTCAACAGAGTCGCCGGCGCGCAACTCCTCCACCATCACGTTACTCAACGTCTCCTCAGACGAGGCGGCGGCCGGCGGCGTGGCGTCGGCGGAAGAAGAAGAGGATGGCATTGCTACGTACCGTCGTCGGCGGCGGGCGGTCTGCTTCACTCGAGCCAGAACGCCGGCGAGCAAAGGGAGCAGCGGAGGAAAAGGAGCAGCAAGACGGCGCGCGGCTAGGGTTTTCCGGAGCGCGGAAGGCAGAGTTCAAACAGCGCCGCCCCCGCCCCCTTTTATAGGCAGGGCGCGGCTCTTCGGGAAACCCGCAATTCGACAGGCCGTGACGCTTCGGGAAACCCGCAATCCAACAGTACGCCGTCCATCAACGGTCACATCAAAAACCCCCGCGGAACCACTTCGAGCGAGGGCAGCGTCTCCGCCATCTAGCGACGTCTTCGGCACCAGGTGACTTTGTCGAACTGGTCCCTCGGAGGGCAAATGTTGGGGCGAAGGCAAAGACGCCACCCTTCGGTCGAGGCCTTCGCTGCAGCCGCTGGTCCGACAGAGACAAAGCGGGCAGGGACACCCTTCGCAGGACTCGGCACTTTGACGAAGGCCTGCGGCGACGTCCTACCACGGCGCGTCCTCGTTCAGTCCCAAGGCCCACGTGTGATCTGGCCCATTGTAACGGGCCCCGCGTGGCCGCCTCTGTATTACGGGCCTAACTTGTAAAGGAATACTTGTAATTACGGTTTGTAACCCTGCTTTATGGGAATATTCTGGGGATAAAATAGGTGTCTGAGGGCACATGCGTCCTTAACACAAGACGCTGGGCACTCAGATACCTATAAATACCCCCGCACAGTGCCCGTGAGAGGCTAGATCAACAGAGCTATTGCCCCCGAGCACGTAACCCTGTTGTCACCACCTTTCACCCTTGTTGGCCTCCTTGCTGCTGAGAGCAAGTTCCAACAGTATCGTCTGCAGAGCCTGAGCGAGCAGGCGGGTCTGCTTCGCATAGAATTGGCACCCTTCGCAGGTGCGGACAATTCTAGTGGCGTCAGCCACCGCCGTTGGCCAGTAGAAGCCTTGTCGGAAAGCATTCCCGACAAGGGCTCGGGGTGCTGCATGATGGCCGCAAGCCCCGAGTGTATTTCTTGCAGGAGTTCCTGACCTTCGGCGATGGAGATGCATCGCTGGAGGACGCCCGAGGGGCTGCGGTGGTAGAGCTCCCCCTCATCGCCCAGCAAGACGAACGACTTGGCGCGTCGAGCTACCCGCCGAGCCTCGGCTTGGTCGAGGTGTAGCTCTCCCTGGCGGAGATATCGCAGGTACGGGGCCTGCCAATTTCGATCAGGCGTGGCCCCGCTCTGCTCTTCCTCGACGTGCAGCGCCTCGCCTTCGGGGGCCGAGGGTACCTCGGGCCGTGCCGAGGGTGCCTCGGGCTGTGCCGAGGGTGCCTCGGGCTCGAGAGCGTCGTCGATCTTGACGGAAGGTTGATGCAGATCCCGGGAGAAGACGTCCGGGGGGACCGTCGTTCGCCCCGAGGCTATTTTAGCCAGCTCGTCTGCAGTCTCGTTGTAGCGCCGAGCGATGTGGTTGAGCTCGAGCCCGAAGAACTTATCTTCCAGGCGCCGAACCTCATCGCAGTAGGCCTCCATCTTCGGGTCGCGGCAGTGGGAGTTCTTCATGACTTGGTCGATGACGAGCTGCGAGTCACCGCGGGCGTCGAGGCGTCTGACCCCTAGCTCGATGGCGATCCGCAACCCGTTGACCAGAGCCTCGTACTCGGCCACATTGTTGGACGCCGGGAAATGGAGGCGGAGCACGTAGCGTAGGTGCTTCCCAAGGGGCGAGATGAAGAGCAGGCCCGCGCCGGCTCCCGTCTTCATCAGCGACCCGTCGAAAAACATGGTCCAGAGCTCCGGTTGGATCGGAGCCGTCGGCAGCTGGGTGTCGACCCATTCGGCCACGAAGTCCGCCAACACCTGGGACTTGATGGCTTTCCGAGGGGCGAACGAGATTGTTTCGCCCATGATTTCCACCGCCCACTTTGCGATCCTGCCCGAGGCTTCTCGGCACTGGATGATCTCCCCCAGGGGGAAGGATGACACCACAGTTACCGGATGAGACTCGAAGTAGTGTCGTAACTTCCGCCTTGTCAGGATCACAGCATACAGCAGCTTCTGAACTTGTGGGTAGCGGATCTTGGTCTCGGACAGTACTTCGCTGATGAAGTAGACTGGCCTCTGAACGGGCAATGCATGCCCTTCTTCTTGCCTCTCGACTACAATCGCGGCGCTAACCACCTGAGTGGTAGCGGCGACGTAGACCAAGAGGGCTTCTCCATCAGCTGGGGGCACCAAGACAGGCGCCTTTGTAAGGAGCGCCTTCAGGTTCCCGAGGGCTTCCTCGGCCTCAGGGGTCCAAGCGAAACACTCGGCCTTCCTTAAGAGGCGGTACAGAGGCAGACCTCTTTCGCCGAGGCGTGAGATGAAGCGGCTCAGGGCCGCAAGACATCCCATGACCCTCTGTACGCCTTTTAAGTCCTTGATGGGTCCCATGCTGGTGATGGCTGCGATCTTCTCCGGGTTGGCTTCGATGCCTCGCTCGGAGACGACGAACCCCAGGAGCATGCCTCGGGGCACCCCGAAGACACACTTCTCAGGATTGAGCTTGACTCCTTTCGCCTTGAGACATCGGAATGTCACTTCAAGGTCGGAGAGAAGGTCGGAAGCCTTCCTTGTCTTGACTACGATGTCATCGACGTAGGCCTCGACTGTGCGACCGATGTGTTCGCCGAACACATGGTTCATGCACCGCTGGTACGTCGCGCCCGCATTCCTCAAACCGAACGACATGGTGACATAGCAGTACATGCCGAACGGCGTGATAAAAGAAGTCGCGAGCTGGTCGGACTCTTTCATCCGGATTTGGTGATACCCTGAGTAGGCATCGAGGAAGGACAGGGTTTCGCACCCAGCAGTGGAATCCACGATTTGATCGATGCGAGGCAGAGGGTAGGGAACCTTCAGACATGCTTTGTTGAGACCAGTGTAGTCTACGCACATCCGCCATTTCCCCCCTTTCTTCCTCACAAGCACAGGGTTGGCAAGCCATTCGGGATGGAATACCTCTTTGATGAACCCTGCTGCCATTAGCTTGTGGATCTCCTCGTCTATCGCTCTGCGCTTCTCCTCGTCGAATCGGCGCAGAGGCTGTCTGACGGGTCGGGCTCCGGCCCGAATATCCAGCGAGTGCTCGGCGACATCCCTCGGTATGCCAGGCATGTCCGAGGGATTCCACGCAAAGACGTCGGCGTTTGCGCGGAGAAAGTCGACGAGCACTGCTTCCTATTTGGGGTCGAGCCCGGAACCGATCCGGATCTGCTTGGAGGTGTCGCCACGGGGGTCGAGAGGGACGGCCTTAACCGTCTCCGCTGGCTCGAATTTGCCGGCATGACGCTTCACATCTGGCACCTCTTTGGAGAGGTTCTCCAGGTCGGCGATGAGGGCCTCGGACTCGGCGAGGGCCTCGACGTACTCCACGCACTCCACGTCGCATTCGAATGCGTGTTTGTACGTGGGACCGACGGTGATGACCCCGTTGGGGCCCGGCATCTTGAGCTTCAGGTAGGTGTAGTTGGGGACGGCCATGAACTTCGCGTAGCATGGCCTTCCCAGTACCGCGTGGTAGGTTCCTCGGAACCCGACCACCTCGAACGTCAAGGTCTCCCTTCGGAAGTTGGAGGGCGTTCCGAAGCAGACGGGGAGGTCGAGTCGTCCGAGGGGCTGGACGCGCTTCCCAGGGATGATCCCGTGGAAGGGCGCAGCACCTGCTCGGATGGAGGACAGATCGACGCGCAGGAGCTTGAGGGTCTCGGCGTAGATGATGTTGAGGCAGCTGCCCCCATCCATCAGGACCTTGGTGAGCCTGACGTTGCCGATGACGGGGTCGACGACAAGCGGGTATTTCCCCGGGCTCGGCACGTGGTCGGGGTGGTCAGCCTGGTCGAAGGTGATGGGCTTGTCGGACCAGTCTAGGTAGACTGGCGCCGCCACCTTCACCGAGCAGACCTCCCGGCGCTCTTGCTTGCGATGCCGAGCCGAGGCATTCGCCGCATGCCCACCGTAGATCATGAAGCAGTCGCGGACCTTGGGGTATTCTCCTGCTTGGTGATCTTCTTTCTTGTCGTCGTCGTGGGCCCTGCCACCCTCCGCGGGTGGCCCGACCCTGTGGAAGTGGCGCCGAAGCATGGCGCACTCCTCGAGAGTGTGCTTGACGGGCCCCTGATGATAGGGGCACGGCTCCTTGAGCATCTTGTCGAAGAGGTTTGCACCTCCGGGGGGCTTCCGAGGGTTCTTGTACTCGGTGGCGGCGATAAGGTCCGCGTCGGCGGCGTCGCGTTTCGATTGCGACTTCTTCTTGCCCTTCTTCTTGGCGCCGCGCGGAGTAGACGCCTCGGGAGCCTCTTCCGATGGGCGGCCCTGGGGCTGCTTGTCCTTTCGGAAGATAGCCTCGACCGCCTCCTGGCCAGAGGCGAACTTGGTAGCGATGTCCATCAGCTCGCTCGCCCTGGTGGGGGTTTTGCGACCCAACTTGCTCACCAGGTCACGGCAAGTAGTGCCGGCAAGGAACATGCTGATGACATCCGAGTCGGTGATGTTGGGCAGCTCGGTGCGCTGCTTCGAGAATCGCCGGATGTAGTCCCGGAGCGACTCTCCCGGCTGTTGCCGGCAGCTTCGAAGGTTCCAGGAATTCCCGGGGCGCACGTATGTGCCCTGGAAATTGCCGGCGAAGGCTTGGACCAAGTCGTCCCAGCTGGAGATCTGCCCCGGAGGCAGGTGCTCCAACCAGGCGCGAGCAGTGTCGGAGAGGAACAGGGGGAGGTTTCGGATGATGAGGTTGTCGTCGTCCGTTCCACCCAGTTGGCAGGCCAGGCGGTAGTCCGCGAGCCACAGTTCTGGTCTCGTTTCCCCCGAGTACTTTGTGATGGTAGTCGGGGGTCGGAACCGGGTCGGGAACGGCGCCCGTCGGATGGCCCGACTGAAGGCCTGCGGACCGGGTGGTTCAGGTGAGGGACTCCGATCCTCCCCGCTGTCGTAGCGCCCCCCACGCCTGGGGTGGTAGCCTCGGCGCACCCTTTCGTCGAGGTGGGCCCGACGGTCACGTCGATGGTGCTCGTTGCCGAGGTGGCCCGGGGCCCCAGGCGCGGTGTTGCGCGTGCGTCCGGTGTAGACCGAGGCTTCCCGCATGAATCGGGAAGTCACGGCATGAGGTTCCGAGGGGTATCCCTGCCTTCGGGAGGCAGTGCTCTCGGCCCGTCGAGCCGCAGCGCCTTCCAGGAGATTCTTGAGCTCTCCCTGGATCCGCCGACCCTCGGTAGTTGATGGCTCCGGCATCGCGCGGAGGAGCATCGCTGCGGCTGCCAGGTTCTGACCAACCCCGCTGGATGCGGGCGGCGGCCTGACCCTGACATCATTGGCGACGCAGTGCTGGAGACCTTGGGGCAGGTGACGTATTTCTCCGGCCGGGGGTTGGCCCGCCCATACCTGTCCGACGTCCCGACGGATCGGCTCAAGCGCTCCTGTTCCCTCGTTGAGCCTGGCCTGCGCCCCGCGGACTTGCTCGAGGGTCGTGACCCCCCGCCGGAACGGGGACCACAGCTAGCTCCCGCGGGATGTCGGCGCGAGGCACCGGCCTAGGAAGATCACCGTCCTCCGGCATGCTGAGATGGTTGCCTTCGGAGGGATCCCCTAGCTCGATGTGGAAACATTCGCGACTTGGGCCGCAGCCCTCGTCGTTAAGGCTGCGGCTTCCGTCGGAACAGTCGGAGAGGCAGTAGTTACATGCGGTCATGAAGTCCCGCATGGCACTGGGGTTGCCAAGTCCAGAGAAATCCCAACAGATGCTGGGATCGTCATCTTCCTCGGACCCAGAGGTCCCGTAGGTTGAGACGTCCGTCAATCGGTCCCAAGGCGACCGCATACGAAACCCCAGTGGGGTTGCACTCGCCTCAATGAGAGCGCCCGCCAAAGCAAGGTTGCTAGGCGGGTTGAGGCCGAGTCGAAATGACGTAAGATGGGGATTAGTCAGTACCTTTTGGTCGACGCGGAGCGACGTAGTCACATCGGGGACTGGTTGCGTCGTCATCTCAGGTACAAAGGCGACGTCCTGCAAGCTTTCCGCGAGCGCGCTGGCGTCGTCTTCTTGCTCGGGATCAGCGTGTCGCGGGGGGACGGCGCTTGCCTTCGTCTCGAACGCGAGGTCGACGCCCGGCGTGCCTTCCGTCTGGGCGTCGGGGGCGTCGATTCGCTCGACGGCCGACGAAGCGCGGCCTCTCGCTTGGCCTTGGTTGCCCCGCCTCCTCCTCCGTTGGCGGGGGAGAGGACGGAGCGAGCTCGAATGTTGTTCTTCCACCACGCGGGGAAGATGTCGTCGATTCCGCCGTCGGCGGGCGGGTTGTCGGCCGCCATTGTCGTTGTCGCACGGCGGTGGAAGGAGTATCATGTCGTAGCTGCCGTCGAAGGACATGAACTCAAGACTCCCGAAACGGAGCACCGTCCCGGGCCGAAGAGGTTGCTGGAGACTGCCCATCTGGAGCTTGACGGGAAGCTGTTCGTCAACACGCAGCGTGCCCCTACCTGGCGCGCCAACTGTCGGTGTTTCGAGACCGGGGGGTCCCTAAGCCGACGAGTGAGTGTGCTGCGTGCCCCAGCCCAGATGGGTCGAGCGCGTGGGCGAGCGCGAAGGGGGGAGAGGCGAGGTGGCCGGAGACGGGCGTGAGAGAGGTGGAAGTCCCGCGGCCTTCGTGTTCGTCCCGCGCCCAGGTCGGGTGCGCTTGCAGTAGGGGGGTTACAAGCGTCCACGCGGGTGAGGGAAGCGAGCGGCCCCAAGAGAGCGCCTGTCCCGTCCTCGGTCCCGCGCGACCAACCTTCTCTAAGAAGGCCCTGGTCCTTCCTTTTATAGTCGTAAGGAGAGGATCCAGGTGTACAATGGGGGTGTAGCAGAGTGCTACGTGTCTAGCGGAGGGAGAGCTAGCGCCCTAAGTACATGCCAATGTGGCAGCCGGAGAGATCTTGGCACCCTGCTGGTGTGATGTCGTGGCCGTCGGAGGAGCAACGGAGCTTGGCGGAAGGACAGCTGTTGGGGCGGTCGAGTCCTTGCTGACGTCCACCTGCTTCCGTAAGAGAGCTGAGAGCCGCCGCCGTCATAGAGCTTGGGAGGCGCCATCATTGTCTATCTGGCGGAGCTGGCCAGATGGGACACCGGTCTTGTTCTCTGCAGCCCGAGTCGGCTCGGGGTAGAGTGGTGATGGCGCTCCCTGTTGACGTGGCGGGCCCGCGCCCGAGGCCGGGCGACGTGGGGGCTCCTCCGAAGCTGGGGTCGAATCTGTCTTCCGTTGCCGAGGCCGAGTCCGAGCCCCTGGGTCGGGCGAGGCGGAAGTCGTTCGGCAGAGGCCAGGGCGGAGTCCGAGCCCTGGGGTCGGGCGAGGCGGAGTTCGTCGTCTTCCGGGGCCGAGCCCGAGTCCGAGCCCTGGGGTCGGGCGGAGCGGAGTTCACCGTCTTCCGGGTCTTAGCCCGAGTCCGAGCCCTGGGGTCGGGCGGAGCGGAGTTCGCCGTCTTCCGGGTCCGAGCCCGAGTCCGAGCCCTGGGGTCGGGCGGAGCGGAGTTCGCCGTCTTCCGGGTCTTAGCCCGAGTCCGAGCCCTAGGGTCGGGCGGAGCGGAGTTCGCCGTCTTCCGGGTCTTAGCCCGAGTCCGAGCCCTGGGGTCGGGCGGAGCGGAGTTCGCTATGGTACCCCTGGCGAGGCCTGACTGCCTGTCAGACTCACTCTGTCGAGTGGCACCGCAGTCGGAGTGGCGCAGGCGGCGCTGTCCTTCTGTCAGACCGGTCAGTGGAGCAGCGGAGTGACGGCGGTCACTTCGGCTCTGCCGGGGGGCGTGCATCAGGATAGAGGTGTCAGGCCACCTTTGCGTTAAATGCCCCCGCAACTCGGTGAGTCGGTGCGGCGATTTAGTCAGGGTTGCTTCTTAGCGTAGCCAAGGCCTCGGGCGAGCCGGAGATGTGTCCGCCGTTAAAAGGGGGGCCTCGGGCGAGACGGAAGTCCCTCGAGGTCGGCTGCCCGAGTCCGAGGCTAGGCTCGGGTGAAGCGTGATCGAGTCACTCGTATGGACTGATCCCTGACTTAATCGCACCCATCAGGCCTCTGCAGCTTTATGCTGATGGGGGTTACCAGCTGAGAATTAGGCGTCTTGAGGGTACCCCTAATTATGGTCCCCGACAGTAGCAATACAGACAAACATGGTATATACAAAATTAACATCACACCAAACATAAGCACAAACTGAATAATAATAATCTACACGTCGCTACGAGATCGGGGTTCGAGAACCACTAAAATCGAAGTTAAACGAAGAATTTAGGAATAAAACGGTATTTTAGGGGCAATAAATCTAATAGATGCGATTTAACAGATATTGCATTTAAACTAAGTAGGTATTAAATTAAATTATTTGAGTTGGTATTTATCATTAAGAATTTTTTTTACAAAATGCGTAGGTTAAAACTATAAATTAGATTAACTAGATTATCTATTTAATTAACATTAATTAAACAATTAGTTAATTAATTATTATTTAATTAAACTATGTGGCATAATTAAAATAATGTTATTACTACATACGCAGAAATTAATATGAACCTAACACAACTTGAACTAATTAAAATAAATTATTTGATCTAGAAGATATCACATTTTTAATAAATTATTAGGTCTGCACAGAAATATGTGATATGACGCGATCTGATTGGTTAGATAGGTTTGTTAAAAGTGGAAAAGGTTTGTTTATAAATACATTACCTAGTTGATGCAAACTTACCACGGTTATGTCTACTATTGAATTCATGCTACATGAGAGTCTGGTATGCAAAAGGGCCCAAGTTGATGGTTACTCCCTCCGTCCCACAAAAGAAGTCGTCTTGGGCATTGGCATTTGTCCCTTGAAGATTGTCGTTCTGGTGTCTAGACAACGAGATCAGAGCAGACATGGGAGCAGGGAGCGATTGGCGCAGCCCACGCCTCTAGCTACATGATTTTGTGGCACATGAATCTTTGTATTTAATAGGGATATTGTTGTAATCTCTCACTTGACTTGTTTTTCACCTGCTAGGCTAGAACGACTTTCTTTATGGGACGGAGGGAGTATCTATTAGGCGGGAAGTGTCATGTCTATCATACAGGAAAGATTCCTAATCTATCACTAACTTATCTTCCAATCAAGTTCTTTACTCCCTCGTTGTTGCTGGTCATGACGGCTTATGGTTGTAAGCTTAGCTGGCAGCGATTATGGCTGTAAGCTTAGCTGGCAGCGAGCTACTGTGGCTTGAATAGCGGCGACGCTCTGTGCTTTTCTCCCGGTTAGTCGTGGCTCACGCGGTAACCCTCTCTTTGTTTGTTGGCTTGCGATGGGTGAGATGATGGGAGGTTTTGCGATGGCGCCAGTCGTGGCTCACGCGGTAATCTTCTACACAGAAGCCTAGGGATCATTAGCCAACTCCGAGCGGACCCGGCCGCGACAAAACGGACCAGCATCCTCGCGTTCGGACTGGTAGAAGATTATGGAATTGTGGTCCATTGCAGCATTGATGAAGTCATCCATGACGTTGTGGTGATGTAATCTCCGGCTAGGAGATTAAAAAAAGAAAAAAGAAACTAGCAGGTAGGGACACGGCTACCTAGGAGAGCTAGGCCATGCTGGCCAATCGACCAAAACAATCGTGGCATTTAGTAACCTAATCCATATTCTTTTTTTTGTTTTTCTTATTTCTTATTTCCATTTTATCTTGTTTTTAAATATTCCTATTCAAATCTGAGTTCAAGAATTCAACTATAAATGCAACATTTAAATGATCCCATCATGTATGCAAAGTTATATTTTTTTATTTATTATTTTGATTTTTAATTTACAAATTTTAAATTGAATTCTGAGTTGAGTTTTAAATTTAATATAAATGCACAATCAAAAATATCCAGCATGCCAATGCAAAGATATTATATTTATATTAATTACCCATTTAAGAAAATATTTTAAATATGAAATTCATACACACAAAAATAGGTATTTTAGAAAAAAATAACTTCTAGTGTTTTAAATTTGAACTTTTAGATCTTTATTATTAAATATATCTGTTTTAGGAGATGAAATCTTTAAAAGTAAGAAAAATCTTATTAAAAGATATTTTAATTCAAAATCTTTCGATAATTTTACTAAATCACCAAAATGTGATTCCGGCTGTTACAAAACTACAAAAGTGCATGTAGCCTTTTAGTGGGTTTTGGTGGAGTGAATGACACCACAATCAAAAGTCTAACAAGCTTGCTAAATATTAAACATAAAATTTAGTATATTGTATACACTTCAAGATTGCATAACAAGAAGTGTCTCAAAGGTTCAACAAGAAGACAAGCTTAACGCCATTTTGTTTCTATTGCACTTTGCACCGGATTGCCTAAACCAGGCCAACAGTCCAAAATAGGTGAAAGGATTGAGACACACGTGGCCTGGACATAACCCAGTCAACAAATAAACCCTCCACCCAATATGGGATATGATCCCACCTAAAAAGTTGTTGCGGACAACACCAAGGTGTTGTTTGGTTCAAAAAATGTAACGCAAACGGTAATGGTAATGGTTTCGGCTCGATTACTGGCGGTAACAAATTTGAATAGGCTGGTATCAAATTTTAGTGTGGTATCTGATTACGGTTGGACTAAAACAAACATGATTTAACGTTATCCGTTACCCATTACGTTACAAATATATGAACTAAACGACACTCAAGTGAACTTTGACATGGTACAGTGGAAGAAAACATGATCAATAAATTTGTGTCAGCATAAGACGCTCACCTTCCAACCCTTTTTATTTAGGACCGCGACAACCTAGATTTTTCTATTACTATCTCTATTCACAAATATATGACATCGTTGACTTTAAAAAAAATTTAACTCTCGTCTTATTCAAAATATTTATTTGAAAATATAAAATTTTAAGTCAAACATAAATATCTTAAGTAATAAAACAAATCACAAAATAAAAATAAATGATAATTCATTATTTTTTTAAATAATATGAGTGATCAAACTTTTAAAAAAAATCAACGGTGTTATATATTTATGAATGGAGGGAGGATAAAGTTGCCACAGAAACACTTTGATCTTTAGAGCCACCTTGCATTTTAAGATGTTTTTATAAGTGTTGTTCCTATCCCCCGTCCGTTCCGAACCTGTATACAGATTTTGTAGTGAACATATGAGAATTATCTAGAGCCCAAGCCACCGTGTGTCTCCCTTGAGTTAGAAGGTGATCCTGGAGGTCCGAATGAAATTCTCCCCACGAAAGTAATCACTTGCAGTGAGGCGGCGAACAAGATCAACAACATTGCATCGGTCCTCCTCAAAACAATCAGCAACCAGGGCATCCTTATCCTTGCAAATTTCGAAAAAATCTGGGAAACCTGGTTTTTTGCGGCACCTCTCCAACCAAGTATCCTTCCAAAAAAAAGGTCTCCTCCCCATTATTGACTCGATTCACCGCACCACAATGGAACAAATGTTTAATTCTATGAAGCCCTCTCCAGAATTGTGATGTCCCTTTATTTTTTAAAGGGAAAGAAATTGTCTTCTCACATATATTTGGCTTTAATGAGCCTAAACCAACTGCTATCTTATCCGTGAGCAATTTTCCAAATCCATTTAACTAGCAGACATCCATTTAACTAGACAGTTAAAAATTTCAGTATGGCAGAGCCAAAAGATTGAGAAAGTATCTTAACTTTAATGTTTGTGACAGTTAAAAATTTCAGTATGGCAGAGCCAAAAGATTGAGAAGGTATCTTGACTTTAATGTCTGTGTGCATCCCTTCTGGTTTCTGAAAATTTAAAAAAAAGTCACGGGCCAGACGCCTGCGGCCACAACTCTGGCCCAGACACGTCATGTCGGCCTACTGACTGTACGGGGCCAGCTTGTTAGCCTGTCGCCCTATTTGATTAAATCAGCGTAAAATATTAAAAAACGATGTAGGAGGTGGGGTTCGAACCCATGCCTGATGAAAGAAGGGTGAGAAACACTGGGTGAAGCTGTCTAACTAGTAGAACATTATGCTCAGATGTTTTTAATATTGAATGTAAATTGTATATATGTTTTTTTACAACGGGAAACCTCCTATTTCATTAAGAAATAGAAACCGATCACAGTTCTTACAAAATCCCCGACTTAACCAACAACCGCAAGCCGATAAGTCTACCACATTATCAGCTACGCGGTGTTATAAAATCCAACTGAAGGAACATAGCAAACCAGAAGTAATCCGAAAGACTAACAGTCATCTATGGAGATCAACTAGGGACAGTTCCCAAAAGCAGCCTGGACCCGCCAATACCAGCGACAACTAAAGCTAGTTTTTATCTACCAAAGCAGATAAGCTGAATACATCCAAGAACAAAAAGATGCATAAGCAGCAGCAAAATGTCACTGGAGGCGCCTATCGACCGGCTTCCAACCATGGGCCTTGTTGTAGATGTCACTTGTTATCTTTCGGATTCTGCGGCTTCCTTGCTCCACCAGTTTTTTTCCCCTCTTTGTCTGTCGAATAGACCAAGCATCAATCCAGTAGCAACAGGAAAAAATCACATTAGATGGATCGTCAATCAGCTTAGCGTTGAAGCAGCAATCATTACGGGTACGCCAAATTGCCCAAATAACAGCACCACACCCAAAGAGGATCAGCTTCTTTTCAGATTTATAGAAACTATTAATCCAGGGACCGAAAAGATCAGTTGTGTCTTTGCTAAATTGTATATATGTATATACGTTTTTTGTAAAATAAAAAAAAATATAACCGTGTCGGGCCGAGGCTACAGCCCAAGCACGGCACGACGTTCTTGGCTCTTGCAAGCATTAGGTCGTTTCTGAGACCATATTGACGCAATGGACTCCATGATGTTTGAGATTGCTAAATTAGATGGAGCAACAATGATTTGTCACACTAACAGTAAAATGAAAGGTTATTTATTGATTTTAAACGTTAGTAATTGCTACGAAGTAGCATAATTTATATGGAGTGCATCCAGTTTTTATTGATGCCTGACTTTAGCAATCACTCGATATTTTGATCTATTCTTTTTATAAGTTTAAGTTCATGTGACTTATTTTAGAAACTTGAGCTCACAAGCTTTCTCTTATTTTGTCTCTGTATGGTGGAATTATGTCATTTTATAATCTCTGTTCGTTTAGCCAGTCGTTGTGAACTCTTTTCTAATCGTTCACTTCATTGTCTGTGTTGTACCAAAACATATTATATGGAGTAAACAATAACATCAGTTAGCCAAATCAAAAAAAAATATTATACGAAGAGTGAGACAATCAATAAAAAATTTTGAAATTTTTTTGGTGAATAATTTACGTACGTATTGTTGTAAGCCGTCGCAATGCACGGACAATTATACCT
This sequence comes from Zea mays, assembly GCF_902167145.1. Lineage (NCBI taxonomy): Eukaryota > Viridiplantae > Streptophyta > Magnoliopsida > Poales > Poaceae > Zea > Zea mays. The sequence continues at coordinate 203,127,409 of NC_050097.1, read as the reverse complement.
TTATGTACGAAGCAACAGAAAAACAAATGCAAAGTCCTCTCGTTTCACCGACCAAACAATATAATAACAAAAGAAAGAATGAGCCCCAAATCATTTGGATCATCAACAAGTGATGACCAAGAAAATAACGATCTACAAACCTATGCGTGCCACCGAACGCAACGCCCCTCAGATAAAAAATAAAACACAGTATTTTCCCTTTTCTCTAAGTGATTGAAAATAAATCTACTATTTATAGTTATAAAAAAGTTATATATATAAATTTATATGGTTATATTAGTTGTGTGGTTGGATCTCCATGAGCCTACACTACACGTGCGCACTTCACTAGTAGTATAAGTTCTGCGACAATCCCACCAAATCTAGACAATTACAGAGTTCAACTCTGAAAAAAAATTATGTAATGACGCTACATGGTACAAAGAAGTCAACCTACAAACTCGAAAGAAAAGAGCTCTTTTAAATGAAAGTTATCGTACTTCAAATCTTTTAATAATAATTTTACCGCCCGTCACGTCAGCTGTCGACCACCTTGAATAAATATGTAACAGACTTAGGGGGTGTTTGGTTGCTCCTGCTAAAGTTTAACCCGGGTCATATCAAGCGTTTGACTTTTAAATAGGAGTATGAAATATAGACCCAACCAACTGGACTAGATTCGTCTCGTCTTTTAATCTCCGGCTGACAAATTAGTTTTATAATCCGACTACATTTAATACCCGGAACGGAGGTTCAAACATTCGATGGGACATGGGCTAAATTTTAGCGGGGTGTAACCAAACACCCCCTTAGATGAGATAAAAGGCTGTATCGTCTGCGCATCTGCAGGCCTTGTCGCTGCCTTGCCAGGTGACTGGTGTTCGGTGGCCGATTCACACCCGGGCCTGCCCGGGCTGCAGCCTGATCGTGACAGCTGCCAACCTTAGGGATGGATTTGGATGAGATATGTATAGAAATAGATTTGAATGTCACTATTTATCATATTTTAATCCGAATACGATACGAATACGAAAATTATTGGATACGAATAGAAAACGGATAGTTCGAACTCGGATTTACATTCGGATACTTACTGATTTAGAATATAGCATCATAACAAGTATTAATTTGTTTTATCGATGAATTTATAGTTGATAAAAATCACATTAAAAGCAAATTATGAATAATAGTACATATACATTATTTAGTTGAAACTTAGTTAAATATCATATTTTAAATAAATTATTTATACATGGTATATTTATATTTTGGACTCTAATTATAATCTTTTTGTATATTAAGTATATTTGTATTTTGGACTCTAAAACACCAATATTCTAATGTATTCAAAATTAGACTTTTTAATATTATTAAAATTTATCATTGTATATCACTAGTACTGTAAGATTAACACAGTCATTTGTTTATGATATAAATATTTTTAACATTTTAAATGGTGTACTCAGTTTTTAGTATACTATTTAATGTTTAAAATCACTTGTAATTAGTAATTAGTAATAAAAGTAAATTTAAATTAATTTTATTGAATACTTTTTTCTTTCGAATACGAATAGTATCGGATATTTCACGATTTTATCGAATACGAATCTTAAACCGAATAGAGAAGAAACGAATTCGGATATGTCTATTTAACATCCATATTAAAATCGAATACGAATACGGATATCCATATTAGTACTTTATCCGAATACGAATACGAATAATTCGGATCTCCAGACATCCGAATCCATCCCTAGCCAACCTGCCCCGTCTCATACTCTAGTTTCACCAGGAGCGCACGCCAGCAGGCCGCGGCTAGCAGGCCAGCAACTAGCAGCGCTAGCAAGCAAAGCAGCAACCGTTGCTCAATAGCCTATACAGTGCACCAACTACTAGGCGCTGCCAAGGACCGATGGACAGTAGACAGTAGACCATCACACGCAAGCCAACAACGTCATTGCAGGCTTGTGGCCAGCAACTCCATATAAACGTATGTTACTTTTTTTAGATTTTAATTAATTTTGTTTTATTAATTATTTGTTAGGTTAGTTAATAAAATTAATGCTTATGTTTATAATGATATAATGGATATGTTTCTCATCAAAAGATGGTTCTAACACAAGGTTTGGAACAAATTGTTTTAGTCTCGTTTTAGTAGCCCCTCCTTTAAACTATTTCTCCATCCGCCACTGCTGGTGTCCAAGAAACAAAGTGCATCTAGCGTCTTGTTAGTGGTCACCGCTAGGAATTCTTTAAGGCAAGCCAGAAATCATCATCACGGCGCTCATAGTTGTTCGTGTTTTTTATTCCCCGCTGACTGAAGGATCTCCCACGTCAAGTGCAAAGTCTGTTTGTGCATCCAAGGAAGACAAAGGAAAAGCTACTGTATTCTCTCGCAAGGAGTAGAACCAATTAATTTTTTATCTCTTCGCTACAGATTGCATACATATTTTTATTTTAATTGGGATTTTATTTTGGAGTATTAATGTCAATTAAAATTGATATTCCAAAGTTTGATGGTAAGATCAGCTTTGCTATTTGGTAAATTCAGATAAAGTCTGTTCTTACCCAGTTATGTATACGAAAAGCGTTGCAACCGCGACCTGCTGATATGACTGATGATAAATGGTAAGATCTTGATGAAAAAACTTTGTCTGCATTACAGCTCAGTTTATCTCCTAATGTTCTGCGTGTGCAAAATCTGCAGCAGAATTGTGGAAGAAATTGGAGGAGCGATATATGACCAAGAGTCTTGCTAATAAGCTCCGTCTCAAAGAGGGCATTTATACTATTCGTATGGCGAAAGATACATCTATTCAATCACATCTTAATGAATTTAATTCAATTATTGTGGACCTTGAGATCCTTGATGTGAAGATAGATGATAAAGATAAGACAATTTTGTTGGTAGTCTCATTACTCCCTTCTTTTAAGCATTTTAAGGATATTATGTTTTATGGTAATCATACTTCACTGTTCTTTGAGAATGTTAAGTCAAATTTGTTGTCCAAAGAAAAATTTGATGTTGATTCTCGTTCTAAACCCAAAGGTGAAGGTTTAATTGTTCGGGGATCTGGAGATCATAAATCCAACCTTTATTGCCGTTGTTGGGGGCCTTCGGCTCCCGAATGTCCTCAAAAACATAATTCGACAATATTTTCCGAGTGTAATATGTGAACAGGCACCTCCGGAGTCAGGTCGCGGATATACAAGAGCATGGTTAAGACGAAGCTTGACTGGAATGAAAAACGATCATGACGAAGGATAAGACGATCACGAAGCTATGTGCAGAAAAGCTTCGACATAACGACAGAAAAGAGGAACCGACTTAAAGATGAAAAGCCAAATTGGACCTTGAAGAATTACTATAGAGTTATTGATAAATGTAAAGGGCATCAATGTAATTTTACACGGGCTGCGTCCCGTGCCTATAAATAAGTGAACAGTACTCCCGTACTGTTCACGCTGACTTGGCATACGCTTTTTCACATCACGTCTGTATCTTTACATCGGTCTGAAGGTACATTTGTAATTCGTTTTTATGAATTTAATAATAAAAATACATTGATAATAATACTGGTATTATGACTCGTGTATTATATATGATTGCACTGTTTTACCATTTATCAACCTTACGAAGGTCTTTTCTTTTGTAACCTTTGTCCGAGATTCATTATATCCGAAGGGATATACTGTTTTTAAGGACGAAGGAGTTTAACATTTAACACTTTTATGTTGTCTTGTTCTTAATTCTTAGCATTTGTGAACAAGTCCCCAACATTGGCGCCCACCTCCGGTGAACTCACTTCCACTTTTTGAGTTTTGAAAACCTTCGACAAGCATCACCTTCGTCATGCCGCCGAAAAAAGCTTCAGCGGCAGGGGCTGCCACTCTGCAGCCGCTGGACCCAATCAGGATGTCGTTTCTCTTAGGGAGGCCCAAAGCCAGAAGAGGAAGGCCACCAGTCCAATGCCTCCGGAAGACGACTTGGACCAAGAAATCCAAAAAATGGAGATGCTCCATCAACAGGTACAACGGAAGAAGGAGAAGATGGCTCGTCTAGCTGATCTTCAAAAGCAGATAGATGAAGCCTCTGAAGAGCTTCGACACCTCGCTCAAGATGACTAGAATCAACGGCCCCCGCGCAGAGAGCTTCATCAAGAGGGTTTCTACAACGAGGACGACTGGTATGAAGATTTCCATCATGGAAATTTTGCTTTTGATGATACTTCTCCCCTGTCAACAGAACTGCAGGCTACACCTTGGCCACAGTCTTATAAGCCACCTCAGCTCCCCATGTACGACGGTCATTCAGACCCGAAGCAATTTTTGATGAGCTATGAGGCAACTATATCTTCGTATGGTGGCAACACAGCGGTCATGGCAAAGTCCTTTGTCATGGCTGTCAGGAGCGTTGCACAAACCTGGTACTCCTCCCTTAGGCCAGGAACAATCACCTCATGGCAAAAGCTAAAGGATATGTTGATAACCAGCTTCCAAGGCTTTCAGACGAAGCTAGTCACTGCTCAAGCTTTATTCCAGTGCACCCAGGATCACGAAGAATACCTTCAGGCATATGTCCGAAGGTTCCTACGTCTGAGGGCACAGGCACCAACAGTGCCCAGTGAAATTGTCATTGAGGCCATGATTAAGGGGCTTCGGCCAGGACCTTCAGCTCAGTACTTCGCCAGGAAGCCTCCTCAAATTTTGGAGAAGCTGCTCCAGAAGATGGACGAGTATATTCGAGCTGACAATGATTTTCGCCAAAGAAGGGAGGAAGCTCTCAGGTTTTCTGAAATGACCAGGGGCTTCGGAGGAAGGTTTTATCCGAGGCATGTCAGGTCAATTCACAATTCTACTCAAAATGATGACAAAGGGAGTCAGCAGCAAAGGCCACAGTGTTCCTCACAAGCTTCGGGGCAACAACAAGCTTCGGGGCAACAGCAAAGCTCTTTTCGGCCGCCAGCTCCAAGAGGCAGAGGCGCCAGGGGCTTCGGGGGAAGATTTGGAGATCAACCAAGAAAAATTTACTGCTTATTCTGCGGTGAAGGCAAGGGCCATACCACCAGAATGTGCCATATTACCATTCAAAAGCAAAAGGAGCTAGCAGAGGCTGCAGCACAACAAAGCCAGTCGAAGCAGGTTATGCATACTGCTTCGTACCATTCGCCTTACATTCCAGAATATGTAGGCCATCACCCTGCAGCCTCTGTTGCTTCGGCAAGCCAACCCCAAGCTTCCTGGCAACAGCTTCCACTGCCACCACCAATACAACGAGCTCCGCAGCCAGAAGGGAGCCAGCACTCTCACCCCCAGAGGGACTTCAGAGAAGAATCTGAAGCTCGCACAGTCAATAGCACTGTGCCAGAGTCGAAGCACATTTACTGACAAAAATATCCTACCTCGACAGCAACTTTGTGCACTTTCCTGTTCAGCTTTACTTTCTTCGTAGTAAAGAACAATTATGGGAAGTTTAAGTGTTTTTTATCGTTTTCCAAATTCTTGTAACAGTTTAGCTTATTATCATAATGAAAATATATCTCCTCCGTAGGCTTGAGTTGCCGAAACACAAGAATTTATGGAGGCACGGAGAACTTTCGGATTATCGAAAGCTTGTCCTAAGGAACGAGCCGTAACTTTTTCGAAGTAATAAAAAGTCGTTCCTAAGGGAGCGCAGTGTAAGTTTTCTGCTCGAAAGTCGTTCCAAAAGGAATGCAGAGCTTACAGCGAAAAATAAACGCTGATTCCGCTGAAAGTAAAAGGCGAAGAAGCTCCTAAGGGAGGCTTACAGCGAAAAATAAACGATGATTCCACTGAAAGTAAAAGGCAAAGAAGCTCCTAAGGGAGGCTTACAGCGAAAAGTCAGCGCTGAGATAAAAAGATTGTGGGCTCTATTGCAGGGATATGTGTATTTTCAGCATAAATGTCATTTTGCATAACATAACATCATTACATCATTTTGCATAACATAAGCATCATCCATCATTTCGCATGTAGAACAGGAAGGGGACACAACATTGATCTTCGAAGAATGTTTTGAAAAAGAGAAAATCGTGCTAAGGCACAAGATAAATTGAGAAGAAGTGTAGCTTCATTTGAGAGGCAACTCTTGTGATTCAAAGAATCGCGCTAAGACTTTTTTATGGATTCAAAGAATGTTTTCACGAAGTTTGGAGATTCTTCATCAAAGAAGTATGGCAATTCTTGTGATACATAAAAGATTTTCTTTATGAAGCATGAAAAGAAGGGAAGGTGTTTTTTCGCCGAAGGCTCAAAAAGCGGTATGTATGAAAAAATTTCATGCATCGTAAAGAATTGAACCATAAATAGATTATATATTACAATCAAAGTTACAAAGTTTTACACATGTCATGTTCTAAGTATTTTTACAATAGCATTTAATCTTCCCTAAGAACTACTTCTGCAGCTTCGTTTAGTAGCTGATTGACAACTTCGTCCATGATGGCTTCGGCCATTTGTCTAATTTCGTCGTCCCCCTTCGGGGGGGTCCGCAGATGCCTTAGCGGGTTCTGAGGGAGGAGAGGACACAGCTATATTACTATTACAAACTACGAATAAAGTTCAAAATAAAAAATTACAACAAAATAAAAATCACTAATTAATACCTATTTGCCCTTCGGGCCCTGTGCTTTTTTCAGCAGCTTCCGCTACCTTCCTAGCATCATGGATGTCTTTTTCGCTTCTCTGAATGATCTCTTGAGCCATTTCTCGGTCGCCATTGTCCCAAATGTCAGTGAAAAATTTTCCACCGACCTGGCTGGCTTCGGCTAAAGGGTCTTTGATATCTTCAGAGGATAAAGTAGCTTCAGACTGTGCCAAAGATTTCACGTGCTCGCACCCTTTCTTCTCTAAAATAGTAACAATTCCCCTGGCGCCCGAAAAAGCACAAATATCCCTGCGACTATTCAAGATTTCGTCGAAGGCATCAGCTTCGTGACTAATCCATTCAATCGGGCCTTCTGGATTCCCTCTTGTGAAATTTTCTTCACTACAGAACGCGCCATCGCTGGCGAAGCTGGATTTTATTTTCTTAACACACTCTATGGATTTATCATAGCACCTTTTCTTCGAAGCACGAAGCTCTTCAACATTTACTTCCAAATGATTTGCCCATTGATCACTTAATTCTCGTTTTGTTTCTTCAAGAATACGTTCTTCTTTAGCTCGAGCTAGTTGTTTCCGAAGATCTTCGATTTCGCGCTTCTTAGCTTCGGCTTGAGTTTTAGAGCTAGCTTCGTCTTCCTTCATTTTTTCCACCAACGTAAGCAGAATTTTTTCCTTCTCCAAGGCTTCGTTTCTTAGCCTGATAACCTCTGTTCGAAGGTTGTTTAGAGCAATGGTGCAACTCTCATCTTCGGCATTCTTCTGTGCCCTTAAGGCATTGCTGAGTATTAAGCCCTATTCAAAAGAATGAATGAGTTAGCATAAGAACAAAAGATTAATTCAAAATTCATAAGCTTCAAAATTCACAATTTTTGTACCTTCAGACTATTGTATGCCAAGCTATCCGCGAGATCGTCCTTCGTCATGGTGCAAAGGCCAGCTTCGAGCTTCGGGAACCCCATGCTTCTAGCCATCTCCCGGCAGACGGATAATTCTTTATTGTCTGGGAGACAGTATAGGAAGTCATCTTCGTCTGTCCCATTGAACACTACGGCCCCCTTCGGATACTTCAATTCTCGGGCATAGTGATTGGCTTCAAAAATCTCTTCTTCAGATAGTTTCTTCCCTGAAGCATGTCACACAATATAATCACGTATTTTGGAAGATGCTTCGGGGGTGGCAGTGTCGATTTCCTCAATCAAAATCGGCTCTGTTGTTTTGGTTTTTTCAGCTTCTAAACTTGCCTTTGTCAATGTTGTTGCTTCAACCTTCAAAGGTTTCATCTTGGTGGGCTCCGAAGGCCCAGCTTCAATTTCAAATTGTTGCTTCGAAGTTTCAGCAGCAAAGGCTTCGGTAGACACTTCGGAAGTTTCAACAGTTTTCTTTGGAGTTATGCTTGAAGATTTAATTGTCTCCAAAACATCCAGCACATTAACCATCCTTTTTCTTTTCGGGGTCACTGTTGGCCCCTTTTGGCTTTTAGCTGCCACAACTTTTGTTGAAGGACTTAAAATTTCTAATAATTTTCCTTCTTCAGTTCTCGGTTCTTCCATTTCTTCGGATTTTGGCACTGGAGTAGGTTCCCTGGCTTCGGTGGCTGAAGAAGCCTCACCAATAAACTCAGGCACTGTGGCCGGCTCAATACAGCGTGGAGGGTGTGTGAGCACTTTTACCTTCTTCCTCTTCGGCGCTGGCTCCCTAGGAGCAGCCGAAGCAATTTCCTTTGCAGGAGAAGTATTTTTCCTTTTTTGGCCTCGCATTGGATAATAGTAGTCGGGGTAGATAAACCCAATTGCATCAAATACTCGGTTGAGTCTCTTCTTCTTTCGGCCTCCGAAAGCCGCTGATAATGCAGTATTTTCGGCCTTTGAGTATGCCCCAAGCAATTCATCACTTACATTTTCAATGCTTTTTAACCAATCATCATCTGGTTCAACGAACTTATCTCCATACTTGAATGTATATTTCAGCCTGATTAGCCCACCCTCGTCAGTTTCTTTAACGGTCTCCTTCGGCATTTCCCAGTTATCTGCAAGTGGCCACACTCTGAAGGCAATGTGCTCTTGCATTAAATCCCTGATCCCAATAAAAGAGCAGACTACGCCGAAGGCTCTCTGACATTCTTCTGCTGCTTCGTCCATTTCTACCTTTGGTTTCCGGAGTCCGAAGCGCTGCCAGATAGGGCGCATGATGATATCTTTAATATCTTCCCGAATCTTCAAATCGTTTTTCACATAGAACCATTCCTTCATCTATTCCCCGGGCCATCTCTTCCGAAAAGTTGGCACGGGACAGCTTGAGCCAGAGCGGGCACCAAAGCTATAACAACCAAAATTATTATGATATTGCTCCTTACCCCAGGGCTTCGTCTCATATACTAGCTCGTGTATATTGCAAAAGCTTTTTGCACTTGGCTCCAGGCCCTGGCTCCTCACGGCCCAGACGAAGACTCCCAATCTTATCACTGCTTCAGGGGTAAGTTGATCAAGGTAAACCTGATATATTTTTAGAACTTCTACCACAAATCTGCTTAGAGGGAATTGTAGCCCAGCTTTAAAAAAGCTTCGGAAGATCACGACTTCATTATCTTCGGGATTCGGCGTAGTTTTCTCTCCGTCATCCGCCCTCACGATGGATATATCTCGGAAATATCTCCCCCTCATATTTTCAAGGTGACTCTGCTTTATAGTTGATTTTCCGAAATTTGAGTGACTAGGCCGCCACGGGCGATCTTCGGAATCCTCCCCACCACTATCCACATCATAACTATCACTGTCGCCAGTATCTTCAGATAAACCCTCCAAAGTCTCCCTGACAATCTTCTCTGTATTGGTCTTCGACATTGATTCAAGAAAACCCAGGTGCATTTCCTCAGAAAGACTTAGCTTCGAAGCACCAGCAACTTTCTTATCCTCAGACATCTTCGCGAGTGCTGGCAAACCAGACTTGAAACCGAAGCTTAAAAAATTAAAACCGAGCAAATGCTGTCGCGTGCAGGCTGAAAAGCTGGGTGAGTAAAAAGTAGATGGCAAAAGAGCGTGCCAAATAAACTCGTGGTGAGCTCGTATTTATACACCCAGTGTGTCGAAAACTGGAGGGCCCCGCTTGTCAATGACTATTGTTATTCTAGCAAAAGGAAGGTGTTTTTTCGGACCTTCGGCTTAAAGCCTTCGTCCATGTCGCAATATGAATTTATCATTACAGTAAATTAATATTGTGAGGGGCTACTGTTGGGGGCCTTCGGCTCTCGAAGGTCCTCAAAAACATAATTTGACAATGTTTTCCGAGTGTAATATGTGAACAGGCACCTCCGGAGTCAGGTCGCGGATATACAAGAGCATGGTTAAGACGAAGCTTGACTGGAATGAAAAACGATCATGACGAAGGATAAGACGATCACGAAGCTATGTGCAGAAAAGCTTCGGCATAACGACAGAAAAGAGAAACCGACTTAAAGATGAAAAGCCAAATTGGACCTTGAAGAATTACTAGAGAGTTATTGATAAATGTAAAGGGCATCAATGTAATTTTACACGGGCTGCGTCCCGTGCCTATAAATAGGTGAACAGTACTCCCGTACTGTTCACGCTGACTTGGCATACGCTTTTTCGCATCACGTTTGTATCTTTACATCGGTCTGAAGGTACATTTGTAATTCATTTTTATGAATTTAATAATAAAAATACATTGATAATAATACTGGTATTATGACTCGTGTATTATATATGATTGCACTGTTTTACCATTTATCAACCTTACGAAGGTCTTTTCTTTTGTAACCTTTGTCCGAGATTCATTATATCCGAAGGGATATACTGTTTTTAAGGACGAAGGAGTTTAACATTTAACACTTTTATGTTGCCTTGTTCTTAATTCTTAGCATTTGTGAACAAGTCCCCAACAGCCGTTATTGCAGAAAAAATACTCATCATATTTCTCAATGCCCTAAGGTGAGAAATAAATAGGAGAGAAAGAAAAAAGAATTGGATAAGTCTTCTGCTGAAGCTAGTTTTGTTGAAACTTTGGATAGTGGAGAAGCTCTATTTGTTGCCTCTGTTGAAAAGTGCTCTTCTTGGGTTCTCGATTTCGCTTGCACTTTTCATATTTGTTCGTATAGAGATTGGTTTTCTGATTATGTTCAGTCTCATGCTGGTGAGGTTGTTATTGGAGATGGATCCACATGTGAGATTATTGGAATTGGCTCTATTTATATCCAAGTTCACGATGGCAGTATTAAGAAACTTATCGATGTCCGTTTTGTTCCAAAATTAAAGAGAAATCTTATTTCTTTGAGCACTTTAGAAGCAATGGGATTCAATTTTGCTGCTATTGATGGTGTTCTTAAGGTTTCTCGTGGCAACCGTATTATCTTGAAGGGCAACCGTTTGAATAATCTCTATATATTACTTGCAATGTTCAACAGTTGATGCTAAAGCTGTTTCTATTGCATTCCAGAAGAGAGGCTATTTTGATGATATGAAGCTGTGCTCCAGTTCCAAGTCTAATGATTCCTTAGACTTGGTTGATATTCAAATTTAGCATCCTAGTGGTGTTTGGAGAAACAGTTTTATAGATTTAGCGTCATGGGGAGATATGTTGGATAAGATCATGTGACCCTATCTCTATCTACTTTACCTTGTTGGATAAGATCATGTGACCATATCTCTATCTTCTTTACCTATATAAATATAGGCCTCCTGTCGGCGTTTCGAGACCGGGGGGTCCCTGGGCCGACGAGTGAAATGTCGTCGCGTGCCCCAGCCCAGATGGGTCGGCGCGAGGCCGAGCGCGAAGGGGGGAAGAGTGGTGGCCGGAGACAGGCGTGAGAGAGGTGGAAATCCTGTGGCCTTCGTGTTCGTCCCGCGCCCAGGTCGGGTGCGCTTGCAGTAGGGGGTTACAAGCGTCCACGCGGGAGAGGGAGCGAGCGGCCTCACGCGAGCGCCTGTCTCGTCCTCGTCCCCGCGCGGCCAACCCTCTCTAAGAGGGCCCTGGTCCTTCCTTTTATAGGCATAAGGAGAGGATCCAGGTGTACAATGGGGGGTGTAGCATAGTGCTACGTGTCTAGCGGAGGAGAGCTAGCGCCCTAAGTACATGCCGTCGTGGCAGCCGGAGAGGTTTTGGCTCCCGGTTCGTGTGGTGTCGTGGCCGTCGGAGGAGCGCTGGAGCCTGGCGGAAGGACAACTGTCAGGGCTGTCGAGTACTTGCTGACGTCCTCTTGCTTCCGTAAGGGGGCTGAGAGCCGCCGTCGTCACAGAGCGTGCGGGGCGCCATCATTGCCTATCTGGCGGATCGAGCCAGATGGGACGCCGGTCTTGTTCCCCGTAGCCTGAGTCAGCTTGGGGTGGGGTAATGATGGCGCTTCCTGTCGACGTGGTCGGTCCGTGCCCTAGGTTGGGCGATGTGGAGGCTCCTCCGAGGTCGAGGTCGAGTCTGTCTTCCGTGGCCGTGGTCGAGTTCGAGCCCCTGGGTCGGGCGAGGCGGAGATCGTCGGCTGAGGCCAGGGCTGAGTCCGAGCCCTGGGGTCGGGCGAAGCGGAGTTCGTCGTCTTCTGGGGCTTAGCCCAAGTCCGAGCCCTGGGTCGGGCGGTGCGGAGTTCGCCGTCTTCCGGGGCTTAGCCCAAGTCCGAGCCCTGGGTCGGGCGGAGCGGAGTTCGCCGTCTTCAGGGGCTTAGCCCGAGTCCGAGCCCTGGGTCGGGCGGAGCGGAGTTCGCCGTCTTCAGGGGCTTAGCCCGAGTCCGAGCCCTGGGTCGGGCGGAGCGGAGTTCGCCGTCTTCAGGGGCTTAGCCCAAGTCCGAGCCCTGGGTCGGGCGGAGCGGAGTTCACCGTCTTCAGGGGCTTAGCCCAAGTCCGAGCCCTGGGTCGGGCGGAGCGGAGTTTCCAATGGTGCCTGAGGCCGGGCCTGACTGCCTGTCAGCCTCACTCTGTCAAGTGGCACTGCAGTCGGTGCGGCGCAGGCGGCGCTGTCCTTCTGTCAGGTCGGTCAGTGGAGCGGCGAAGTGACTGCGGTCACTTCGGCTCTGTCGACTGAAGGGCGCGCGTCAGGATAAAGGTGTCAGACCACCTTTGCATTAAATGCTCCTGCGATTTGGTCGGTCGGCGCGGCGATTTGGTCAGGGTTGCTTCTTGGCGAAGACAGGGCCTCGGGCAAGCCGGAAGTATGTTCGTCGTTGGAGGGGGGCCTCGGACGAGGCGGAGATCCTCTGGGGTCGGCTGCCCTTGCCCGAGGCTAGGCTCGGGCGAGGCGTGATCGAGTCCCTCGAATGGACCGATCCCTGACTTAATCGCACCCATCAGGCCTTTGCAGCTTTGTGCTGATGGGGGTTACCAGCTGAGAATTAGGAGCCTTGAGGGTACCCCTAATTATGGTCCCCGACAGTAGCCCCCGAGCCTCGAAGGGAGTGTTAACACTCGCTTGGAGGCTTTTGTCGCACTTTTTTGCAAGGGGACCAGCCTTTCTCGGTTGCGTTTTGTTCCGGTGGGTGCGCGAGCGCACCCGCCGGGTGTAGCCCCCGAGGCCTCGGAGGAGTGGTTTGACTCCTCCGAGGTCTTAATGCCTTGCGCAATGCTTTGGCTGGTCTGGTCGTTCCCTCATGCGAGCTGGTCGTAGCCCGGGTGCACGGTCGGGTCCCAAGTTCTTGGGCTGGTATGTTGACGCTGTCAACGGTTTGGCCGGGGCCGGGTTTGCGAGAGCAGCCCCCGAGCCTCTGCACAGGGCGAGAGGGCGATCAGGGACAGACTCGACTTTTTTACATACGCCCATGCGTCGCCTTTCCGCAAGGAGGAGGGGGAAAGCGCCATGTTGCCCTCGGCGGGCGCCGAACATGGTGTCTCCGGTGAGCTGCTGGCGGGTAATCTGAGCGGACGTCCGTGCCCCATTTGCTAGGGGTCGGCTAGAGGCCCAGAGGCGTGCCCAAAAGTACCTGTGGGTGATCTGCCGGAACCGGTCCCCTGTCGACGGTGTCCGAGGGCTCGATGCCTCCCTCTGATGGGATTCCGTTACAAGATCGTTCCCGCTGGTCTCAGAAATGTCCTAGGGTACCTCGGGAGCGCAACCCGAGCCTTGGTTATGTATCGAACGTACCCATGGTCATCCCTCGCTCTGTGTCTGAGGCGGCTGTGAACCCTCCGAGGGCCAGTCTTCGAACCCCTGATCAGTAGTGGACGCAGAGCCCGAGTAGCCTGAGGCGGTCGTTGAACCCTTCCGAGGGGCCGGCCTTCGAACCTCTGACCAGTAGTGGGTGTGGAGCCCACGCGCTCTGAGGCGGCTGTTGAACCCTTCCGAGGGGCCAGCCTTCGAACCTCTGATCAGTAGGGAGGCTCGGAGCCTGGTTCCTTCACGGAGAAGGATCCTTTTCGGGGTATCCCCCTTTTCCGGTCCCTGTTGTAAGAGAGAGAAAGAGGAAAAAAGAAAAAGGATACGAAATCGAACGACGCGGCGTACCTTTTTTGACGCGGTCATTATGGCGAAGGCGAAGCGTCGCTTGCTTCTCCTGCCAGAGGCGCCGCCTGTCCCGCCGCGGAGTTAATGAGACGGGGCGAGTGGTTCGCGGGGCGACCGTTGCGCGTGCGCGGGCCGTTCGAGGAACGGAACACGGGCGCGTCGTCTTCACGCCGTGATAGAGGGTTCTCTCCCTGCCCCCGGATGGGACGTAAGCTTGGCTGACGACGTGACCGCTGCTCCTACCCGCCTGCCACCGCCATTACTGCCGGCCCATTTTTGGCCGCATTGACCGTCGCGCCAGGCTGGCGCTGCTGGGTCGTGCGCTGGGTCGCCTCGAGTCGCGGTATTGGTTCCACAGTCGAGGAGGTGCGGTAGTGGCGCGGGTGGCGGTGCAGTCGCTCGCACGCAGCATCCGGCGCGCCGGTTGCATGACGCGTGGGCCTGGGCCTCCATGCTGGGCGTGTTGGAAGTCGGAGAAGTGCGCCCACTTGGCGCGGTTTGCATGCCGCCTGCATGGCTGCCCGCCCTTTCGCCCGTTGGTCTGGGCAAAAGTGGAGGGCCGCTTGTAACCACTGGGCAGTTGCATGCACCGCGCGCGGCGGTTTGGCTTCTTCTGCTCTGGGCCAGTTTGCATGACGCGTGGGACCCAGCCCCCGCACCGCAGGGGGAGGACCTTGGAGAGTGTTGGAGAAGACTTAGCCCGCGACGGCTGGGGACGCAAGTAGGGAGAGTCGCCTTTAAAAGGAGGGTGACCCCCTTGAAAGGCGACCATGTCTTCGTGCTCCCTTATGCATCGTGTCTTTCCACCTTCCGAGCCCCCGGATGGGGGATGCCCGCAGTCCTTCCGCCTTGTCGTTGGGGGGAACGCAACTCCGTGGGAGTTGGTACCTTTCAGCCATCGTTCGGCTTCAAGGATTTTCATCGTGCAGCCCGGCTGCATCCTTCCGCCAGCGGTCACCCAAGACGATGACCTCCAGTTCGATGGCGGGGGAAAGCAAGCCGGGCTGCGGCCTCTGCCCCTCCCTCAGCCTCAAGGATTTTCATCACCAAGGCTGGGGAGGGGAGTGTGCCGAGTTGGGGTCGGCCCCTGCGTGGGCGGTGGCCCGCTCCTTCCCTCAGTGATCGGGGGGAAGGGTGCTTGCCGTCCGTGGCGCTGGCAGCTGCCGCGTGCCTGGCTCTCGGACCCGAGCGGCGTCGGAGCCGCTCTCGGCGCCGGCTCCCGCCACGGCAGCTGGAAGAGGTTCTTCCGCCGACGAGATAGCCGGGGCCGCCTACAGACCGACCTCCAACTCTACGGCCTTCTGCCCGTCCTTGCCTCACGAGTTTGGGCATGGGCGGGGGCCTCCTTGCAGCAGCATCCGCCCTGAGGTCATCGCTACCGCTGTTTGGCCCCCGGAGCAGATGTCGTCGTCGTCGCCGCTGCTGGAGCGGGTGACGGTGCGCTGTTCGTCGGTCTTCTGTTGCTCCGCAGGCCCCCCCCCATCGAGTGGGGTCGTTCGTACCTGCGGAGGTGGAACCGGAGTTCCGTTTGTAATGGCACTTTGAATGCCAGTATTTTTGTTCATTGTGGCTGTCGAGGCCTGAACATGTATGTAATTTTGGGAACGGAGCCGTGTTTTTTCCTCATTTTCGAGCACTAAGACTCGCCTGTTGGTTGTCTGAACCGCTTCACCAAGCGTGAGTCGCCCCGTGTAAAGGTGACGAGTGAGGTATCCGTATCCCGGAGGCGTAGGAGTCCCTCGGCTCGGTCAGCCTTGTTGTCCGAGGCTTCTCTTGCTTAGTTAAAGGAACCCCTCGACCGCTCTTCGATGAGCCGAGGCCAGGGGTAGCGGTGTCAGCACGGACAGAGGCAGAGTTGGCTCGAAAAGAAGACTTGGTCGGCCAGAGCCTGGCCGGGTCGTCCGTTAGCGGGATCGACGCCGGAGTTGATCTTCCGAGGCCTCGGGCCGGGCTGATGTCTTCGGGGGACAGCTGGCCGAGGCCTCGGGGTGACCAGCCGAGCCGCCTGCTCGGGCCGGATTCTCGGAGAAGAGCCGGGCGGTGATGGCCTGGGCGTGATGACGAAGTCGTCCTTCAGAGTGGAGACCCTCGGACCGCGTCGCCGTCCGAGGCCAGGTCGGACCTCGCCGAAGGTGTAGTTGACGCCGAGGGTGTTGCTGCTCCCTTCAACCGCCAAGATCCGAGCCTGCGGGATCGGATCATCTTGTAGCGTGTGTTTTCTGCGGCCGCCGAGGCCCAAACACACCCTCGCCGTGTTGTAAAGCTGCGTTTCTTTTCCTCTTGTTTCGAGTATCTGGACTTTTTCGTCGGTAACAGAATTGTCTGTGCGAGCGAGAGTTGCTTCTCGCGGAAGGTGATGAGTGAGGTATCCGTATCCCGGAGGCGTAGGAGTCCCTCGGCTCGGTCGGCCTTGCCGCTTACGCGCACTCTTACCCGTCCATAGGGTTCTGTCACTGACATAGTCGAGAAGGCTCGAAGAATCGCTTCGGCAGAGGAGCTTTCGAACGTGAAGACTTGTTCGGTCTGCGGAATCACTTATCCGAACGTGAGTTACTTATCGCAGAAGGTGATGAGTGAGGTATCCGTATCCCGGAGGCGTAGGAGTCCCTCGGCTCGGTCAGCCTTGGCTGCTTACGTGTACTCCATCGTTTTCAGGATCCACTTTCGAAGTAGTCGAAAAGCACGAAAGACATTCTGGCAGAAAGGATCTTTTTTCGAGGAAAAAATTCGACGCAGAGGGGGTTCCCCCCTTTTAGCCCCCGAGGGAGGGTCGGGCTTTGCCGAGGCAAGCCGACCCTTCCTTGATGACTAAACTTTGCGTGGGAGCGAGGTATATGAACAACTTGAAAACATCTTAAGGGTAGAAGCGACGTAGCTGTTGGATGTTCCAAGCATTGCTGTAGACCTTGCCTTGACTGTTGGCCAGCTTGTACGTTCCGGGCTTCAGAACTTCGGCGATGACGAACGGCCCCTCCCAGGGGGGCGTGAGCTTGTGCCGCCCTCGGGCGTCTTGTCGCAGCCGAAGCACCAGGTCGCCCACCTGGAGGTCTCGGGACCGGACCCCTCGGGCGTGGTAGCGTCGCAGGGACTGCTGGTACCGCGCCGAGTGTAGCAAGGCCTTATCCCGAGCCTCTTCCAGCTGGTCCAACGAGTCTTCTCGACTAGCTTGGTTGCTTTGGTCGGCGTAGGCCTTCGTCCTCGGGGAACCGTATTCTAAGTCTGTGGGCAAGATGGCCTCGGCCCCATAGACTAGAAAGAACGGCATGAAGCCCGTGGCTCGGCTCGGCGTTGTCCTCAGGCTCCAGACTACCGAGGGGAGTTCCTTCATCCATCGCTTGCCGAACTTGTTGAGGTCGTTGTAGATCCGAGGCTTGAGTCCTTGTAGAATGATGCCGTTGGCACGCTCTACTTGCCCATTCGTCATGTGGTGAGCCACGGCGGCCCAGTCCACCTGGATGTGGTGATCCTCGCAGAAGTCCAGGAACTTTCTGCCGGTGAACTGGGTGCCGTTGTCCGTGATGATGGAGTTCGGGACCCCAAAACGATGGACGATGTTGGTGAAGAACGCCACCGCCTGTTCGGACCTGATGCTGTTTAGGGGTCGGACCTCGATCCACTTGGAGAATTTGTCGATGGCGACCAACAGGTGCGTGTAGCCCCCGGGTGCCTTCTGCAAGGGGCCGACGAGGTCCAGACCCCACACAGCAAAAGGCTAGGTGATGGGTATGGTCTGCAGAGCCTGAGCAGGCAGGTGGGTCTGCCTTGCGTAGAACTGACACCCTTCGCAGGTGCGGACAATTCTAGTGGCATCGGCCACCGCCGTTGGCCAGTAGAATCCTTGCCGGAAAGCGTTTCCGACAAGGGCTCGAGGCGCTGCGTGATGGCCGCAAGCCCCCGAGTGTATCTCTCGTAGGAGTTCCTGACCTTCGGTGATGGACATGCACCGCTGGAGGATGCCCGAGGGGCTGCGGTGGTAGAGCTCCTTCCCATCTCCCAGCAAGACGAACGACTTGGCGCGTCGCGCCAACCGCCGAGCCTCAGCTCGGTCGAGGGGTAGCTCTCCTCGGTGGAGATATTGCAGGTACGGGGTCTGCCAGTTTTGATTAGGCGTGACCCCGCTTCGCTCCTCCTCGACGCGCAGTGCCTCACCCTCGGGTGCCGAGGGTGCTGAGGGCTGAACCGAGGGTAGCTCGGGCCGGGCTGAGGGTGCCTCGGGCCGTGCCGAAGATGCCTCGGGCTGAGCCGAGGGTACCTCGGGCTGGGCCGAGGGTGCCTCGGGCTCGGGCGTGTCGTCGATCTTGATGGAGGGTTGATGCAGGTCTCGGGAGAAGACGTCTGGGGGAACCGTTGTTCGCCCCGAGGCTATTTTAGCCAGCTCGTCCGCAGTCTCGTTGTAGCGCCGGGCGATGTGGTTGAGCTCGAGCCCATAGAACTTGTCTTCCAGGCGCCGAACCTCATCGCAGTAGGCCTCCATCTTCAGGTCGCGGCAGTGGGAGTTCTTCATGACTTGGTCGATGACGAGCTGCGAGTCACCGCGAGAGTCGAGGCGTCGGACCCCTTGCTTGATGGCGATCCGCAACCCGTTGACCAGAGCCTCGTACTCAGCCACATTGTTGGACACCGGGAAATGGAGGCGCAGCACGTAGCGTAGGTGCTTCTCGAGGGGCGAGATGAAGAGTAGGCCTGCGCCGGCTCCTGTCTTCATCAGCGACCCGTCGAAGAACATGGTCCAGAGCTCTGGCTGGATCGGAGCTGTTGGGAGCTGGGTGTCGACCCATTCAGCCACGAAGTCCGCCAGGACCTGGGACTTGATGGCCTTCCGAGGGGTGAACGAGATTGCTTCGCCCATGATTTCCACCGCCCACTTTGCGATTCTACCCGAGGCCTCTCGGCACTGGATGATCTCCCCCAGGGGGAAGGATGACACCACAGTTTCCGGATGAGACTCGAAGTAGTGTCGCAGCTTCCGCCGTGTCAGGATCACCACGTATAGCAGCTTCTGAACTTGTGGGTAGCGGATCTTGGTTTCGGACAGTACCTCGCTGATGAAGTAGACTGGCCTCTGAATGGGCAATGCATGCCCCTCTTCTCGTCTCTCGACCACAATCGCGGCGCTAACCACCTGAGTGGTCGCGGCGACGTAGATCAAGAGGGCTTCTCCGGCAGCTGGGGGCACCAAGATAGGCGCATTCGTGAGAAGCGCCTTCAGGTTCCCGGGGGCTTCCTCGGCCTTAGGGGTCCAAGTGAAGCTCTTGGCCTTCCTTAAGAGGCGGTACAGAGGCAGACCTCTTTCGCCGAGGCGTGAGATGAAACGACTCAGAGCCGCGAGACATCCCATGACCCTCTGTACGCCCTTCAAGTCCTTGATGGGCCCCATGCTGGTGATGGCTGCGATCTTCACCGGGTTGGCTTCGATGCCCCGCTCGGAGACGATGAACCCCAAGAGCATGCCTCGGGGTACCCCGAAGACACACTTTTCGGGATTAAGCTTCACGCCTTTCGCCTTGAGACATCGGAATGTCACTTCAAGGTTGGAAAGGAGGTCGGAGGCTTTCCTCGTCTTGACTACGATGTCATCGACGTAGGCCTCAACCGTCCGACCAATGTGTTGGTCGAACACATGGTTCATGCACCGCTGGTATGTCACACCTGTGTTCCTCAAGCCGAACGGCATGGTGACATAGCAGTACATGCCGAAGGGCGTGATGAAAGAAGTCGCGAGCTGGTCGGACTCCTTCATCCTGATTTGGTGATACCCGGAGTAGGCATCGAGGAAAGACAGGGTTTCGCACCCAGCAGTGGAATCCACGATTTGATCGATGCGAGGCAGAGGGTAGGGAACCTTCGGACATGCTTTGTTTAGACCAGTGTAGTCTACACACATCCGCCATTTCCCTCCTTTCTTTCTCACAAGCACAGGGTTGGCAAGCCATTCGGGATGGAATACCTCTTTGATGAACCCTGCCACCATTAGCTTGTGGATCTCCTCGCCTATGGCTCTGCGCTTTTCTTCGTCGAATCGGCGCAGAGGCTGCTTGACGGGTCGGGCTCCGGCTCGGATGTCCAGCGAGTGCTCGGCGACATCCCTCGGTATGCCGGGCATGTCCGAGGGACTCCACGCGAAGACGTCGGCATTCGCGCGGAGAAAGTCGACGAGCACTGCTTCCTATTTGGGATCGAGCTCGGAGCAGATCCAGACTTGCTTGGAGGCGTCGCTGCTGGGGTCGAGGGGGACGAACTTAACCGTCTCCGCTGGCTCGAAGTTGCTGGCGTGACGCTTCACGTCTGGCACCTCCTTAGAGAGGCTCTCCAGGTCGGCGATGAGGGCCTCGGACTCGGCGAGGGCCTCGGCGTACTCCACGCACTCCACGTCGCATTCGAACGCGTGTTTGTACGTGGGGCCGACGGTGATGACCCCGTTGGGGCCCGGCTGTAACACCTCTAGTGTTAAGCATGCTTATACATCCTCATATGCATCATTAAAGCATCATCATGAGCATCATTAATCACTCATAACTTGAATTTAATTCATGAGTTGCTTATCGTTTGATGTGGTTTGTGAATGTGCTTGACACGCTAGAAGCTTACGTTATTAAATTCTATCCTACTAGGGAGTGGTGTATGTATGCTAAATTAGCTTAGAATGAACTAGACTTGCTTGATCGAGGTTTGTGAACCATTATCACATGTAGTGTTTGTCTATTAAACTTGTGGTATGTTTGCCTAAGTGATGGATCTGCTTGTTTCACTGTGCACCATAGAAAATCTTGTTAAGAAAAAGATTGGTAGATCCTAAAATGTATTAAGATCATTAGGGAGGTTATTTTATGTGGTGCTTGTTTGGATCAAATTGGTTGATCGAGTTTCTCCTTTTATATCGGCTTAGTCGAGTTAAAGAGTTATGAATTTTGCCTATTGAAAACCTGGTAGAGATTGCTAATTTGGTAAGATATCTAAATAAAAGGTGTAGATAATCTTATAAACAACTAATAGGTTGTGGACCCAAGTCAAGAAAAGAGGGTTAAGTGCTTGGGAGTGATTAAGAAATAGGCAAGGAAAATTAGAGAAAAATCTGAAATTTTTCTAAGTCCATTTGCTCACCTAGCTTCAAACTTTGCCATGTTCATTAAGAATTTGGCATCAAATCAAATGGCTCCAAATACAAAAAATTGTAGATAATTACTTAGGGCACACCATGTAAAATTTTGGCAAGCATTTGAATTGATTTGATGAGGTTTGACATCATTTTCCACGCAAAACAGTCCCTCTGACAAACCCAAGTTAGGAGGTCATTAACTTTTAAACCGAGCACTTAAATAACCCAAGTCCTATATCAAAGTTGTAGCCGGGAACATGGAGAACAACTTTGCTACAGTGCACAAGACCCAGTTCGCACGATCTCATGGTTGTTTGCCCGTTTGAAATCGTCCATTTTGTCGCCCGCCACGTGCTCGACATGAGGACACGTGGAAACTGAGTCCTGGGCGCGCTCACGCCATTAAAGCCAGCAGCAGCCCAGCCGTGTGAGCTTTGCTCCATTCATCCGTGAGCTCGCGCCTTCCTCAGCCATAGCCCGCAGCTGCCGGCCGAGCCTAACCCCGACGCCGCGTCGAGGCTCCCTTGGCAGTAGCTCGCCGGAGATTTGCCATGACCTGCGACGCCGGACTTTCTTCTTCACTGTGACTGGCGCCTCCCTGCTCCAGTGTTCTGCGCCGCCGCTTGCCGCCTGCTGGGGTGGGTTGCCTTGGTTCTCCTCCGCGCCCTCCATTTCCATTCTTGCCGAGCTCCTCTTCCTCTATCGCTCACCACTGGTGCTCGCTTGCAGTGGCTGTGCGTGTATATGAGAGAGAAGAGAGAAGGGCCTCACGGGTGAGAAGAAAGCCCCGTCCTGGGAGTTACGTAAAAAGGTGATGGGATTTTTCCTTTTCTATTTTCGTTTTTCTCTTTTGAAAAAGCTGATAGGAAACTTTAAAAAAAATCGTAACTTGAGTTCTAGGGCTCCAAAATTAGTGAAACAAATTTTGTGATGCTTCTATGGAATAGATCTACAGTTTAAAAATAGTGCATGTTGAGTTTCTGGTACTTTTATATAGGGTTTTGATTTAAGCAAAGAAATGAGGTTTTCCTACCAAAAGTCATAGTAAATAGAATAGTGGTCAGAAAAATGTGATTCCAATTTTGTTAGGTTTCTCATAGGAACACCTCTCTGTGATAAAATTTTTATTGGTATGTTCTGTGGATAAAATGGCTGGTATGGTAGAAAAATGGAAAGTGCTGATTTCTTAGAAACTAAGAAATAAATAGGAAATGAGGTGAGTTTAGTGTGAAACTTTTGTGAGCATTTCTTATGTGTTTGGTCACCTGTAAATCCAATATGACCCACTGGTAGTCTAGAAATATTTGAGTTAAGAACTAAAAATAGAAAAGGCTATTTCTTTAGAAAAGCATAGAAAAAGACTCTTGGTGAGACTAGCTATGAAAACTTTTGTGCTATGTTCTTATACTCAGTAGATCGTGGTAAAATTTTAACCTATGCTGTTTAGTCAGTTTGACAGTGCAAAGTAGTGTAAAGTGCTTCTCTGTACTGTTATTTGTTATTTTTGTGCAGTGAAAAGTATTGGTCAAAATGAGTTGAAATTTTTATGGTAGACTCTAGTATCTGATAGCTATTCGCTGTAATTTTTGTAGAATTTTTGGAGAAGACGATTTATTAGATGCAGTGTAAGTCCCAATAAGGAGAGTATAGGAATTCAAGTATTTGAAATGATTCTTAGCTCCAACATGAGTAATACATGATAATTGATAGTAAGTCTTGCTGTTGTGACTACTAGGTTTATCTAGTAAATAGTTCTTAAGCAATAACCAAATTCCTAAGTATGTGTGGTATGTTGAATGTGTATGAATTGCATGTGTGGTGTGCTTAGGAGTAAGGTTAAGTTAAGCCCTCCACCCTGCCTCAGGTAGACAAGTAGTAATAAAAGGAGATAATAGTAGTAGACTATGTTTGGGAGTAATGGCTTGCTTAAGGGTAAATACTCTACTAGGTAGGACTACCTTGTAGAGGAGAAGGTGATGGGCTGTATGATTTCTTAAAATAGTAGTCTAGACCGACCAAGAAAAGACAGGCTACATGTTCTTGGATGACGTAGACTACCTTATGATATCGACTTGTATTGGAAAACCCTAAAAGATATTACAAGCAACATGCATCCCTAAACATCATGCATCTCTTGCACCCCGCATCACTACTCTCATACCTGCATACATGCATCATACAGGATCGCAGGAGGAAGTGCCAGTAGCAGTTGCCGAGGAACTGCAGGAAACTCCTGCCGAGGAGATTGAGCCTGAAGCTGAAGTCCAAGAGTGCCCTGACCACCGCCCCAGTACTTTTGAGAAAGGCAAGCCCCGGCATATATTTCCCATGATTTACAATAATTGGTTTATTCACTATACCTGCCTATACTTGTTGCATTAAGTGATAGGAGTTGTTTGGAAACAAATTGCTGCATTTATCCTTGATTACCATTGGTTATCCTATCCTTGATACCTGATTGAATGGAGTACGCTTAATTTGCTTAGGCCTGCTTAGACGGTAGAAGTCGGGTGATTTCCTGTCACCTGCGAGATATAGGTGGTTACCTTATGCTTGATTGGGATAAAACAATTGGAAATATTCCTATGAAGTATAAATGTTAATTTGAGACCGGGCGGAGTCTTATGGGGGAATTTTAGGCCATAGTGACCCCGCCTGTGTCGATTAAGGACCGTACCGTTGTGATCCCTCGAGTCATGTTGAACGCATGCCTAATCACTTAGCTGGCCGGATAACTCGTTCCGACCGCGAAGCCAGAGTACTATTCCAGCTGGATTCGACCTTGCGGTGCACCTACTGGAGTGGTTGAGGAGTGACGGGGACGCGGCGAGTTAACCCACGGAGAATGGTGCGCCCTATCCCTCTGGTAGTCGGGCGGTCCCCGGGTATGGTGACCTCTGTGGAATCCGCGGCGTGCAGCTGGGCTGTTGCTGGAATGTGTATGGTGGTGATCGTATCCCATGAAGTACTGTGGGTATGGTTTGTGTTAGGAATACCCCGCCAGCTGGTTAGTAATCGATTCGAATCGCCATCGCTCCTGGATAGTGAGCACCTGACTCTTGCTATCTCATCGTAGTAAGAACCTCACCATAGTAACCAGTGATTGAGTAGGAATGATGATATTAAGTTATAATCAAGACATTGGGTTACTCTTGCTTGTATATAAATTAAGAGATTTACTCAACTTGATTCGTCACTAAAGCTATAACTAGACTTATAGTAAACTGGCAATTGTCATCTAGCTAATTAGGTGCTAACCTAGACTTGCTGCGGAATAGGTAAAAAGTGAATGAACTGCTAAAAGATGAATAATCTTCGCGATACCCCTTTTAAGTTGCCAATAATTACATTAATCTCTGTACTCTTCCAAAATAAAGAGCCAGCTCCAGATAAAGCCTTGCATAATCCTTGGTGTCTTTTACCTTCTTATTTTCTGGTTTTGGACGGGTAAGTCTAGCTGAGTACATTCGAGTACTCAGGGTTCTATTCCCAATGTTGTTGCAGATGGCCAGGTGTTCTATGGATACTGTGAGCACTGCCTGTACCCGGCTACGGGAGATGACTAGGCCATGGGCATGGCTTCTCCGTTCTTCTCTCATGCTTTTGGTGGGTTGACAACCCTGATGTTGGCACTGTATTCCAAAAACCCCATATGTGTTATGGGTGCTACTTTGAACAATTGCTTCCGCTAAATCTCATCGTGATAACGATGCTACTCTTGTTGCTACAATTGGGCCTTCGTGCCCCTAAGTTGTAATAACTCTGTTCACTCCGATCTACTTGTTTTATGTGAAATGTTGTTCCATGTGGCGCAGTGAATGCTAATTTATTACGATCTTGGTTGCGAAGGAAAAGTGTGAGATCCTTCGCGATTTCATTAGACCCTGGGTTTATATGGGTCCAAGTGTGCTAAATCACTGCTGGGCAGTTGGTTTTCGTATTTGGTCTCTTATAAATCTAGTCAAGTCGCCGCAGCTGGCATCGGAGCAAAATTAGCATATTACTGCTCACATGGGCATTTCAAACAAAATAAGTTTGTTTTTTTCAAAAACTATTTCTCAAACTTGTAGTTATACTAGCTGTTTAAAGCTATAGTTTTTTTTAAACTAAGTATGTGCCAACTGTCAACCCTTATGCCCATATAAGGACTCTAGGTGGCTTAGTTAAGTACTAACTCTGGGGGGGTCATGCATCATGTTAAAATTCTGCAAATTATATTGTTTTCATGGAATGTCATCGCCTCATCGTCAAGGTAAGTGTAGGACCATGCAGACTGGGACTAGTCGGCTGCCCTCATGTGTGGGCAACCATACATGTTGTATAAGGACTGGTAGATTTACTTTCAGCAATGCATGATGAGTAGATGATAGGTTGTTTTACCCTTCACTTATAACTGTTGCATCATGGGGAAGGGCTGGAGTGAATTTTCTGCAGGTACACTAACTACGAAACGTATAGTCGTTTAGTTGCGCATTGAGTGCACGTGTATGCCACCGCTTAAAACGTAGGATGAATAGGATGTGAGGTCGTAAGTTACGCACATG
Source organism: Zea mays (assembly GCF_902167145.1). Classification (NCBI taxonomy): domain Eukaryota; kingdom Viridiplantae; phylum Streptophyta; class Magnoliopsida; order Poales; family Poaceae; genus Zea; species Zea mays. Next base: position 203,101,726 of record NC_050097.1, on the reverse strand, counting down.
CATCATGCCACTAAAATCATTCTCATCATTCATTGCATTCTCTCCCCTTAAAAGATGTATAAAGTATTTGAATAATTTAAGTCTATAAAATCCCTCCTGGCATCTCATGAGAGTATAACCTTGTAACAGATGGCTCGCCGCAGGCTCACTGCCCGTAAGTCTACGGGAGGACGCGTTCCTCGTCACCAGCTGGCAGAGCGTGTTTCCCGCCGCCGCAGCACCTTTCTGTCAGAGTACGGCATGCCTACCTTGTTGTGGCGCACTCTCTTCGCTCTGGGATATCCAGAGGGAAAGGAGTCGCGTTACTTCTGGGATCGGGAGCCTGCACCTGATGGAGAAGGTATCTGGGTGACAGCAGTGGTAAAGCCTAGAGGTGATGACCCAGCTTGGGGTGGCTGGCACTTTGGATCGTCAGGCCGCACGCCCAAGGAAGGAGCTGGGAAAGCAGCATATCTGATACTCCGGGACTTGATGGACAACTCCCCTGAAGAGCTTGCTATTGCCATGCCTGGGATCTTTCCTAGGGATGATCCTTCCAACTCTAAGTGGGAGCAGCCGGAAGGTAGTGCACTAGCAGGAGGTGCTAGTGAGCAGCAGCACAGTGACACAGCAGCTATGAGTGCTATGTTTGCGGTTATGCAGCTTTATGACCGCTCTGAGCGCAATTTGGGGATGGTCACAAGCTCTCTTGCTGTGGCCAAGGATGAGTTGCTCCAGGCTCGAGAGGCTCATACTGTAGAGTTAGTAGGAATGCAGGCGGAGCTGGCTCAGATGACTTTAGTGAAGAGTGTGGCAATTCAGGAAAGAGATGTGGTTATGCTTGACAACACCTTGTGGGCTGGGGAATGTCAGGACTACCAGACAATGCTGGTGGAGATCATCAGAGAAAGGAATGCAGCCTGGTCCGAGATAGATCAACTTAGGGCAACTCAGGTCAACCTAATGCAGCAGTTGAATAATGCAGAGGCATGGAATGCTAACCTACATGAGGAGATTCACCAGTTGCATGCCCAGCTTAACCCTGTTGATCCACCTGCACCTGAAGAAGAGGAGGAAGCTGCAGCAGATGATGGTGGGGAAGTTTCTAAGGTCGATAGTGACCAGGAGTAGTCTGTAGCCCGTTGCTAGGTGCTAGACTCAGTTCTTTTGCTAAGTGATCCAGATGTAGAAAGTGGATCTGGTGATGTAAATCCTGCTATGTTGTGGTTGCTGAAGTGTGCTTGATGAACACTCTTTTGGCCTAGCTTGTGTATGCTAGCAAAAACTCTTGGCTTGTATGCACTTTTATCTTATGACGTATGTGATGGAACTGTTGTGCATGTATGGAATGTGATTCTTGCCCCGGTGAATTTCACATGAAATCATTTTCTATGAAATTTCATATGGCATAGTTTCATTCTTTCATAATGTTTACGACATGTCTCAACACCTACCTCATGATAAATTATGCAGATGGTGAACACTCGCCGTGTTGGTGCTGGGGCTAGTGGAAACCCCGGTGGCAGTAGTCAAAGAAATGATCAAGACGGACCTCTGCCTCCACCTCCGCCGTACACCGCAGAGCAGTTTTTCGCGCAGTTCCTGGGAGCTCAGCGAAATATGGAGAACTTGCAGCGAAACATGGAGGCAGCGCTTCGCAATATTGCTGATAATACTCGTCATGGACAGCCTCGGGAAGTGCACGAGGTTAACCAGTACAGCAGCTTCAAGGATTTCTTGGATACTAGGCCGCCTGTGTTCAAGGAAGCAACAGAACCCTTGGAAGCGGATGAGTGGTTGAATACTATGGAGCAGAAGTTCCGCTTGCTGAGGCTCACAGAAGATCTCAAGACCGAGTACGCGGCACACCAGTTGCAGGGACCTGCAGGGATGTGGTGGTCTCATCATCGTACCACCTATCCCGAGAATGCTCCAATATCTTGGCAACACTTTACCGCAGTTTTCCGCGGAAACTACATTCCACCTGGTCTAATGGCAATGAAGGTGTCTGAATTCATGAGGTTGACTCAGGGTACCAAGTCAGTGACATAGTATCTGCATGCTTTTAACAACTTGTCTCGCTACGCGCCTGAGTATGTGGACACAGAAGTCAAAAAAATCGCAAGTTTCAAGAGAGGTTTGAGCCCAAAGATGATGAAGAGCATGGGAATCTCAGCTCGTACCTCCTTCAATGAGTTCATCAGTGATTGTCTGACTCAAGAGAACAACAATAACCTCTACACCATGTCAAAGGGACGTAAGAGAGCATTGGAGTCTGGACCATCACAACCTAGAACCCCAGTGATGGCTCGCCCGAATTTCAGGCCAGTGTTACCTGGTGCAAGATTCCGTCCTCCACAGAGGAAGACCCAGCAACAGGGATTCAAGGGTCAGAAAGCTTTCAAAGTGGCTCTACCACAAGCTAAAGCTGGACAAGGGCACTCAGCCGGGAATTCTAATCAAGTAAAAGGGCCATGCTTCAACTGTGATCAGATGGGGCATTTCGCCAAGTATTGCCCTCGCCCAAAAAGGAAGACAAATGTGTATCCCGCTCGTGCTCATCATACGACAGCTAGTGAGGTCATCGAGGGAGGACCTATCATGGCGGGTACGTTTTCTGTGAACGATCACCCCGCTGTTGTCTTATTCGATTCCGGATCGTCGCATTCTTTTATGAGTGATGCATTTGCTCATCGGTATAACCAACCATCAGTAGAGTGTGGACACAAGTATCGAATAAGTTCAGCTGGGGCTGACGTGTTAACAAATCGTGCAGTCCGAGGGGCAACCCTTAGGATTGAGGGAAGAAACTTTCGAGCACATTTGGTAGTTATGCCAGGATTATCCTTGGATGTAATTCTGGGTATGAATTGGATGAAGGAGTGGGATGTTATCTTGAACACCACAACCCGAATCCTTTCACTTAGGGAACCGCGGGGTACCGGGATGTTCCAAGTAACCTTACCTCGCCGCCTTGAGTTAACCAGTGTATCTTTTGCAACCCAAGTAACTTCTTTAGAGGAAATACCAGTGGTTTGCGAGTTTCCAGATGTTTTTCCTGAAGATTTACCCGGACTTCCACCTACGAGAGATGTGGAGTTTGCCATAGAGCTGGTACCAGGCACAGCACCAATCTCCCGAAGACCATATCGGATGCCACCCAATGAACTATCCGAGCTGAAGGTTCAATTAAAGGACTTGTTGGACAAAGGCTTGATCAGACCTAGCACATCAGAATGGGGTTGTCCGGCACTGTTCGTCAAGAAAAAGGATCAATCCTTAAGATTGTGCGTGGATTATCGCCCACTCAATGCAGTGACAATCAAGAACAAGTACCCTTTGCCTCGTATTGATATTCTGTTTGACCAATTGGCCAAGGCTAAAATATTTTCCAAGATCGATCTTAGATCGGGATACCACCAAATCAGGATCAGACCTCAGGACATTCCTAAGACCGCATTTTCCACCAGATACGGGTTGTATGAGTATCTCGTTATGTCTTTTGGCTTAACGAATGCTCCTGCATACTTTATGTATTTGATGAATTCGGTCTTCATGCCTGAATTGGACCGATTCGTCGTGGTCTTCATAGATGATATTCTTGTTTACTCTAAAAACCAAAGGGAACATGAGGAACACTTGAGGATTGTACTGACCAGACTTAGGGAACACAAGTTGTATGCCAAATTCAGCAAGTGTGAGTTTTGGCTAAAAGAAGTACAATTTCTGGGGCACATTTTGTCAGAAAAGGGAATCTCCGTGGACCCAAGTAAAGTTCAGCAAGTAATGGAGTGGAAAGCACCCACCTCTGTCACAGGAGTCAGAAGTTTCTTAGGATTGGCTGGCTACTATCGTCGCTTCATACCGGATTTCTCAAAAATTGCCAAACCCATGACCCGATTATTACAGAAGGATTATAAGTTTGCTTGGACTGAAGAGTGTGAAACAGCTTTCCGTACTCTACGGACGTTGTTAACCACTGCGCCTGTCTTAGCTCAACCGGATATTGAGAAACCCTTTGATGTGTTCTGCGACGCATCAGGGATTGGACTTGGTTGTGTTCTCATGCAAGAAGGCCGAGTAATTGCTTATGCTTCGCGCCAATTAAGGAAACATGAGGCAAACTACCCAACACACGATTTGGAACTAGCTGCAGTCGTTCATGCATTGAAAATTTGGAGGCATTATCTGCTAGGAAATGTGTGTAATATCTACACCGATCACAAAAGCCTAAAGTACATCTTCACCCAACCAGAGCTGAATATGAGGCAACGCAGATGGTTAGAATTAATCAAGGACTACAATCTGCAAGTGCATTATCATCCGGGCAAGGCCAACGTTGTGGCTGACGCCTTGAGCCGGAAGTCGCATTGTCATATCCTCCAACCATTACTGGAAGACGGATTTAATCTATTGCATCCGGCAGTCTTATTCAACATTCAAGTTCGTTGCTCACTCGAAGATCAGATTATCCAGGGACAAGAATCCGATATAGGTATATCTCACATCAAGGAAAAGATGAAGAGCAATCCCAACAGCCACTTCAAACAGGATGAACAAGGTGTACTGTGGTTCGAAGACCGTCTTGTTGTACCCAAGGATCAATACCTTAGAACCAAGATTCTAGATGAAGCTCATCTTTCTAAGTTATCGATTCACCCAGGCAGCAGCAAAATGTACCGTGACTTGAAGTCAAAGTTTTGGTGGACCAAGATGAAGAAAGAGATCGCAGCATATGTTGCAAGATGTGATAATTGTTGCAGAGTCAAGGCCATCCATATGAGACCCGCAGGATTATTGCAACCTTTATCTATTCCCGAATGGAAATGGGAAGAGATAAGCATGGATTTCATTACAGGACTTCCTGTTACTCCTAAGGGCAATGATTCTATTTGGGTGATAATTGATCGACTTACCAAGTCTGCTCATTTCCTACCCGTCAAGACCACCTATCGACCACCAAAGTATGCTGATCTATACATTGCAGAGATTGTTCGTTTGCACGGAATACCCAAAACTATTGTGTCAGATCGAGGATCACAATTCACAGCTCATTTCTGGGAACAATTACAAAAAGGCTTAGGGACTAAGCTAGTGCATAGCTCAGCGTATCATCCTCAGACTTCGGGACAGACCGAAAGGCTCAACCAAATTCTTGAAGACATGTTGCCAGCTTGTGTGCTATCATCAAAAGGTTCGTGGGAATCCTGGCTGCCATTAGCCGAGTTTTCCTACAACAACAGCTATCAAGAGAGCATTAAGATGGCTCCATTCGAAGCTCTGTATGGCCGAAGATGCAGAACACCGTTGAATTGGGTAGAAGCTGGAGAACGAAGATATTATGGAAATGACCTAGTGGCTGAAGCGGAAGAAAAAGTTCGAATAATTCGACAAAATATGGAGACTGCACAACATCGTCAGAAAAGCTATGCGGATCAAAGGCGAAGACCCCTTACTTTTCAAGTTGGTGACTTTGTGTATCTAAAGGTATCACCAATGAAAGGTGTGCGAAGATTTGGGATAAAAAGAAAGCTTGCGCCGAGATATGTAGGTCCTTACCTGATAATTGAGAGAAAAGGTGAAGTTGCTTATAAACTCCAGTTACCAGAGGACATGAGAACTATTTTTCCAGTATTCCACGTCTCTCAACTGAAGAAATGTCTAAGAGTACCCGAAGAAGGAGTCACAGCTAAAGATTTGAAGGTTGGATCGGACTTAGTATATCAAGAGAAACCTGTCAAGATCTTGGACACTAAGGACCGAGTTACAAGAAGCAGTGTAATCAAGACGTATAAGGTGTTGTGGAGTCACCACGATGAGCGAGACGCAACGTGGGAGACTGATGCCTATTTGCGAGAAGTTTACCCTGACTTTTACAAAAAATGGTTAGTAACCCTAAATCTCGGGACGAGATTCCTTTAAGGGGGGAGGATTGTAACACCTCTAGTGTTAAGCATGCTTATACATCCTCATATGCATCATTAAAGCATCATCATGAGCATCATTAATCACTCATAACTTGAATTTAATTCATGAGTTGCTTATCGTTTGATGTGGTTTGTGAATGTGCTTGACACGCTAGAAGCTTACGTTATTAAATTCTATCCTACTAGGGAGTGGTGTATGTATGCTAAATTAGCTTAGAATGAACTAGACTTGCTTGATCGAGGTTTGTGAACCATTATCACATGTAGTGTTTGTCTATTAAACTTGTGGTATGTTTGCCTAAGTGATGGATCTGCTTGTTTCACTGTGCACCATAGAAAATCTTGTTAAGAAAAAGATTAGTAGATCCTAAAATGTATTAAGATCATTAGGGAGGTTATTTTATGTGGTGCTTGTTTGGATCAAATTGGTTGATCGAGTTTCTCCTTTTATATCGGCTTAGTCGAGTTAAAGAGTTATGAATTTTGCCTATTGAAAACCTGGTAGAGATTGCTAATTTGGTAAGATATCTAAATAAAAGGTGTAGATAATCTTATAAACAACTAATAGGTTGTGGACCCAAGTCAAGAAAAGAGGGTTAAGTGCTTGGGAGTGATAAAGAAATAGGCAAGGAAAATTAGAGAAAAATCTGAAATTTTTCTAAGTCCATTTGCTCACCTAGCTTCAAACTTTGCCATGTTCATTAAGAATTTGGCATCAAATCAAATGGCTCCAAATACAAAAAATTGTAGATAATTACTTAGGGCACACCATGTAAAATTTTGGCAAGCATTTGAATTGATTTGATGAGGTTTGACATCAGTTTCCACGCAAAACAGTCCCTCTGACAAACCCAAGTTAGGAGGTCATTAACTTTTAAACCGAGCACTTAAATAACCCAAGTCCTATATCAAAGTTGTAGCCGGGAACATGGAGAACAACTTTGCTACAGTGCACAAGACCCAGTTCGCACGATCTCATGGTTGTTTGCCCGTTTGAAATCGTCCATTTTGTCGCCCGCCACGTGCTCGACATGAGGACACGTGGAAACTGAGTCCTGGGCGCGCTCACGCCATTAAAGCCAGCAGCAGCCCAGCCGTGTGAGCTTTGCTCCATTCATCCGTGAGCTCGCGCCTTCCTCAGCCATAGCCCGCAGCTGCCGGCCGAGCCTAACCCCGACGCCGCGTCGAGGCTCCCTTGGCAGTAGCTCGCCGGAGATTTGCCATGACCTGCGACGCCGGACTTTCTTCTTCACTGTGACTGGCGCCTCCCTGCTCCAGTGTTCTGCGCCGCCGCTTGCCGCCTGCTGGGGTGGGTTGCCTTGGTTCTCCTCCGCGCCCTCCATTTCCATTCTTGCCGAGCTCCTCTTCCTCTATCGCTCACCACTGGTGCTCGCTTGCAGTGGTTGTGCGTGTATATGAGAGAGAAGAGAGAAGGGCCTCACGGGTGAGAAGAAAGCCCCGTCCTGGGAGTTACGTAAAAAGGTGATGGGATTTTTCCTTTTCTATTTTCGTTTTTCTCTTTTGAAAAAGCTGATAGGAAACTTTAAAAAAAATCGTAACTTGAGTTCTAGGGCTCCAAAATTAGTGAAACAAATTTTGTGATGCTTCTATGGAATAGATCTACAGTTTAAAAATAGTGCATGTTGAGTTTCTGGTACTTTTATATAGGGTTTTGATTTAAGCAAAGAAATGAGGTTTTCCTACCAAAAGTCATAGTAAATAGAATAGTGGTCAGAAAAATGTGATTCCAATTTTGTTAGGTTTCTCATAGGAACACCTCTCTGTGATAAAATTTTTATTGGTATGTTCTGTGGATAAAATGGCTGGTATGGTAGAAAAATGGAAAGTGCTGATTTCTTAGAAACTAAGAAATAAATAGGAAATGAGGTGAGTTTAGTGTGAAACTTTTGTGAGCATTTCTTATGTGTTTGGTCACCTGTAAATCCAATATGACCCACTGGTAGTCTAGAAATATTTGAGTTAAGAACTAAAAATAGAAAAGGCTATTTCTTTAGAAAAGCATAGAAAAAGACTCTTGGTGAGACTAGCTATGAAAACTTTTGTGCTATGTTCTTATACTCAGTAGATCGTGGTAAAATTTTAACCTATGCTGTTTAGTCAGTTTGACAGTGCAAAGTAGTGTAAAGTGCTTCTCTGTACTGTTATTTGTTATTTTTGTGCAATGAAAAGTATTGGTCAAAATGAGTTGAAATTTTTATGGTAGACTCTAGTATCTGATAGCTATTCGCTGTAATTTTTGTAGAAGACGATTTATTAGATGCAGTGTAAGTCCCAATAAGGAGAGTATAGGAATTCAAGTATTTGAAATGATTCTTAGCTCCAACATGAGTAATACATGATAATTGATAGTAAGTCTTGCTGTTGTGACTACTAGGTTTATCTAGTAAATAGTTCTTCTTAAGCAATAACCAAATTCCTAAGTATGTGTGGTATGTTGAATGTGTATGAATTGCATGTGTGGTGTGCTTAGGAGTAAGGTTAAGTTAAGCCCTCCACCCTGCCTCAGGTAGACAAGTAGTAATAAAAGGAGATAATAGTAGTAGACTATGTTTGGGAGTAATGGCTTGCTTAAGGGTAAATACTCTACTAGGTAGGACTACCTTGTAGAGGAGAAGGTGATGGGTTGTATGATTTCTTAAAATAGTAGTCTAGACCGACCAAGAAAAGACAGGCTACATGTTCTTGGATGACGTAGACTACCTTATGATATCGACTTGTATTGGAAAACCCTAAAAGATATTACAAGCAACATGCATCCCTAAACATCATGCATCTCTTGCACCCCGCATCACTACTCTCATACCTGCATACATGCATCATACAGGATCGCAGGAGGAAGTGCCAGTAGCAGTTGCCGAGGAACTGCAGGAAACTCCTGCCGAGGAGATTGAGCCTGAAGCTGAAGTCCAAGAGTGCCCTGACCACCGCCCCAGTACTTTTGAGAAAGGCAAGCCCCGGCATATATTTCCCATGATTTACAATAATTGGTTTATTCACTATACCTGCCTATACTTGTTGCATTAAGTGATAGGAGTTGTTTGGAAACAAATTGCTGCATTTATCCTTGATTACCATTGGTTATCCTATCCTTGATACCTGATTGAATGGAGTACGCTTAATTTGCTTAGGCCTGCTTAGACGGTAGAAGTCGGGTGATTTCCTGTCACCTGCGAGATATAGGTGGTTACCTTATGCTTGATTGGGATAAAACAATTGGAAATATTCCTATGAAGTATAAATGTTAATTTGAGACCGGGCGGAGTCTTATGGGGGAATTTTAGGCCATAGTGACCCCGCCTGTGTCGATTAAGGACCGTACCGTTGTGATCCCTCGAGTCATGTTGAACGCATGCCTAATCACTTAGCTGGCCGGATAACTCGTTCCGACCGCGAAGCCAGAGTACTATTCCAGCCGGATTCGACCTTGCGGTGCACCTACTGGAGTGGTTGAGGAGTGACGGGGACGCGGCGAGTTAACCCACGGAGAATGGTGCGCCCTATCCCTCTGGTAGTCGGGCGGTCCCCGGGTATGGTGACCTCTGTGGAATCCGCGGCGTGCAGCTGGGCTGTTGCTGGAATGTGTATGGTGGTGATCGTATCCCATGAAGTACTGTGGGTATGGTTTGTGTTAGGAATACCCCGCCAGCTGGTTAGTAATCGATTCGAATCGCCATCACTCCTGGACAGTGAGCACCTGACTCTTGCTATCTCATCGTAGTAAGAACCTCACCATAGTAACCAGTGATTGAGTAGGAATGATGATATTAAGTTATAATCAAGACATTGGGTTACTCTTGCTTGTATATAAATTAAGAGATTTACTCAACTTGATTCGTCACTAAAGCTATAACTAGACTTATAGTAAACTGGCAATTGTCATCTAGCTAATTAGGTGCTAACCTAGACTTGCTGCGGAATAGGTAAAAAGTGAATGAACTGCTAAAAGATGAATAATCTTCGCGATACCCCTTTTAAGTTGCCAATAATTACATTAATCTCTATACTCTTCCAAAATAAAGAGCCAGCTCCAGATAAAGCCTTGCATAATCCTTGGTGTCTTTTACCTTCTTATTTTCTGGTTTTGGACGGGTAAGTCTAGCTGAGTACATTCGAGTACTCAGGGTTCTATTCCCAATGTTGTTGCAGATGGCCAGGTGTTCTATGGATACTGTGAGCACTGCCTGTACCCGGCTACGGGAGATGACTAGGCCATGGGCATGGCTTCTCCGTTCTTCTCTCATGCTTTTGGTGGGTTGACAACCCTGATGTTGGCACTGTATTCCAAAAACCCCATATGTGTTATGGGTGCTACTTTGAACAATTGCTTCCGCTAAATCTCATCGTGATAACGATGCTACTCTTGTTGCTACAATTGGGCCTTCGTGCCCCTAAGTTGTAATAACTCTGTTCACTCCGATCTACTTGTTTTATGTGAAATGTTGTTCCATGTGGCGCAGTGAATGCTAATTTATTACGATCTTGGTTGCGAAGGAAAAGTGTGAGATCCTTCGCGATTTCATTAGACCCTGGGTTTATATGGGTCCAAGTGTGCTAAATCACTGCTGGGCAGTTGGTTTTCGTATTTGGTCTCTTATAAATCTAGTCGAGTCGCCGCACCGGCATCTTGAGCTTGAGGTAGGTGTAGTTGGGGATGGCCATGAACTTCGCGTAGCATGGCCTTCCCAGTACCGCGTGGTAGGTTCCTCGGAACCCGACCACCTCGAACGTCAGGGTCTCCCTTTGGAAGTTGGAGGGCGTTCCGAAGCAGACGGGAAGGTCGAGTTGTCTGAGGGGCTGGACACGCTTCCCGGGGATGATCCTGTGGAAAGGCGCAGCGCCTGTCCGGACCGAGGACAGATCGACACGCAGGAGCCCGAGGGTCTCGGCGTAGATGATGTTGAGGCTGCTGCCTCCGTCCATGAGGACCTTGGTGAGCCTGACGTCGCCGACGACGGGGTCGACAACGAGCGGGTATTTTCCCGGGCTCGGCACGTGGTCGGGGTGGTCGGCATGGTCGAAGGTGATGGGCTTGTCGGACCAGTCAAGTAGACTGGCGCCGCCACCTTCACCGAACAGACCTCCCGACGCTCTTGCTTGCGGTGCCGAGCCGAGGCGTTCGCCGCTTGCCCACCGTAGATCATGAAGCAGTCGCGGACCTCGGGGAACTCTCCTGCCTGGTGATCTTCCTTCTTGTCATCGTCGTGAGCCCTGCCACCCTCCGCGGGTGGCCTGGCCCTGTGGAAGTGACGCCGAAGCATGGCGCACTCCTCAAGGGTGTGCTTGACGGGCCCCTGGTGATAGGGGCACGGCTCCTTGAGCATCTTGTCGAAGAGGTTGGCACCTCCGGAGGTTTCCGAGGGTTCTTGTACTCGTCGGCGGCGACAAGGTCCGCGTCGGCGGCGTCGCGTTTCGCTTGCGACTTCTTCTTGCCCTTCTTCTTGGCGCCGCGCTGAGTTGACGCCTCGGGGGCATCTTCCGGTGGGCGGCCCTGGGGCTGCTTGTCCTTCCGAAAGATAGCCTCAACCGCCTCCTGGCCAGAGGCGAACTTGGTGGCGATGTCCATCAGCTCGCTCGCGCTGGTGGGGGTCTTGCGATCCAGCTTGCTCACCACGTCGCGGCAGGTGGTGCCAGCGAGGAACACGCCGATGACATCTGAATCGGTGATGTTGGGCAGCTCGGTGCGCTGCTTCGAGAATCGCCGGATGTAGTCCCGGAGAGACTCTCCCGGATGCTGTCAGCAGCTTCGGAGGTCCCAGGAATTCCCAGGGCGCACGTACGTGCCCTGGAAATTGCCGGCGAAGGCTTGGACCAGGTTGTCCCAGTTGGAGATCTGCCCCGGAGGCAGGTGCTCCAACCAGGCGCGAGCGGTGTCGGAGAGGAACAGGGGGAGGTTGCGGATGATGAGGTTGTCATCGTTCGTTCCACCCAGTTGGCAGGCCAGCTGGTAGTCCGCGAGCCACAGCTCCGGTCTCGTCTCCCCCGAGTACTTTGTGATAGTAGCCGGGGGTCGGAACCGGGTCGAGAACGGCGCCCGTTGTATGGCCCGGCTGAAGGCCTGCGGACCGGGTGGTTCGGGCGAGGGACTCCGATCCTCCCCGTTGTCGTAGCGTCCCCCACGCCTGGGGTGGTAGCCTCGGCGCACCCTCCCGTCGAGGCGGGCCCGACGGTCGCGGTGATGGTGCTCGTTGCCGAGGCGTCCCGGGGCCACAGGCGCTATGTTGCGCGTGCGCCCGGTGTAGACCGAGGCTTCCCGCATGAATCGGGAAGTCGCGGCGCGATGTTCCGAGGGGTGCCCCTGCCTTCGGGAGGCGGAGCTTTCGGCCCGCCGGACCGCGGCGCCCTCCAGGAGATTCTTGAGTTCTCCCTGGATTCGCCGCCCCTCGGTGGTTGATGGCTCTGGCATCGCACGGAGAAGCATTGCTGCTGCAGCTAGGTTCTGGCCGACCCCACTGGAAGCGGGTGGCGGCCTCATCCTGACATCATCGGCGATGCGGTGCTGGAAGCCCTGGGGTAGATGACGCATTTCTCCGGCCGGAGGTTGGCCCACCCATTCCTGCCCGACGTCCCGGCGGATCGGCTCAAGCGCTCCTGCTCCCTCGTCGAGCCTGGCCTGCACCCCGCGGATTTGCTCGAGCTATGGGTCATGGCCCCCCGCCTGAACGGGGACCACAGCTAGCTCCCGTAGGATGTCAGCGCGAGGCACCGGCCTAGGGAGATCACCATCCTCCGGCATACCGAGATGGTTGCCTTCAGAGGGACCCCCTAGATCGACGTGGAAACATTCGTGGCTTGGGCCACAGTCCTCGTCGCCGAGGCTGCGGCTACCGTCGGAACAGTCGGAAAGGCAGTAATCACATGCGGTCATGAAGTCCCGCATGGCACTGGGGTCGCCAAGTCCAGAGAAATCCCAACAGGAGTCGGGCTCGTCATCTTCCTCGGACCCCGAGGGCCCGTAGGTCGAGACGTCCGTCAGTCGGCCCCAGGGTGACCGCACACGAAACCCTAGAGGGTTTGGACTCGCCTCTACGAGAGCGCCCGCCAAAGCGAAGCCGCTTGGCTGGTCGAGGCTGAATCCGAAAGGCGTGAGATGGGAATTGGTCGGTACCTCTTTGTCGATGGGCGGTGATGAAGTCACGTCGGGGACTGACTGCACCGTCGTCTCAGGTACGAGGGTGACGTCCAGCAAGCCTTTCACGAGCGTGCTGGCGGCGTCCGTTTGCTCGGATTCGGCGTGTTGCGGGGAGACGGCGCTCGTCTTCGTCTCAAACGCGAGGTCGATGCCCGACGCGCCACCCGTTGGGGCGCTGGCGCCGTCGACTAGCTCGACAGCCGACGAGGCGCTGCCTCCTGCTTGGCCTTGGTTGCCCCACCTCCTCCTCCGTCGGCGGGGGAGAGGACGGGGTGAGCTCGAATGTTGTTCTTCCACCACGCGGGGAAGACGTCGTCGATTCTGCCGTCGGCGGGCGGGCTGTCGGCCGCCATTGTCGCTGTCGCACGGCGAGGGAAGGAGTATCATGTCGTAGCTGCCGTCGAGGGACATGAACTCAAGACTCCCGAAACGGAGCACCGTCCCGGGCCGGAGAGGTTGCTGGAGACTGCCCATCTGGAGCTTGACGGGAAGCTGTTCGTCAACACGCAGCAGGCCCCTACCTGGCGCGCCAACTGTCAGCGTTTCGAGATCGGGGGGTCCCTGGGCCGACGAGTGAAATGTCGTCGCGTGCCCCAGCCCAGATGGGTCGGCGCGAGGCCGAGCGCGAAGGGGGGAAGAGAGGTGGTCGGAGACAGGCGTGAGAGAGGTGGAAATCCCGCGGCCTTCGTGTTCGTCCCGCGCCCAGGTCGGGTGCGCTTGCAGTAGGGGGTTACAAGCGTCCACGCGGGAGAGGGAGCGAGCGGCCTCACGCGAGCGCCTGTCTCGTCCTCGTCCCCGCGCGGCCAACCCTCTCTAAGAGGGCCCTGGTCCTTCCTTTTATAGGCGTAAGGAGAGGATCCAGGTGTACAATGGGGGATGTAGCAGAGTGCTACGTGTCTAGAGGAGGAGAGCTAGCGCCCTAAGTACATGCCGTCGTGGCAGCCGGAGAGGTTTTGGCTCCCGGTTCGTGTGGTGTCGTGGCCGTCGGAGGAGCGCTGGAGCCTGGCGGAAGGACAGCTGTCGGGGCTGTCGAGTCCTTGCTAACGTCCTCTTGCTTCCGTAAGGGGCCTGAGAGCCACTGTCGTCATAGAGCGTGTGGGCGCCATCATTGCCTATCTGGCGGAGCGAGCCAGATGGGACGCCGGTCTTGTTCCCCGTAGCCTAAGTCAGCTTGGGGTGGGGTAATGATGGCGCTTCCTGTCGACGTGGTCGGTCCGCACCCTAGGTTGGGCGATGTGGAGGCTCCTCCGAGGTCGAGGTCGAGTCTGTCTTCCGTGGCCGTGGTCGAGTCCGAGCCCCTAGGTCGGGCGAGGCGGAGACCGTCAGCTGAGGCCAGGGCTGAGTCCGAGCCCTGGGGTCGGGCGAAGCGGAGTTCGTCGTCTTCTGGGGCTTAGCCCAAGTCCGAGCCCTGGGTCGGGCGGTGCGGAGTTCGCCGTCTTCCGGGGCTTAGCCCAAGTCCGAGCCCTGGGTCGGGCGGAGCGGAGTTCGCCGTCTTCAGGGGCTTAGCCCGAGTCCGAGCCCTGGGTCGGGCGGAGCGGAGTTCGCCGTCTTCAGGGGCTTAGCCCAAGTTCGAGCCCTAGGTCGAGTGGAGCGGAGTTCGCCGTCTTCAGGGGCTTAGCCCAAGTCCGAGCCCTGGGTCGGGCGGAGCGGAGTTTCCAATGGTGCCTGAGGCCGGGCCTGACTGCCTGTAAGCCTCACTCTGTCAAGTGGCACTACAGTCGGTGCGGTGCAGGCGGCGTTGTCCTTCTGTCAGGTCGGTCAGTGGAGCGGCGAAGTGACTGCGGTCACTTCGGCTCTGTCGACTGAAGGGCGCGCGTCAGGATAAAGGTGTCAGGCCACCTTTGCATTAAATGCTCCTGCGATTTGGTCGGTCGGCGCGGCGATTTGGTCAGGGTTGCTTCTTGGCGAAGACAGGGCCTCGGGCAAGCCGGAAGTATGTTCGTCATTGGAGGGGGCCTCGGACGAGGCGGAGATCCTCCGGGGTCGGCTGCCCTTGCCCGAGGCTAGGCTCGGGCGAGGCGTGATCGAGTCCCTCGAATGGACCGATCCCTGACTTAATCGCACCCATCAGGCCTTTGCAGCTTTGTGCTGATGGGGGTTACCAGCTGAGAATTAGGAGCCTTGAGGGTACCCCTAATTATGGTCCCCGACACCTCCCTTGTACCCTGTATTTGAACAACATATAATAGATCTGTTTTTCCGTATATTTTTTCTCCTCCATATTGGGGGAGTTTTTCCACGTTAAACTCTGTGTCTCCTTTTTCCCACTTGCGATCCTAACAGGTTGTCTCATGTACACTTCCTCTTCTAGAACACCATAAAGAAACGTGTTCTATGTCTAGTTGTTTTAAACATCAACCTTAGAAACAGTGTAACAGTAATACAAACCAAGAGGCACCCGCACCAGGCGTCAGTCCGAGAAGGGCGAGAGAATGCGAGTGTCTTCCCAGCCCTGGACCCGCCGAAGCGATACAACACCACCACCAACTCCGTAGCATATGTCGACTGTTGCCACGCTACGAGTCTTAGTTGTCCAATATCTCAGACCTGTACTCCTCATCGCTAAGATAACCTAAGCGTGGCAGGCGTCACCATGTCCTCCTCGACGACACGCACGCAGAAAGGCCATGAGCATGACCGACTCGCCCCGTACCCTCGTCGACGAGCGTCGGTCGGCTCGCGGCTGCGACCGTGGCCAGCAGGTTGGGAGGAAGAACAGGGCGAAGGCCGAGAAGACGAACGAGACGTCCGACGACGGCGAAAACGATGGTACGCGCTTGATGTGAAACGTCCATGACGTGGACGTGCAATAGCCACTGCGCGAGTCGATGTCGGGGCTGGTGTCGGACGAATACGGGGAGGAGGTGCCTGCTCCTACGCCCTCTGCCGAGAATGGGGTGACGCGGAGGTGGAGGCAGGAGCGGAGAGAGAAAAGAAGTAGAATGACAAACGAGGTGGTGGCCCAGACACGTCATGCCGGACTGCTGACTGTACGGGGCCAACCTGTTAGCCCGTCGCCCCATTTGATTAAATCAGCGTAAAATGTTAAAAAATGGTGTAGGAGGTGGGGTTCGAACCCATGCCTGATGAAAGAAGGCGGGAGACACTGGGTGAAGCTGTCTAACCAGTATAACATTATGCTCAAATGTTTTTAATATTGAATATAAATTGTATATATGTATATACATTTTTTGTAAAATAAAAAATATAATCGTGTCGGGCCGAGGCTACAACCCAAGCACGGCACGACGTTCTTGGCTCTTGCAAGCATTATTGTCGGCGTTTCGAGACCGGGGGGTCCCTCGGGCCGACGAGTGAGTGTCGCCGCGTGCCCCAGCCCAGATGGGTCGAGCGCGTGGGCGAGCGCGAAGGGGGGAAAGGAGTGAGGCGGCCGGAGACCGGCGTGAGAGAGGTGGGAATCCCGCGGCCTTCGTGTTCGTCCCGCGCCCAGGTCGAGTGCGCTTGCAGTAGGGGGTTACAAGCGTCCACGCGGGAGAGGGAAGCGAGCGGCCCCGAGAGAGCGCCTGTCCCGCCCTCGTCCCCGCGCGGCCAACCTTCTCTAAGAGGGCCCTGGTCCTTCCTTTTATAGGCGTAAGGAGAGGATCCAGGTGTACAACGGGGGTGTAGCAGAGTGCTACGTGTCTAGCGGGGGAGAGCTAGCGCCCTAAGTACATGCCGATGTGGCAGCCGGAGAGATTTTGGCACCCAGCTGGTGTGATGTCGTGGCCGTCGGAGGAGCGACGGAGCCTGGCGGAGGGACAGCTGTCGGAGCGGTTGAGTCCTTGCTGACGTCCCCCTGCTTCCGTAAGAGAGCTGAGAGCCGCTGTCGTCACAGAGCATGCGGGGCGCCATCATTGCCTGTCTGGCGGAGCTAGCCAGCTGGGACACCGGTCTTGTTCTCTGCGGCCCGAGTCAGCTCGGGGTAGGGTGATGATGGCGCTTCCTATTGACGTGGCTGGCCTGCGCCCTAGGTTGGGCGACGTGGAGGCTCCTCCGAAGCCGAGGTCGAGTCTGTCTTCCATGGCCGAGGCCGAGTCCGAGCCCCTGGGTCGGGTGAGGCGGAGGTCGTTCGGCAGAGGCCAGGGCGGAGTCCGAGCCCTGGGGTCGGGCGAAGCGGAGTTCGTCATCTTCTGGGACTTAGCCCGAGTCCGAGCCCTGGGTCGGGCGGAGCGGAGTTCGCCGTCTTCCGGGACTTAGCCCGAGTCCGAGCCCTGGGTCGGGCGGAGCGGAGTTCGCCGTCTTTCGGGACTTAGCCCGAGTCCGAGCCCTGGGTCAGGCGGAGCAGAGTTCGCCGTCTTCCGGGACTTAGCCCGAGTCCGAGCCGTGGGTCGGGCGGAGCGGAGTTCGCCGTCTTCCGGGACTTAGCCCGAGTCCGAGCCCTGGGTCGGGCGGAGCTTCCTATGGTGCCTTTGGCAGGGCCTGACTGCCTGTCAGTCTCACTCTGTCAAGTGGCACTGCAGTCGGAGTGGCGCAGGCGGCGCTGTCCTTCTGTCAGGCCGGTCAGTGGAGCGGTGAAGTGACGGCGGTCACTTCGGCTCTGCCGGGGGGCGCGCGTCAGGATAAAGGTGTCAGGTCACCTTCGCATTAAATGCTCCTGCGACTTGGTCGGTCGGTGCGGCGATTTAGTCAGGTTTGCTTCTTAGCGAAGGCAGGGCCTCGGGCGAGCCGGAAATATGTCCGCCGTTGGAGGGGGGCCTCGGGCGAGACGGAAATCTTTCGGGGTCGGCCGCCCTTGTCCGAGGCTAGGCTCGGGCGAGGCGTGATCGAGTCGCTCGAATGGACTGATCCCTGACTTAATCGCACCCATCAGGCCTTAGCAGCTTTATGCTGATGGGGGTTACCAGCTGAGAATTAGGAGTCTTGAGGGTACCCCTAATTATGGTCCCCGACAGTAGCCCCCGAGTCTCGAAGGGAGTGTTAGCACTCGCTTGGAGGCTTTCGTCGCACTTTTTTGCAAGGGGACCAGCCTTTCTCGGTTGCATTTTGTTCCGGTGGGTGCGCGCGAGCGCACCCGCCGGGTGTAGCCCCCGAGGCCTCGGAGGAGTGGTTTCACTCCTTCGAGGTCTTAATGCCTCACGTAATGCTTCGGCTGGTCTGGTTGTTCCCTCATGCGAACTGGCCGTAGCCCGGGTGTACGGTCGGGGCCCAAGTTCTCGGGCTGGTATGTTGACGCTGTCAACGGTTCGGCCGGAGCCGGGTTTGCGAGAGCAGCCCCCGAGCCTCTGCACAGGGCGAGAGGGCGATCAGGGACAGACTCGGCTTTTTGCATACGCCCCTGCGTCGCCTTTCCGCAAGGAGGAGGGGGGAAAGCGCCATGTTACCCTCGATGGGCGCCGAACATGGTGTCTCCGGTGAGCTGCAAGCGGGTAATCCGAGTGGACGTCCGTGCCCCGTTCGTTAGGGGTCGGCTAGGGGCCCAGAGGCACGCCCAAAAGTACCTGTGGGTGATCTTCCGGACCCGGTCCCCTGGCGACGGGGTCCGAGGGCTCGATGCCTCCCTCTAATGGGATTCCGTTACAAGATCGCTCCCGCTGGTCTCGGAAATGTCCTAGGGTACCTCGGGAGCGCAGCCCGAGCCTTGGTTATGTATCGAACGTACCCCTGGTCATCCCTCGCTCGGCGTCTGAGGCGACTGTGAACCCTTCGGGGGCCAGCCTTCGAACCCCTGATCAGTAATGGGCGCGGAGCCCGAGTAGCCTGAGGCGGCCGTGGAACCCTTCGGGGGGTCGGCCTTCGAACCTCTAACCAGTAGTGGGTGTAGGGCCCACGCGATCTGAGGCGGCTGTCGAACCCTTCGGGGGGGCCAGCCTTCGAACCTCTGATCAGTAGGGAGGCTCGGAGCCTG
This sequence comes from Zea mays, assembly GCF_902167145.1. Taxonomy (NCBI): domain Eukaryota; kingdom Viridiplantae; phylum Streptophyta; class Magnoliopsida; order Poales; family Poaceae; genus Zea; species Zea mays. The sequence continues at coordinate 203,082,825 of NC_050097.1, read as the reverse complement.
GTTCCTTCACGGGGAAGGATCCTTTTCGGGGTATCCCCCTTTCTCGGTCCCTGCTGCAAGAGATAGAGAAAGAGGAAAAAAGGAAAAGGATACGAAATCGAACGACGCGGCGTACCTTTTTTGTCGCAGTTATTACGGCGAAGGCGAAGCGTCGCCCACTGCTCCTGCCAGAAGCGTCGCCTGTCCCGCCGCGGAGTTAATGCGACGGGGCGAGTGGTTGGCGGGGCGGCCGCTGCGCGTGCGCGAGCCGTTCGAGGAACGGATCACGGGCGCGTTGTCTTCACGCCGTGAGAGGGGGTTCTCTTGCTGCCCCCGGATGGGACGTGAGCTTGGCTGATGACGTGACCGTTGCTCCCGCCCGCCTGCCACCGTCATTACTGCCGGCCCACTTTTGGTCGCATTGACCGCCGCGTCAGGCTGGCGCTGCTGGGTCGTGCGCCGGGTCGCCTCGAGTCGCGGTATTGGTTCCGCAATCGAGGAGGCGCGGTGGTGGCGCAAGTGGCGGTGCAGTTGCTTGCATGCAGCATCCGGCGCGCCGGTTGCGTGACGCGTGGGCCTGGGCCTCCATGCTGGCGTGTCGGGAGTCGGAGAAGCGCGTCCACTTGGCTCGGTTGCATGCCGCCTGCATGGCTGCCCGCCTCTTTCGCCCGTTGGTCTGGGCAAAAGTGGAGGGTCACTTGTAACCGCTGGGCGGTCGTGTGCACCACGCGCGGCGGTTTGGCTTCTTCTGTTCTGAGTCGGTTTGCATGACATGTGGGACCCAGCCCCCGCGCCGCAGGGGAGGGCCTTGGAGCATGTTGGAGAAGACTCAGCCCGTGACGGTTGGGGGCGCAAGTAGGGAGAGTTGCCTTTAAAAGGAGGGCGACCCCTTTCGGAAGGCGGCCATGTCTTCTCGCTCCCTTATGCACCGCGTCTTTCCATCTTCCAAGCCCCCGGATGGGGGATACCCGCCGTCTTTTCGCTTCATCGTTGGAGGAACGCAACTCCGTGGGAGTTGGTACCTTTCAGCCATCGTTCGGCTTCAAGGATTTTCATCATGCAGCCCGGCTGCACCCCTCCACCGGCGGTCACCCAAGATGGTGACCTCTAGCTTGATGGTGGGGGGGAGCGAGCCGGGCCGCGGCCTCTGCCCCTCCCTCAGCCTCAAGGATTTTCATCACCAAGGCTGAGGAGGGGAGTGTGCCGAGTTGGGGTCGGCCCCTCTGTGGGCGGCGGCCCGCTCCTTCACTTAGTGACCGGAGGGAAGGGCGGTCGTCGTCCGTGGCGCCGGCAGCTGCACCGTGCTTGGCTCTCGGGCGCGAGTGGCTTCGGAGCCGCTCGCGGCGCCGGCGTCTGCCACGGCAGCTGGAAGAGGTTCTCCCGCCGGCGAGATAGCCAAGGCCAGCCACGGACCGGCCTCCAACTCTACGGCCTTCTGCCCGTCCTTGCTTCACGAGTTTGGGCATGGGCGGGGGCCTCCTGGCAACAGCATCCGCCCTGAGGTCAGTGCTGCCGCTGTTCGGCCCCCCGGAGCAGAAGTCGTCGTCGTCGCCGCTACTGGAGCGGGTGACGGCGCGCCGTTCGTCGGTCTTCTGTTGCTCCGCAGGCCCACCCCTATCGAGTGGGGTTGTTCGTACCTGCGGAGGGGGAACCGGAGTTTCGTTTGTAATGGCACTTCGAATGCCAGGGTTTTTTGTTCATCGCGGCTGTCGAGGCCTGAACATGTATGTAATTTTGGCACAGAGCCATGTTTTTTCCTCATTTTCGAGCACTAAGACTCGCCTGTTGATTATCTGAACCGCTTCACCAAGCATGAGTCGCCCCGTGTCAAGGTGACGAGTGAGGTATCCGTATCCCGGAGGCGTAGGAGTCCCTCGGCTCGGTCGGCCTTGTTGTCTGAGGCTCCTCTAGCTTAGTTAAAGGGACCCCTTGGCCGCTCTTCGACGAGCCGAGGCCAGGGGTAGCGATATCAGTATGAACAAAGGCGGAGTTGGCTTGAAAATGAAACCTGGTTGGTCGGAGCCTAGCTGGGTTGTCCGTTAGCGGGACCGACGCCGGAGTCGATCAGCCGAGGCCTCGGGTCGGGCTGGCGCCCTTGGAAGATGGTTGGCCGAGGCCCCAGGGGTAACCGGCCGAGCCGCCTGCTCGGGCCGGATTCCCAGAGAAGTCCCCGGCAGCGATTGTCCGGGCGTGACGATGACGTCGTCCTCCAGAGTGGGGATCCTTGGACCGCGTCGCCGTCCGAGGCTAGGTCGGACCTTGCTGAAGGTGTTACTGCCCCCTTCCAGCGTCAAGACCTGAACCTGCAAGATCAGAGTGTCTTGTAGCGTGTGCCTTCTGCGGCCGCCGAGGCCAGAATACACACCCTCGCTGTGTTGTAAAGCTGCGTCTCCTTTCCTCTTGTTTCGAGTATCTGGACTTTTTTGTCGGTAACAGGGATGTCTGTGCGAGCGAGAGTTGCTTCTCGCGGAAGATGATGAGTGAGGTATCCGTATCCCGGAGGCGTGGGAGTCCCTCGGCTCGGTCGGCCTTGCCGCTTACGCGCACTTTCACCCGTCCATGAGGCCTTGTCACCGACTCAGTCGAGAAGGCTCGAAGGATCGCTTCGGCAGAAGAGCTTCCGAACGTGAAGACTTGTTCGGTCCGCGGAATCACTTTATCCGAACGCGAGTTACTTATCACAGAAGGTGATGAGTGAGGTATCCGTATCCCGGAGGCGTAGGAGTCCCTCGGCTCGGTCAGCCTTGGCTGCTTACGTGTACTCCGTCGTTTTCAGGATCCACTTTTCGAAGTAGTCAGAAAGCACGAAAGATATTCTGGCAGAAGAGATCTTTTTTCGAGGAAAATTTCAACGCAGAGGGGGTTCCCCCCTTTTAGCCCCCGAGGGAGGGTCGGGCTTTACCGGGGCGAGGCCGACCCTTCGTTGATGACTAAACTTTGCGCGGATGCGAGGTATATGAACAACTTGAAAACATCTTAAGGGTAGAAGCGACGTAGCTGTTGGATGTTCCAAGTGTTGCCGTAGACCTCGCCTTGACTGTTGGCCAGCTTGTACGTTCCGGGCTTCAGAACTTTGGCGATGACGAATGGCCCCTCACAGGGGGGCGTGAGCTTGTGCCTCCCTCGGGCGTCTTGCCGCAGCCGAAGCACCAGGTCGCCCACCTGGAGGTCTCGGGGCCGGACCCCTCGGGCGTGGTAGCGTCGCAGGGACTGCTGGTACCGCGCCGAGTGTAGCAAGGCCTTGTCCCGAGCCTCTTCCAGCTGGTCCAGCGAGTCTTCTCGGCTAGCTTGGTTGCTTTGATCGCTGTAGGCCCTCGTCCTCGGGGAGCCGTATTCCAGGTCAGTGGGCAAGACGGCCTCGGCCCCGTAGACCAGGAAGAACGGCGTGAAACCCGTGGCCCGGCTCGGCGTTGTCCTCAGGCTCCAGACCATCGAGGGGAGTTCCTTCATCCATCGCTTGCCGAACTTGTTGAGGTCGTTGTAAATCCGAGGCTTGAGCCCTTGTAGAATCATGTCGTTGGCACGCTCTACTTGCCCATTCGACATGGGATGAGCTACGGCGGCCCAGTCCACCCGGATGTGGTGATCCTCGCAGAAGTCCAAGAATTTTCTGCCGGTGAACTGGGTACCGTTGTCGGTGATGATGGAGTTCGGGACCCTGAAGCGATGGATGATGTTGGTGAAGAACGTCACCGCCTGCTCGGACCTGATGCAGTTCAGGGGTCGGACCTCGACCCACTTGGAGAATTTGTCGATGGCGACCAGCAGGTGCATGTAGCCCCCGGGCGCCTTCTGTAAGGGGCCGACGAGGTCCAGCCCCCACACAGCAAAGGGCCAGGTGATGGGTATCGTCTGCAGAGCCTGCGCGGGCAGGTGGGTTTGCTTCGCATAGAATTGACACCCTTCGCAGGTGCGGACAATTCTAGTGGCGTCAGCCACCGCCGTTGGCCAGTAGAAGCCTTGCCGGAAAGCATTCCCGACAAGGGCTCGAGGCGCTGCGTGATGGTCGCAAGCCCCCGAGTGTATCTCTTGCAGGAGTTCCTGACCTTCGGCGACGGAGATGCATCGCTGGAGGATGCCCGAGGGGCTGCGGTGGTAGAGCTCCTTCTCATCGCCCAGCAAGACGAACGACTTGGCGCGTCGCGCTACCCGCCGAGCCTCGGCTCGGTCGAGGGGTAGCTCTCCTTGGCGGAGATATTGCAGGTACGGGGTCTGCCAATTTCGATCAGGCGTGGCCCCGCTCCGCTCCTCCTCGATGCGCAGTGCCTCACCCTCGGAGGCCGAGGGTACCTCGGGTTGAACCGAGGCCGCCTCGGGCCGAGCTGAGGGTGCCTCGGGTTGTGCCGAGGGCACCTCAGGCTCGGGCGCCTCAGGCTCGGGCACGTCGTCGATCTTGACGGAGGGTTGATGCAGATCCCGGGAGAAGACGTCCAGGGAACCGTTGTTCGCCCCGAGGCTATTTTTGCCAGCTCGTCCGCAGTCTCGTTGTAGCGCCGAGCGATGTGGTTAAGCTCGAGCTCGTAGAACTTGTCTTCCAAGCGCCGAACCTCATCGCAGTAGGCCTCCATCTTCGGGTCGCAGCAGTGGGAGTTCTTCATGACTTGGTCGATGACGAGCTGCGAGTCACCGCGAGCGTCGAGGCGCCTGACCCCTAGCTCAATGGCGATCTGCAACCCGTTGACCCCTAGCCACATTGTTGGACGCCGGGAAGTGGAGGCGTAACACATAGCGTAGGTGTTTCCCGAGGGGCGAGATGAAGAGTAGGCCCGCGCCGGCCCCCGTCTTCATCAGCAACCCGTCGAAAAACATGGTCCAGAGCTCCGGTTGGATCGGAGCCGTCAGTAGCTGGGTGTCGACCCATTCGGCTACGAAGTCCGCCAAGACCTGGGACTTGATGGCCTTCCGAGGGGCGAACGAGATTGTCCCGCCCATGGTTTCCACCGCCCACTTTGCAATCCTGCCCGAGGCCTCTCGGCACTGGATGATCTCCCCCAGGGGGAAGGATGACACCACAGTTACCGGATGAGACTCGAAGTAGTGTCGGAACTTCCGCCGCGTCAGGATCACTGCATACAACAGCTTCTGAACTTGTGGGTAGCGGATCTTGGTTTCGGACAGTACCTCGCTGACGAAGTAAACTGGCCTCTGAATGGGCAATGCATGCCCCTCTTCTTGCCTTTCTTCTTGGCGCCGCGCTGAGTAGACGCCTCGGGAGCATCTTCCGGTGGGCGGCCCTGGGGCTGCTTGTCCTTTCGGAAGATAGCCTCGACCGCCTCCTGGCCAGAGGCGAACTTGGTGGCGATGTCCATCAGCTCGCTCGCCCTGGTGGGGGTCTTGCAACCCAACTTGCTCACCAAGTCGCGGCAAGTGGTGCCGGCAAGGAACGCGCCGATGACATACGAGTCGGTGATGTTGGGCAGCTCGGTGCGCTGCTTCGAGAATCGTCGGATGTAGTCCTGGAGAGACTCTCCCGGCTGCTGCCGGCAGCTTCGGAGGTCCCTGGAATTCCCGTGGTGCACGTACGTGCCCTGGAAATTGCCGGCGAAGGCTTGGACCAGGTCATCCCAGTTGGAGATCTGCCCCGGAGGCAGGTGCTCCAACCAGGCGCGAGCGGTGTCGGAGAGGAACAGGGGGAGGTTGCGGATGATGAGTTTGTCGTCGTCCGTTCCACCCAGCTGGCAGGCCAGGCGGTAGTCCGCGAGCCACAATTCCGGTCTCGTTTCCCCCGAGTACATTGTGATAGTAGTCGGGGGTCGGAACCGGGTCGGGAACGGTGCCCGCCGGATGGCCCGGCTGAAGGCCTGCGGACCGGGTGGTTCGGGCGAGAGACTCCGATCCTCCCCGCTGTCGTAGCGTCCCCCACGCCTGGGGTGATAGCCTCGGCGCACCCTCTCGTCGAGGTGGGCCCGACGGTCGCGATGATGGTGCTCGTTGCCGAGGTGGCCCGGGGCCGCAGGCGCGGTGTTGCGCGTGCGCCCGGTGCAGACCGAGGCTTCCCGCATGAATCGGGAAGTCGCGGCATGAGGTTCCGAGGGGTACCCCTGCCTTCGGGAGGCAGAGCTCTCGGCCCGTCGGACCGCGGCGCCTTCCAGGAGATTCTTGAGCTCTCCCTGGATTCGCCGACCCTCGGTGGTTGATGGCTCCGGCATCGCGCGGAGGAGCATCGCTGCTGCAGCCAGGTTCTGACCGATCCCACTGGATGCGGGTGGCGGCCTGACCCTGACGTCGTTGGCGACGCGGAGCTGGAAACCTTGGGGCAGGTGACGTATTTCTCCGGCCGGGGGTTGGCCCGCCCATGCCTGCCCGACGTCCCGGCGGATCGGCTCAAGCGCTCCTTCTCCCTCGTCGAGCCTGGCCTGCGCCCCGCGGACTTGCTCGAGCTGTGGGTCGTGACCCCCCGCCAGAACGGGGACCACAGCTAGCTCCCGCGGGATGTCAGTGCGAGGCACCGGCCTAGGGAGATCACCGTCCTCCGGCATGCCAAGATGATTGCCTTCGGAGGGACCCCCTAGATCGACGTGGAAACATTCGCGGCTTGGGCCGCAGGCCTCGTCGTCGAGGCTGCGGCTACCGTCGGAACAGTCGGAGAGGCAGTAGTCACATGCGGTCATGAAGTCCCGCATGGCACTAGGGTTGCCAAGTCCAGAGAAATCCCAACAGATGTTGGGGTCGTCGTCTTCCTCGGACCCGGAGGGCCCATAGGTCGAGACGTCCGCCAGCCGGTCCCAAGGCAATCGCGTGCGAAACCCCAGAGGGTTTGAACTCGCCTCTACGTGAGTGCCCGCCAAAGCAAGGTCGCTAGGCGGGTTGAGGCTGAATCTAAATGATGTAGGATGGGAATCGGTTAGTACCTTTTGGTCGACGAACGGCGATGAAGTCACGTCGGGGACTGACTGCACTGTCATCTCAGGTACGAGGGTGACGCCCAGCAAGCCTTCCGCGAGCGTGCTGGCGTCGTCCGCTTGCTCGGGATTGGCGTGTCGCGGGGAGACGGCGCTCGCCTTCGTCTCAAACGCGAGGTCGATGTCCGACGTGCCCCCCGTTGGGGCGCTAGGGACGTCGACTCGCTCGACAGCCGACGAGGCGTGGCCTCCCGCTTGGCCTTGGTTGCCCTGCCTCCTCCTCCGTTGGCGGGGGAGAGGACGGGGCGAGCTCGAATGTTGTTCTTCCACCACGCGGGGAAGACGTCGTCGATTCCGCCGCCGGCGGGCGGGCCGTCGGCTGCCACTGTCGTTGTCGCGCGGCGGTGGAAGGAGTATCATGTCGTAGCTGCTGTCGAAGGACATGAACTCAAGACTCCCAAAACGGAGCACCGTCCCGGGTCGGAGAGGTTGCTGGAGACTGCCCATCTGGAGCTTGACGGGAAGCTGTTCGTCAACACGCAGCAGGCCCCTACCTGGCGCGCCAACTGTCGGCGTTTCGAGACCGGGGGGTCCCTCGGGCCGACGAGTGAGTGTCGCCGCGTGCCGCAGCCCAGATGGGTCGAGCGCGTGGGCGAGCGCGAAGGGGGGAAAGGAGCGAGGCGGCCGAAGACCGGCGTGAGAGAGGTGGGAATCCCGCGGCCTTCGTGTTCGTCCCGCGCCCAGGTCGGGTGCGCTTGCAGTAGGGGGTTACAAGCGTCCACGCGGGAGAGGGAAGCGAGCGGCCCCGAGAGAGCGCCTGTCCCGCCCTCGTCCCCGCGCGGCCAACCTTCTCTAAGAGGGCCCTGGTCCTTCCTTTTATAGGCGTAAGGAGAGGATCCAGGTGTACAACGGGGGTGTAGCAGAGTGCTGCGTGTCTAGCGGGGGAGAGCTAGCGCCCTAAGTACATGCCGATGTGGCAGCCGGAGAGATTTTGGCACCCAGCTGGTGTGATGTCGTGGCCGTCGGAGGAGCGACGGAGCCTGGCGGAGGGACAGCTGTCGGAGCGGTTGAGTCCTTGCTGACGTCCCCCTGCTTCCGTAAGAGAGCTGAGAGCCGCCGTCGTCACAGAGCATGCGGGGCGCCATCATTGCCTGTCTGGCGGAGCTAGCCAGCTGGGACACCGGTCTTGTTCTCTGCGGCCCGAGTCAGCTCGGGGTAGGGTGATGATGGCGCTTCCTGTTGACGTGGCTGGCCTGTGCCCTAGGTTGCGCGACGTGGAGGCTCCTCCGAAGCCAAGGTCGAGTCTGTCTTCCATGGCCGAGGCCGAGTCCGAGCCCCTGGGTCGGGCGAGGCGGACGTCGTTCGGCAGAGGCCAGGGCGGAGTCCGAGCCCTGGGGTCGGGCGAAGCGGAGTTCGTCGTCTTCTGGGACTTAGCCCGAGTCCGAGCCCTAGGTCGGGCGGAGCGGAGTTCGCCGTCTTCCGGGACTTAGCCCGAGTCCGAGCCCTGGGTCGGGCGGAGCGGAGTTCGCCGTCTTCCGGGACTTAGCCCGAGTCCGAGCCCTGGGTCGGGCGGAGCGGAGTTCGCCGTCTTCCGGGACTTAGCCCGAGTCCGAGCCCTGGGTCGGGCGGAGCGGAGTTCGCCGTCTTCCGGGACTTAGCCCGAGTCCGAGCCCTGGGTCGGGCGGAGCTTCCTATGGTGCCTTTGGCAGGGCCTGACTGCCTGTGAGTCTCACTCTGTCAAGTGGCACTGCAGTCGGAGTGGCGTAGGCGGCGCTGTCCTTCTGTCAGGCCGATCAGTGGAGCGGTAAAGTGACGGCGGTCACTTCGGCTCTGCCGGGGGGCGCGCGTCAGGATAAAGGTGTCAGGTCACCTTCGCATTAAATGCTCCTGCGACTTGGTCGGTCGGTGCGGCGATTTAGTCAGGGTTGCTTCTTAGCGAAGGCAGGGCCTCGGGCGAGCCGGAAATATGTCCGCCGTTGGAGGGGGGCCTCGGGCGAGACGGAAATCTTCTGGGGTCGGCCGCCCTTGTCCGAGGCTAGGCTCGGGCGAGGCGTGATCGAGTCGCTCGAATGGACTGATCCCTGACTTAATCGCACCCATCACGCCTTAGCAGCTTTATGCTGATGGGGGTTACCAGCTGAGAATTAGGAGTCTTGAGGGTACCCCTAATTATGGTCTCCGACAATTATATCGTTTCTGAGACCACATTGGCGCAATGGACTCCATAGTGTTTGAGGTTGCTGAATTGAATGAAGCAACAATGATTTGTCACACGAACAGTAAAATGAAAGGTTATTTGTTGATTTTAAACGTTAGTAATTGCTATAAGTATCATAATTTATATGGAGCGCATCTAGTTTTTATTGATGCGTGACTTTAGCAATCACTCCATAATTTGATCTATTTTTTATAAGTTTGAGTTCATGTGACTTATTTTAGAAACTTGAGCTCACAAACTTTCTCTTATTTTGTCTCTGTATGGTGAAATTATGTTATTTTATAATCTCTGTTCGTTCAGTCAGTCGTTGTGAACTCTCTTCTAATCGCTCACTTCATTGTCCGTGTTGTACCAAGACATATTGCATTGAGTAAACAATAACATCAGTTAGCCAAATCAAAAAAATATTATACGAAGAGCGGAGACAATCTATAAAAAATCTTGAAATTTTTTTGGTGGATAGTTTACGTGGGTATTGTTGTAAGCCGTCGCAACGCACGAGCAACCGACTAGTATACCTTTATATACGAAGCAACAGAAAAACAAATGCAAAGTCCTCTCGTTTCACCGACGAAACAATATAATAACAAAAGAAAGAATGAGCCCCACATCATTGGGATCATCGACAAGGGGTGACCAAGGAAATAACGATCTACAAACCTATGCGTGCCACCGAACTCTTTTTTGAAACGGTTGGTGGGAGTGGGACAAACGACTACTTTTTTGAAACTTTCAACCGGCCGCTTCTCGGTTGTGAATTTAAATTATGTGTGTTTGACCGACTGCTTGAAGGATTCAAACAACGTGATGAATTGAATGTAACAACTACAAGTCCTAGTACTACTGTCACTGCTAACACACTTACTCTTTCGATCGATCAGCGCGCATACTGCATGCATATGCATGCGGCATGTGCGTTCAACAGTTTTGAAGTGCCTTCGCTGAACAGTGAATAGAGCTGGATGTATTTTGTTGCCTCTGGTTTCTCTCAGTGTATGACTTCTCTTCCTACTGCACCAGCGCGTGCACCACCACCGCTGCATGATCGCTAATGCATGTACTAGTGTTGCACACCAGTTCATAACGCCCGTCACGTCAGCTGTCGACCACCTTGAAATTTCTTAACTTCTCGCTCTTTTAAATGAAAGTTATCCTGCTTCAAATCTTTTAATAATACAGTTGCCACCCGTCACATCAGCTGATGTAACAGACTTAGGTCCCATTTCAATCTCACGGGATAAACTTTATCTTCATGCTAAACTTTAGCTATATGAATTGAAGTGCTAAAGTTTAGCTTCAATTACCACCATTAGTTCTCCTGTTTAGATTACAAATGGCTAAAAGTAGCTAAAAAAAGTTGCTAAAGTTTATCTCGCGAGATTGGAACATGCCTTAGATGAGACAAAGGTCGTATCGTCTGCGCGTGTGCAGTCCTTGTCGCTGCCTCTGCCAGGTGTCCAGTGGCCGATTCACACCTGGGGTGCAGCCCGGTCTAGTTTGAGTAGTTTCACCAGCAGCGCACGCCAGCAGGCCGCGACTAGCAGGCCAGCAACTAACAGCGCTAGCAACTACTAGCAAGCAGCAACGGTTGCTCAATAGCCTATACAGTGCACCAACTAGTAGACGCTGCCAAGGACCGATAGACAGTAGCCAGTAGACCATCACGCGCAAGCCAACAACGTCATTGCAGGCTTGTGGCCAGCAACTCCATGTAAATGTACGCTGCTTTTTTAGATTTTAATTAATTTTGTTTCATTAATTATTTGTTAGGTTAGTTAATAAAATTAATGCTTATGTTTATAATGATATAATAGATATGTTTCTCATCAAAAGATGGTTCTAACACAAGGTTTGGAACAAATTCTTTTAGTCTTGTTTTAGTAGCCCCTCCTTTAAACTATTTTTGGATCCGCCACTGCTGGTGTCCAAGAAACAAAGTGCATCTGGAGTCTTGTTAGGCCTTGTTCGGTTATTCCAAATACACATGGATTGGATGGGATTGAAAAAAATTAAGAAGAAGTTTGACTTGTTTGGGATTCAAACCCATCTAATTTCACTCAATCCACATGGATTGAGAGCTAACCGAACAAGCCTTTAGTGGTCACCGCTAGGAATTCTTTAAGGCAAGCCAGAAATCATCATCACGGCGCTCATAGTTGTTGGTGTTTTTTATTCCCTGTTGACTGAAGGATCTCCCACGTCAAGTGCAAAGTCATCTGTTTGTGCATCCAAGGAAGACAAAGGAAAAGCTACTGTTTTCTCTCGCAAGGAGTAGAACCAATTAATTTTTTATCTCTTCGCTACAGATTGCATACATATTTTTATTTTAATTGGGATTTTATTTTGGAGTATTAATGTCAACTAAAATTGATATTCCAAAGTTTGATGGCAAGATCAGTTTTGCTATTTGGTAAATTCAGATAAAGTATGTTCTTACCCAGTTATGTGTACGAAAAGCGTTGCAACCGCGACCTGCTGATATGACTCATGAGAAATGGGAAGATCTTGATGAAAAAGCTTTGTCTGCATTACAGCTCAGTTTATCTCCTGATGTTCTGCATGAAGTAATGAATGCAAAATCTGCAGCAGAATTGTGGAAGAGATTGGAGGAGCTATATATGACCAAGAGTCTTGCTAATAAGCTCCGTCTCAAAGAGCGCATTTATACTATTCATATGGCGAAAGGTACATCTATTCAATCACATCTTAATGAATTTAATTTAGTTATTGTGTACCTTGAGAGCCTTGATGTGAAGATAGATGATGAAGATAAGGCAATTTTGTTGGTAGTCTCATTGCCCCTTCTTTTAAGCATTTTAAGGAAATTATGCTTTATGGTAATCATACTTCACTGTCCTTTGAGAATGTTAAGTCAAATTTGTTGTCCAAAGAAAATTTTGATATTGATTCTCGTTCTGAACCCTAAGGTGAAGGTTTAATTGTTCGGGGATCTGGAGATCATAAATCCAACCTTTATTGCCGTTATTGCAGAAAAAATACTCATCATATTTCTCAATGCCCTAAGGTGAGAAATAAATAGGACAGAAAGAAAAAAGAATTGGATAAGTCTTCTGCTGAAGCCAGTTTTGTTGAAACTTTGGATAGTGGAGAAGCTCTATTTGTTGCCTCTGTTGAAAAGTGCTCTTCTTGGGTTCTCGATTCCGCTTGCACTTGTCATATTTGTTCGCATAGAGATTGGTTTTCTGATTATGTTCAGTCTCATGCTGATGAGGTTGTTATTGGAGATGGATCCACATGTGAGATTATTGGAATTGGCTCTATTTATATCCAAGTTCACGATGGCACTATTAAGAAACTTATCGATGTCCGTTTTGTTCCAAAATTAAAGAGAAATCTTATTTCTTTGAGCACTTTAGAAGTAATGGGATTCAATTTTGCTGCTATTAATGGTGTTCTTAAGGTTTCTCGTGGCAACCGTATTATCTTGAAGGGCAACCGTTTGAATAATCTCTATTACTTGCAATGTTCAACAGTTGATGTTGAACCTGTTTCTATTGCATTCCAGAACAGAGGCTATTTTGATGATACGAAGTCGTGCTCCAGTTCCAAGTCTAATGATTCCTTAGTGGTGTTTGGGGAAATAGTTTTATAGATTTAGCGTCAAGGGGAGATATGTTGGATAAGATCATGTGACACTATCTCTATCTCCTTTACCTTGTTGGATAAGATCATGTGACCATATCTCTATCTTCTTTACCTATATAAATAGGCCCCCCTTGTACCCTTTACTTGAACAACATATAATAGATCTGTTTTTCAGTGGTTTTTTTCTCCTCCATATTGGGGGTGTTTTTTCCACGTTAAACTCTGTGTCTCCTTTTTCCCACCTGCGATCCTAACAGGTTGTCTCATGTACACTTCCTCTTCTAGAACACCATAAAGAAACGTGTTCTACGTCTAGTTGTTTTAAACATCAACCTTAGAAACAAGTGTAACAGTAATACAAACCAAGAGGCACCCGCACCAGGCGTTAGTCCGAGAAGGGCGAGAGAATGCGAGTGTCTTTCCAGCCCTGGACCCGCCTAAGCGACACAACACCATCACCAACTCTGTAGCATCTGCCGACTGCTGCCATGCTACGGATCTTAGTTGTCCAATATCTCAGACATGTACTCCTCATCGCTAAGATAACCTAAGCGTGGCAAGCGCCACCATGTCCTCCTCGACGGCACGCACGCAGAAAGACCAGGAGCATGACCGACTCGCCCCGTATCTACGTCGACGAGCGTCGGTTAGCTCGCGGCTGTAATCGTGGCCAGCAGGTTGGGGAGGAAGAACAGGGCGAAGGCCGAGAAGACGAACGGGACGTCCGACGACGGTGAAAACGATGGTGTGCGCTTGATGTGAAACGTCCTCGTGGACGTGCAATAGCCACTGCGCGAGTCGATGTCGGGCTGGTGTCAGACGAATACGGGGAGGAGGTGCCTGCTCCTATGCCCTCTGCCGAGAATGGGGTGGCGCGGAGGTGGAGGCAGGAGCAGAGTGAGAAAAGAAGTAGAATGACGAACGAGGTGGTGGCAACTGAGGCGAGGACCATCATTATCGTGCGAAGGTATAGATGGCTAAATTGGCTGTGTCTGGCGAGCCGGACTGAGGCGTCACCCATTTAATAGTGCATGAGCCAAACCCAGCACGAGCGTCGTGCGGTGTTTGGACAGTAGCCTCGGTCCGTAGTGCTGGCCCGATCCGATACGATTATTTCTGAAAAATTTAAAAAAAGTCAGTGTTTCTAGGTCCACCTACCCTACGGTTTGCATTGGATGTACTTTAACTTGACTCGGTAATCACAAGTCAAGGTGACCATGCAGCACATAGGCTTTGCCTTTGCGTGCACAAATACAATTGGTGAGAAATGTAAAAGAAAACAGGTTAATCGGCCACAGATTAAGCTGAAAATAACTATTTATGTGGTGGTGGAATCCTGCAGGATGCATGATAGAAGAGAGAGATCTGTCAATGATTAAGGCCTCACAAAACCTGGCAAATCAAATAAATTTTTTTTACATCTCACAAAACCCAACGAAACACTCGCTTAGACGTTTTCGACCGACGGTCACTCTCACGCACGCACGCAGGGTATGCTGCAGTGCATTCCCTTCCCCTGCACTGCGACGACAGCAGCGCGTCCGAAGTCCGATCCCTACTCCATGGCGTAGCAGCACTCCTTGAAGGCCTCGAGGTTTTGCTGGAACTGGAAGACGGGCACGAAGGCGTCCACGCTGCCGTCGCCGATGTAGGACGGCACCAGGAACAGCATCCCCTCGATGCACGGTGGGGAAGTAGGACAGCATGAAGTAGCTTGGGCAGCCCGTGCCGAAGTCCAGCTAGTAGAACGGCAAGACATTGCGTATATTACAGCTTGTTAGTGCTGCCATTGCTGTATAGAAGCTTGTTAGTACTGTCGTGGCTGTCAAACAGGCGTTGCAAGTGTCTTTATTCTAGGCTAAAAAGGACGAGCTATTCTGCAATTTTGTATTGATTCCAGACCTGGATTCATCACCGGATGCACTATATCCGGGTCAAGGACAGAAATGTGCGTAATTTTAATCCTGCACAAACGAACGCGGCCTAAATGGTTATAAACGACTTCTATTTTTGGTATAGATGGAGTACATAATCTTATATACCTTTATGTACGAAGCAACAGAAAAACAAATGCAAAGTCCTCTCGTTTCACCGACCAAACAATATAATAACAAAAGAAAGAATGAGCCCCACATCATTGGGATGATCAACAAGTGGTGACCAACAAAATAACGATCTACAAACCTATGTGTGCCACCGAACGCAACGCCCCCTCAGATAAAAAGATAAAACACAGTATTTTTCCCTTTTCTCTAAGTGATTGAAAATAAATCTACTACTTATACTTATAAAAAAATGCAAATATGTATGTCAGTAAATAGTGGTTTTAAAAAAAATAAAACAGGTCCTTCTGTACTCTATTCAAAACTAACTAAATGGTAACAGAAACTATGCAGTATGTAGGTTGGTACACTTATTATATATGTAAATTTATATAGTTATATTAGTTGTGTGGTTGGATCTCCATGAGCCTACACTACACGCGCGCAGGGCACGCGCACTTCACTAGTAGTATAAGTTCTGCGACAATCCCACCAAATCTAGACAATTACAGAGTTCAACTCTGAAAAAAAAATTATGTAATGACGCTACATGGTCAGCGAATCAGGAAGTGAAGTTGAAGCTCCCAGAATCTTGCCGCCAACATCAGGAAAGCATTCTTGGTCTGGCAGTGGGCTGATCTTACCATCAGCCTCCACCTTAACTGGGTACTTGAGGAGGTGCCCTTGTAATGTACTCATTTCTTCTGCAGTATACCTTCGCCAGTTCTCTACAGCGATTTGATTCACAAACCTTACACACTCCAAACTCGAAGGATCCTTGAAGCGGTCATCGATCGTTCCAAGGTGCTCTGCCCACAGGGACGTTCTGTACCCGTATACCTGGAAGGGAAAATGATATGTAGGCATAGCTAGCTTAGAAATGGTAGTACTATGTATAAATATGGGGTTGTAGAATCACATAGGGGAGGGGGGATAAGTTATTACTAGCCATTAATAAGTAAATTTGGTACAAAGAAGTCAACCTGGCCGTCAGGATGTCCATTCTTTGTAGACCATGCATAATGAGGCTGGTATGCACCCATTGCAATTTCAGTATCTCTAGAACCAGCCAGGGATCTCTGGTTGATGTTTGCTGAACCCAGAATGACATATTCATCATCCACAATCATTCCTTTTGCATGAACATAGATCATGAACCGTCGATATTTTGTAGCTAAGCCCTACAGATTTTAAAAGAAAACGTATTGAATCAATGTGACTGCTTAGTAAATTTTTAACAAGAAAATGAATGGAGCTAGACTCCAGACAACATGACATGTCCACCGGTTCTTCAAAATAGAATGGCAAGAGCATAGTATCACATGAAAGGAAGATAATTGCATGGGAAAAGAATAGTGATTAGGGCTGTGGAATACATATGCATATATAGGCAAGGATGATCTCGGGTTGGTTTCTATAAGTATATAGTAGTATCCTTGCCTATCATAACTAACAATCAATCTAGAGAAACCCCAGCAGGTCAAGGCCCACCAGTTTGGCTAAAAAAACAGATGATGGCCCAAGGGCCTAGCCAAAGACTCTTTAGCCCAACAGCTTACTGCAAGAAGGCATTCTTTCCATGCCAATGTCTCCTTATGAACTTATATACCATTTTCTTATTTTTTTAAAAAACTAAAAGTATTAATATATACATGAGAGTTGAGTAGATGATAAAAACATGACAAGCGGTTAGATAAGTTTTAGTAGCAAATAACCTAGACAATTTTTCTTTAAAAGAATAAGGAAAAATGCAACAACAGACTACCACTGCACTTTTATCTGTAGATTTCTCTGATTCTGGGCTGCCATTAGATGGTGGTTCTTCCCGGTTTCCAAGACAAAAGAAGCTCAAGTAATCTTCAGGGCGCATGTCCTTATTGTCCATTGACTTGAGCTCATCTGCAATTATTGTATACATCATCTCCATTGTCTGGGCCTGTAACATGAAGAAAATCATGAACATAGTTACTAAATCCAAATTTCTATGGCATTTCGTGATACTCCCTTTCAAAATAAGGTTAAAACTTTATTTTAACCTTTAAGGAAGGTAGCATACATATACATTACAAATGTGACAATAAGCCTAAAGCTATTCTGGAAGTGTACAATGTTTGTGCTTTAAGAAGGAACATATTTTGATGAATCACAAGCAAAAATACACGCATACACACCTCCCCCAGTGTAATACACCCAAGTCTGAACTTATATTGACAGTGTCAAATTTAACATATTGTATCCTCAAGGTTAGAAAGCTACGAAGATACGGTCACATATATAATCCTCGAAATTCCCCTTAACCGGTACTTGCATTACAACACAGAACATGGAATGTTTGCAGAGAGAAAGAACTCAGAAGACCTCACAATTGGTTAAATTGTTCTGCCAAATTTTGACCATCAATAAAGGAATTCACCTGAAAGAAAAGAATTTCTTGAACAGATGCTGCAGTAGGGACTCCTTCAGGCCACATTGGTATCACTACATACACTGCAAAGCGTTCTTGTGCTCTAATCTTACTTGCAATTTTGAGGGCCAGTTCTATTGGTATCAGATTATCAGCACCTGCCACATATTATCATGTAGCCATTAAACATTAACAGTTAAGTCAAGCAACAGCAGTACAGCACTATAGAAGGAACAAGGAGAATGTAACCTGCCTAAAAAACTAAAAAAATGTAAGATCTACCTACATTCTGTCTGTTGTTCTCCCATTTTTTGCAATAAAAAATATCCATATATACTCCTTCAGTTTCGAATTGTAAGATTTTCTGGCTTTTTCAGGTATGTAGGTTTTGCTATGTATCTACATTAACATTATATAGAGATACAATGATACATAATAAAAGATATGCATCTATAAAAGCCAGAACGACTTAGAATTTGGAACAAAGGGAGTATATAGAGCTGCCGTATAACTAGGGATTAAGGAAAAGTAGAAGAAAAGAAAACAAAAAAGAGTTAAAACCTGAATTCACATAGGATGGCCAAGCATATGAAGAGCCAAGAAAGTACTGGTTCTCAATATAAATGAAATGCTGTGCAGATCTGATTGCTCGGACATATGCAGTGTGGATGCTCTTATCAATTACCAGATTCTTTCGGCACACAAGATTCTGCAGAAATAATTTGAATCATAGCAGTTTTCAAATAGTATATTCTCCGTCATCAGAAGTCAGAAAATAGAAATGTTGACTAACAAGCTTTGAAGCTTCTTTGCAATCACTAGGAAATCCTTTTAGGGAACCAGAGTCAATTGATCGGAATACCTGCGGAGTCAAAATACATCATCAACTCCAGGAAATTTCAAGATTATTTTGACAAAAATAGAACAGGCAGCACGACAACCTGAACATGCCAATTTTCACGATCTTCTTCTTTTGAAACCCACAGACTAGGATGATCATTTGGAACATTGGGTGAAGGGCTTATTATCCATGAGATACGTTCCAGCTTAATTAAAGCGTCGTCTTTCCAATGAGATACTCTTCTAAATCGGCCACGCCATTTTGTTGCCTTTCGCCACCTTTGCTCAAAATTTGTCAAGACATCATAGGCAGCAGGGCCATCAATCCTGCAATGTAAATCATGCCATGGTTGCCTGGGTCCCTTTGCACCTGACTACATCATATGTACATATGAATGATATGATTCTAAGAACATCAAAATCTGGATGCATGTAATGTAATACTGTACATGAAAAATTCAAACTTTCTGCAACGGAGCTTAATTCAGAGGTTCTATTGTCAGGAGGCAAAGCAAATTACTTGCAGCATGCTAGCGCAAAAGAACTCACCGAAAATGTAGGGTTATGGTAATCATTTTGGAATACTGTGTCAAGATCTTTGAAAAGCCTGTGTTTAGGTGTGTCATAGCGACCATCACAAAGATCTAGGCCCCCAATGAAAGCTGTAACTTTTCGCTTGTTTCCCCTGGCTTGTGTATCAACCAGCACACACTTTTGATGGTGTGTAAACAAAGTCCCAACAACCTGCCAGCTACAAATTCAACGTCATCAACTGCAACGAAAAATATTCAACTATTTAGCGCAAAACATAATAAAGCAAAAAAGCACAAAATAGGATTCCTGTTTCGAACTCAAGATGATAGATGCCCCTCATACTATTTGAGACAAATATGATTGCAGTCCTACTCTCCCTATTTTGTGCACTTGTGCCATAAATAGGATTCCTGTTTCGCAACACTATTATTGGGTAACTCCC
Source organism: Zea mays (assembly GCF_902167145.1). NCBI lineage: Eukaryota > Viridiplantae > Streptophyta > Magnoliopsida > Poales > Poaceae > Zea > Zea mays. The sequence goes on along the minus strand of NC_050097.1, from coordinate 203,063,918 downwards.
ACAGCCCACTCCTACTACTAAAAAAGGGCACTTGTGCCATAAGACTACCAACAGGTACATAGGTTTACGCAAAGGTGGTCTGATCTGAAGATAAGTGTTGCGAAAATGTGTATGTTGTGTTGGATTTGTGAAATATAAGAAAAAATTGTGTCCGAAAAAATGGTATATGTGATAGGCTAGGGTAGCACCATTTGAAGAAAAGTTTATCCAACATCGATTGAGATGGTTTGGATATGTCCAACGGAGACCTCCAGAGACACCAGTGTGTAGTGGGATCCAAAGGCGTGAGAGGAGAGGAAGAGGAAAACCAAAGTTGACATAGAAGATATAGTAAAAGCAGACGAATACCCAAAAAATTAACCTTGAATAATAGTGCATGGAAAACAGTTATCCATATACCTGAACCTTGACTTGTGGATTCTATTTGGTTTTTAACTCTAGTCTATCTCAGCTTGCTTGGAATAAAAGGTTTTGTTGTAATAGTAGTATCCGCCCCTGGACACAAAGGGTTGTGTGGTGGCAATTTTGGTGGTCATCCAGTGCTGACCCACCTTGATCCCAAAAACAGCTAAGTAGTGGCAACAAAAAGAAGTGCAGCTCTGGATAGCTGAAGAGTGTTGCAATGAGTGGCAAGAAGAATTTGGTGGTCATCCAGTGGCAGATCCAGCATCCCCCACACAGACAATGCAGAACCCCTGACCCCCCCCCCCCCCTCCTGGCCCCTACACACACACACCGACTGACTCTGGATCAGACACTAATCTGAATATTCACATTAGTCAGTGCTATTTTATGCAATATATGAGTTCACTAATGGGGCGTTTGGATCCCTTCATTTTCGAGTAATTGTAATTCACTCAATAAAGTAACCTATTTAGCTTGGAATTTGACATTTCACAACTTTTCAAAGTTCAGATATAAGTCTATCTCAAATTCATGGGGTGGAGCATAAGAAATAATATATTAGTAGAATTTATTTCTACTCTCTAAATTACAAGACGATTTTCGACTCACTTCTCTATAGTATAAATGTAGCACATAAATATCTCTGACATCTTACTAATAATAGTATATAAATATATTTTGCATAAAACCGAATTAGCTTAGTTGATATATGCCTAAATTACTATTATTAGAATCGAATTCAATTCCAATGATCCAAACGGGGCGTAAGGGAAAACATATCGCCAATGTAAGTTTCACAATGATATCCATTAGGTGTTAAACCCATACAAAGAAAGTGAACCATAAATTCCTGCACAAAACTTGCCTGCTGTTTGAAAATGCTCAGCTTATTGCTAGCATATCGAGGAGAGAGAACACAGATGACTGAGGAATGTTTAAAAAATTTCCGAGTTTCTTCATCATGAGTTGCCATAACTCCACCCTGCAAAAGCACAAGAAGGTTCAGCGCCTTCTTACAGATACTACACAGGAAAATATTTGCCAAAGGAAGGAACAGCATGTTTCAATAGATTCAGATAGCACAGATTAGATTTGCATTTGTCTAAGATGCATGGTTATGATTTAATGCCCATGGATTGAACAGAGTGTTTTCACATTCTGTTACGAACTTAAAACAGGCAATTCTTTGTGATTAACATTTTGAAGTTGGCCCGATGTGTTTGTTGACTCAAGTCCACTATGCCACAGTAAACTCATATATATGGACCAGCATCCACGGATTCCTTGCCATTAAGTCCACTGCTGAGTGCTGACAACTCGACATCACATAACTGGGAGAGAAAAGAAGGAAACAAAATTAGGAACCTCACCGTCTTGATGAAGAACTTGTCATGCGAAGTTTTATCATCCCACACCAGCAGGCACACTCTGACACCTTCCTGTGACTTGAACTTGAGCAGGTCTCCAAGCGTAAGGTCGCCACCATCGGGCAATGGCCGCGACGGCGATGGTTCGCGCACGAGTCGCACCTTATCATACACCGACCAGCCGACGATATATATCATGTGGTGCGCCTCCAGGATGGCGTGGCAGATGTCCTCCCAGCACGAGTTGTGCTGGAACGTCTTGCCGTCGTCGAGCTCAATCTCTGGCAGGTCCCCTTCCCTGATGTGCGCGTCCTGGTACAGCGTCACTTGGCCACCGTGGCGGAGCGGGTAGTAGGACTCCCCGATGCCCCTGTGGCCAGGGTCGCCAGGGATGCCGTGGCGGTAGGCCGGGTTGTTGGCGATGGGGTGGAATGTGAAGCGGAGGCGCAGCGCGGTGTCGGGTTTGTACGGCTTGCCGTTGGTGCCTTTGACGGGGAACCAATCCTCGGCCTCGGTGCCCGACACAACGCAGTCGGCGGGGACGGTGACGGTGCCGATGAGCTGCGCGCCGAAGGTATCGTTATCCTTGACCTGGAACTCGAGCTCGGCGGCGCGGTGCGCGAGCGGCACGGCAAAACGCTCCTCCCAGACGGGGTCCTGGGAGTTGGGGATGACGGCGGTGCGCGCCACGACGGCGCCGGAGACGGACAGCGTGACGTAGGGGCCTCTGGTGATGATCTTCCGGTGGTGGTGTTGGCGGCCGCCGCCGCCGCGCGCGGCGGCAGGCGGGTGGTTGGTCCCGCAGGAGGTGGGCGGGCGGCATACGGCGAGGCAGCGGCGGACCTGCTCGGAGAACATGTCCATGTTGGGGAGCAGGCGCGCCTCTAGGATCCAGAGGTCGAGGTCGCCATGCAGGAGGACGGGCTTCGCTGGAGACTCGCCGCCGGCCGGCGACGCCATCGCCGGCGACGGAGCCTCGCGGTCGGGGCCGGTGCCGGCCGCCGGGGCACGGGAGAGGCGGCGGCGAGCGTCTATGCAACCAACCAGAGCACTCCAATCCTAGAGCACCCTCAGCGGCGAGGATTCGGGTGGGCGGTAGCGTCGGCTCGCCTCAGCATTGGCGGTCGGAAACGGCAAAGCGAGAGGAGGCGGCGAGGCGGGGTTTCGGATGGATCATGGATCTCGAGATTTGGCAATTTAGCCCGAAATAGAGTATGCGATTTGAGTTGTGTTTATTGTATCAGAGAGAGTCAGTTTTTTACTCGCAGTTTGGCGTTATGGATGGTTTCCTCTGATCCGGAGTGACCTGCAAACAAAATCGCAAGAGAAAATGGTGGGGTGCGGGGGCGCGGCGCGGCGCGACGCAACGGTTGCGGTTTCTATTCCGGCTCACGTCGACGAACCTCATCTTCCCAATGAATTATCATTTATAAATGAAATTAATTTATTTTTCCTTTGAAAAATTAGAAATTTCTTGAAAATAATGTTTTCTTGAAAACCACATTTTTTTCAAGAGATTTTTATTTTTTTTAAAGAAAATTAGTTCATTTTACCTTGGTAAATAGGAATTCCTTGGAAAAATAAAGTTCTCAAGCTAGATCTAAGGGTTGATTTAGTGACAACAGGATTACGAGGGGATTGGAGGGGATTGAACCAAGAGAGCCATAGAACCGAAGAGGGTTAAATGGACTAAAATCTACTTATTCAATTTTGTATAAGAAGAGGATTTTAGTTTCTCCAATATCCTCCGGTATTTTAGCTCCTAAACTAGCTTTTAGTGGATGGAGATGTGGAGTTTTTTTCTCCACTGAGATGTAAACGAAAAAATCTTAACAGTAAATGATGATGGAGGAGCATTTCACATCTCCGTTCCCCGCGGAGACTCGTTAGACGATGTTTTCATATAATATTTAATAATAAAAATAAATAATTACCTTATTAAAATGATCACTAATTGTATAAATATATTTATTTTAATATATGTATAATGGTTTCTTACCTCTAATAATGTGTATAGGTGATAATTTTTGCATTATTAATAATATATGAAGTGCGTCCTAATTTTAATTTAAACAGGGACAGGATTTCCGATGGTGATTTATCTCCACGGGAAAGAGAGTAGGGAAAAATATCTCTACAGGCGTTCGTGGTAATTTTCATAAAAAAAAATTCGTCATAAGAAATAGGACATGGAGATAAAACCCGATGAAAATTTCCACATTGCCATCCTATTCGTGGCCCCTTCCTGAATGTTGCTGCGACTGCGAGCCTCCGTTTGGGTCGCCACAATCGCGGTGGCGTGATCGCGCGGGAAGCGCACAGATCACAGTGATTATAAGAGCAGAGGATCTAGAGAATATAAATTGTTCTACTTTATTAATTTATGGATTTATTTATGGATATATATAAGGAGAAATTCTGAAGAGATGCTTTTTAGAGAACGATTCAGATATAGTGAGTAGTAATTCTTTTTATCATCAGCGTCATCCATAATTGAGATTAATGTATTGAATGTTTTTTTAGAAATCCTACCTAAAAGATAAAGTGAAATATTTATAGATATATTGTTAAACTCTTTAACATCAAGCAAAAAAATATCTAACCTATGTTAAACTCGCATTTTTAGCAATACTTAAATCTGTGCTATGTTTTAAGACTACTTTAAATTTAAATTTTCTAGAACATTTAGTTTCAGCATATCTGTTTGGTAGAGCTTCACTTCAATAATTTTAAGTCATGCTCCAGCTTCTTCTGTCCAAACAGGTCTAGCTCCACGAGCTCTGTCTTTAAAAAAAATGAAAACTAGATATCAGTTTCATAAAATTTTTGAAGCTCCTTAAATGGTGCTTCAAAAACACTATTTTCATATCTTCTAATAAAGTTGCGCGAAAACTACTTACCATGTCATTGGTTACATTACATATTGATTTATGTCTCACTAATCATCAAGGGTAATTAAAAAAACTCACACAAATTAATTGTATTATAGAAGCTGAAGTCCATGTATAAGTTAAACACTTCTAGCACCCACCTTAACAATATGATGGAGCTATTATATGGTGAAGCTATAAAACTAAAAGTGTAGTTTTTGAAATGAATTTCTCCCAAACAGGATCAATATTGGTGCATGTAGAGAACGCTTGCTCACCCAAAGCCTGAGGTCATGAGGTGGGAGGGCGCTAGACATCCTGCATGTGCCTTTCATATGGCCATGAAGAAGGCAGAGGCACTCAAGGGTTCTACAACTGATCCTCGGTGAGGAATTTTGTTAATCTACAGATTGTCCTTAAATATATCAGTTGTTCACTCCCTTTCTGATAAACTGAAATAGAGTCAATAACCTTATGTAATCTGAACATCTAGTTGTCCCACTATTTAGATTTTACTTGCTATACACATGTACATATGACGTGTACAAATGTACGGATTGTTTAATATAAAAAATTATGTGCTTCTCTATTAAACAAAGAATAGACATTATCCAAGCCTTTATTTCAGTTTTTCTTTGTTGCTTCGTACCATAGTGCTCGAAATACTAAATAATCAGTTCTTTTATTCTTCGTATGTTAAAATGTGTTTAGGATGAGTACAGAACTTTATTTTTGCATAGCCTACATAGGGATAGAAATTGGTATGGGTATGTATAAATGATTGCGGTTAATTATTCATTAGACATGAGTATGATGGAATTTTACTATCAACGGGTATGGGTATAAATATAATAAGATATCGGTGGATATTTTTTTATGGATATCCAATATCTATATCTGTTACCCGATGAAATATATGGCACGTGTGTCATTCAAATTCAATATATTATGTAAATTCCTAATTTTCAATTTTTATTCGTGATATGTTGTTTGGTGCTGAAATTATTGTTTGATGTTGTTCGAATGATATTTTTTTTTATAATGTGATACAATTATTGTTTGATGTTGAATGCTAGAATTGTAGTGGGTGGACGGATAACGGTTATCCGCGACGAGTATGGGTATGGATACAGATCCATATATACGAACGTATATAGGCACAGGGATAGATTGAGTTTTGTCTCACGGATATAGATTATCAAGGTGACCCTAGCTACAAAGGTGATCCTGATCCATTATAAAGGTGACCCTGATCCATTACCAGACAGGCAGACAGTAACCCCCAATCCATTTCTTGTGGGCTGTGGCTATGTGCGCGCGGCCATGCGCCAATAGGTCCTTGTCGTGTAAACAGCGACACGGCTCTGGACTTTGCCAGTGTACAGGTGATGGCAGCGTCGCACGGCCTATCACATCTATTGCGAGAGCGAGAGGCCAGCTCTTACTAATAAAATGCTCACGCTCAGATAGAAGTAGAACTGGCCGTACAAGATGCGCCTGCTCCCTGCTGGTGTCATTTCTCCATTATTCCTCCAATCGAAACCGCTGATTTCGGTTGGGGATCAAAGATGTGTTGCAGAGCTCATATAGGAGTTCAAGAGCCGGTTTGATTTGTGCCCAAAAGAAGTACGTACAACCTGGGTACGGAGCAACCGAAGAACCTTCAGCTTTTTTTCCCCTCTCCGAGTGAAACACTGTGGTTGCCATGCATGGTGCCCCTACGCCTACGTCGAGTGGAACAATTGGCCGAACCAAACACTACCGCTTTGTCCCGGTTTTCAGGGGAAACAATTGGCCGCTTGGGACTTGGGTTGCAGGATAAGGTTTCTAGATGGGCTCAAGATTCCGGCCCATGGTTTGTTGTTTATCTTTTCTCGACACTGGCCTACCGAAATACGAAGAATGGTGCGAAGGGATCGATATTTAAGGCATCAGTGGCTTCATTCACACGAGACATCTCGTGTGTTTGTTCGATGTAGCCGTACGAAGTCGATGCAGGAAGATATACGTCGTGCAGTCTCTCGAACGGTCGTCGGAAGAAGAACAGCAACACACGTCGCCCGAGGAAGACGACGAAGAACAGGATGTAGACGAAGCAGCGTCGGGTCGAACAGATCACGCAAGCAGTCGAAATATGCTCCCTAAAAATCTGATCGTGCAAGTGTATCTCCGCGGATGGTGATTTCAGATGTCTGCTCTCTCACTCTCTCTATGTTCTCTCTATTCTTATGGGCGGTCAGAAGAAGAGAGAAAGACAACAGACAGAAACAGTCACGCATGAATACTGGAAACTAATGACCTGTTTACTGATAACGAATGTAATAATTGATCAAGGTCCGATCTATCACGAGCCACGACCTCACCCGGGCGGCGGCGGCGTGCTCACGTGTGTGCCCGTTCTTATCCCTTCTCAACTTCTATAGACTACATGTCACATATTTAAGTTGATTGATCGGTCTCTTAAACTTTCAATATGATACAAATTTATTAGTACATCATAGCATTAAGTGGACCATTAGCCTTGACTATTATTGAATAAATTAATTGGCCTAAGCCCATATTTATCCGGCAACCTCGAACATGTTCGTTTGGCTTTAATACGTACCGGGTTTTCACTGTTTCTATAATGTTCTGTCTGGATTCGCGTACGATTACTGTACTATACTGATCGAACCCGGATTCATGCTGTATTTTTCAGAGCACATGAGTTGAACCAGTAGCTAATTTTATGACTACTAGTCTCGATTGGCCTCCGCCGCAGCTAGGTTCCAGTGCTAACTTGTGCTGACCAAACTTCTCAAGACACCAAACTGAACAATTCTGGAGAAATTAAATTAAATGTGCGGAGAAAACTTCCCAGAACAGAGTGGGGCCTGGAGCATATGGTGGGCACATGCCATTGTTGAACGCATCCATCTTGACTGTTTCGGCGGCGTTAACACCGAGCAGGTACATACAAATCTCCTCGAGCTGGAGAGTGGAGACCACCCATTCTCGTGGAGGAAAGGCAAACAGATAATGGTAGAAACAAACGGACTCGGAATTTGCTAAGGCCTTGTTCGTTTGTGACGGATTGGTAGTTCGGAACTATTTCTAACCGTATTGCTTCTCTAATTTGTATAAACTTTGATTAGCTGGAACGACTTTGGATGCAATCCGACACAAACGAACAAGGACTAAGTTGTGTCGGAATCTAAGTGAAATTTCCATCTCTTTCTATAAGCTAAATCTTTAATTTGGATTTAAACTGGTTGTTGGTGTATGCAACTTATGACAACGAATCCAAGGGCTGGAGGGCAATTAAATAAAATAAATTGTTACTCTTTTCTATTCACGGCATTAAGGTTGAACTGGTTAATCCGTGCAACTTAGTATATCATTGTATATATGGGTCATAATTAATCTTCGAATAAACCGTGAGCGCAGTGCAGGATGCTGACCAGCATTCATGTATATAAAATAAAATTGAAACGCTTCATTTGAATTTCCGTTGAATTGAATCAACACGCATGTCAAACATGTCCATAATTTGTTGAGCTCCTCTCCACAAGTTCCTGGTTGGTGAACTTATCGGCATGAATGCTCATATTAATCTGAAAGATCAGACCAAAATGAAGAAGATATATATGTGTAAAACGCCAAGCTCTAGCTAGGCAGAATGGTCTTCATTTCCAAAGATGAGCACCACACACTTACAAAAACAACTAAACCCGTATGATCATCACATTATACACGCGTGAGCTGTATATACAAACTAAAGAAAACACCAGGCATCGGCAGGCACACAGAGACGAACGAACGCGCGCGCATGCAGATGCAGCTCGCTATCCTAGGGAAGCTGTAGCTGAGTGGGAGGAACTATGGGGCGACGCCTCCACAGGTTCACCTCCTTCCTCGGCTCCGAGGCTACCACCCCGCCCCCGAGCACCAGCGGCGCCGAATGCGCTACGAACCCGTCGTCGTCCTCATCGCTGTCACGGCCCGTCGTCCTCTCCTCCTCCCGCCAGTCGAAGTCCTGAAACGCGGCGCGCCCGCTGGTGAACCGCTTCATCTGGCCGAGGCCCATCGGCGGCGGCGGCGGCGCTGGATCCGCCACCGCGCTGTCGC